>NC_091128.1:94016821-94349321 GCF_040183065.1 Periplaneta americana
AATTGTTTACATTTGATTTCAAGTTCAAGCAGCTTGAGATCGTTACGATTTCTTTCGCACAGATGAGAGTCAGTTGTTCTGTTGTATATCGTTATTATTGTTTGCGGCAGGGATTCTAGATCGCTCGACTAAGCTCTCTGCCGTTTATTTGTTTTTAAGCTCGACTCTGCACTTCTATTTTTGCGTCTCGGCGTCTGTAAAGCCGTGCATTACGTATTCTGAATAGCTCGCTAGCAGATCCGTCTCAATGTGTCTATCCCTCCGTTAAATTCAGGGTTTCCTGCGGTCATTCAGAAGTTTCAAACAGTTTCTCGGAATAACCGGGCTTTTGATCTGACTCTTACTGCTATCTATGATGTTTCGGTCATTTCTCTATATTTTAAGGACAGAAAAATTGTATATTTATGAAGGCTAAATTGTGAAACTGCAATTTTATTGAGATGTATTCCAAGGACATTTCAATACGATACTGCAGCCGTGGCGAAAATGTAATCATGCGCCGAGCCATTGTGTAACCTGCAACGTGCATAGCACCTATGGAGGGAGGCGGACACCCGAAGGGGAAGTGAAGCAACTGTCTGACTTATTAACGGATTTCATTTTTCTTACGTCAAACACTTAAATATAGTTTTATAGAGCATAAGGTTACAAACTAATGTTTAGTACGTGCAACGAAGAAAGAAAGGAACAAGAAAACATAGGACACATTATCACAACCTAAAGTTAACTGTCTTCAGAATGTCTCTGCGACAGAGTTTCAAAATCAGGAATTATGTCACTTACTGCCAGTCGTAGTTGATAACGAAGATATTTGTCTATCAGTCGTAATCTAAATTTAGTTTTTACAATTTTCATTGTTGAAAATAATTTTTCACAAACGTAAGTTGTAGCGAACATGGCTTCAACAGAGCAAGCGAAAGAACGAAGCTTCGGATATTTATTTTTTGGCAAAGATTTGAAAAGTTCAACATTTATCAAGTCCTTATATATAGTTTTCATATTAACATCACATTGTAAATCTATGAGTTTAAATTGAAGACCTAACCGCATTATTCGTACATCTGCTGAAAAAGGATCGAAATAATAATAATAATAATAATAATAATAATAATAATAATAATAATAATAATAATAATAATAATAATAATAATAATAATAATAAAACTTAACCTTTTAATGTTTCATGAGTAACATGTAGTATAATGCTGTTTTATGTTATGCAACCGTTTTCCTCGTAATACTTGTGAACAAATCATACATTTAATATTCTCACCATTTTGGTAGCAGAAAAATGCGTCCTCCCATCCTATTTCAAACTCTCGTTTTTGTAGAGGTACATGGTTTCGAGAGAGACATTGCAACGATACGCCACTCGCAGGTCAGAGACAAAAACAAATGGAACGGAGTTTGACTCCAGTGAGTGAGAGGGTTGCGGTTGGGAGAGCAAGAGACATGCACAGCTATCATTGCGAGCCACAATGTGCTCGTGAGTTACTTTTTCGCCACGGCTGCGATTCTGAGATATCTGCATCTATTCCTTACTAACAAGAGATTTTCTAAAGTCATAAGGTCTAAAGCCTAGGCAATTCATGAGCGGGTAGATAACGTGAGGAAATATATATATATATATATATATATATATATATATATATATATATATATTCAAGAATTCGCAATGGAATTATCTGATATAAGCCTTACACTTGGGGGTAATGTCGGAAAAATTCCTACCAGATATTGATTTAAATAAAAGCGAGAGTAAAGGTGAATTGTTTAATATAGATGTATATAAGAATTTTTCCATTGCTGACAACGCAAATGGAAATCACAACTCTTCGGAAATTAATCTTCGTCTTTTTGATAACCTGAAGATGAAGATAGAGCCATTCTACGAAATGGAATTTTCTTCTTCGTCGTCAGCGATAGAGAAAGGTCAAAACTACACCACGGTAAAGTACCTGTCAAAGGAACTGTACAGCACAAAAATTCGGTAGGTACATACCTTAACTCTGCTGCAATTTATCTCAATACAGAACTAAGCAGAAGTGCGATTATCTGTCGATAGATGGATAGACAGCATTACTATGAGCTATGATGCCATATTGTTGCGTAGAAAGTTTGACGAATTGCGCGCGGAACAAGGAGAACAATGGGAATACTGCGACATCACTGGAATTGAAGAAGTAAAAGGAGAATATAGGGAGTAGGCTTACAAAGGGAATACATGAGGAATACAGGAATTATAAAAGGAATGAAAGAAAAATAAGGGGCATACAAGGAGAATACAAGAGAAGAAGAGGAAGACAAGGAGAATATGGGAAGACAATGAGAACAAGGAGAAAAATAAAGTGTCGTCGTTCTTGCTGTAACAATCGTTCACATTGATAGAACATTTGCAGCTCTGTTTACGAAGGATCTCATTTTCCGGCTACACTGAAGTCAGCAACACTTTGGGAGAATTTTACTTCAATAGACGGATAGTATCCTTTACATCATCTCGACTCGACGATCAATTCCAATATTTACACGATTAACATTTCAAGACAAATAGATGGATGGAGGTAGAGAGGGGGGGCCATTCAACCCACTCACAAAGGTTCGTTGTGCTGCCTCCTGAGCCTATTTTTGACAAAGATATGTCCGAAAATTTCTGGCTCAGAGCCCTCTTTTTAATACCGGAAGTAAGACATTTCCCTTCATTTTTAATTTCACGGTTTCAGGAGATAGGCTATATGTAGTAAAATTAATGATGCACAAATATACTTAAAATAGCTGTCCGTATATTGAAAGTCCCGTGCAGTACCTACGTGGTCTAATGTGTTATGCTTTCAACTAGCGATGCGGAAAAGAGCTGGTTCGTGTATTCACGGGGAGAGGGGAATTTTTTCTCATGAAATTTCAACCAGTGTATGGGATCAGTGCTCAGCCATCATCGTGGTGAATTTTTGGAGGTATAATGAATAGCGAAATCCAGTTTAGCAAGCCAGCTACTAGGTGTAACGGCTGGGAGATCATCAACCTTGCACTCGTACTGGTAGAATGTTCAACTTCTGTTGAGACATGTGGACGTGAAACCAGTATTCAGCTGGTAGGTCTTGGTCCTCTATAAGCTGTTGCACAACGCATTCATTTGTACATCGTTGTAATCTATTAGTAAAGGAACTAATACCTACTACTCTATTTACGAAACTTGACATTTTTTAAAAATAATATACATATTTTAAAACAAATTAGTGGTTTCTAATCAAAGTGTAGTAACATTATTACCTTAATTCAAAATCTTGCTTCATTGGTTCAGCACTAGTAAAGAACGGATAGATCTGCCTCCTTGATCTCGAGGTAGCGTGCTGGATTCCTGATCAAGGTGGCTCGGGTTCGATTCCCGGTCGTGAAGTCAGGGGGGTTTGCTTTGGACTTCTTCACAAAAACTGTTTGCCTGTTCATTGTTCAAGTATGCGTGGTGTCTCGCAGTGGCCACCGAGTGCCCTGACTCACTAAACGGAGGAGTCCTGCAGTGTGTGCGTGTGTTTAGTAGAGTTGTGGGTCTAGGTGTAATAAGCCTCAGGCTGCGGTGCCGAAATTAGTAAAAAAAAAAAGAACGGATATACGTTCACTACCACGAAAACATGAATTTTTCCCACTATCTACGAGTAGTTCCAAAGTATGTATGATTTAATTGCTTCAAACTTTAAAAGTTAGTCATTTTTACACGTGTTTAGAAAAAAAGTTTGCACATCAGCAGAATTCAAATATGAAAACAAATTGTTCCCACTATCTACGAGTAATTCCAAAGTATGTATGTTTTAATTGCTTCAAGCTTTCAAAGTTAGTCATTTTTGCACGTGTTTAAAAAAAGTTTGCACATCAGCAAAATTCAAATATGAAAACATAAATTTTTCTCACTATCTACGAGTAGTTCTAAAGCATGTATGTTTTAATTGTTTCAAGCTTTTAAAGTTAGTCATTTTTGCACGTGTTTAAAAAACAGTTTGCACATTAGCAAAATTCGAATTTAAAAAAGGAAATGAACTAAGGTTCAAACTTGCTATACAATATAAAATACAAAAATACAACATCACTATTCATTTTAACAAATTTATAGTTATTATGCTGTTTAAGACGTTATTTATGTTTACAACCTTAACTTCGTCTTTTAGATAATGCTTTCACTGTAGAGTAATTAGTTATATCTATATTTTCCTTCACAGCTAAGTTCATTTCCACATAGAAACCTTCCACCATAGGGTTGAAGACGTATAAAATTTAGATTTGCCATCGAGATAAGGAAGAAGAACTTCATCCGACATAGTCTGCACTTTCTCTTATTTTCAGTAAGGATCTGTATAAAATTATTTGTCGATTTCTTTACATCACGTGGAATATCTAATACACCACTATCTAATAAAATAATAAAAAATGACTCACTTTTTGACTTATGAGATTTCTGAACTCGCCTGACGGCTAGTTTGAAAAATCTTCACGCGGGAAGAAAATTAGTCGTTTTGTATCTTTGTATAAATAACAATTTTAGAGTCACAGAGCTTTTTATACTTTGCAAAATGAGAACGTAGAAATGGTATAATTATTACTATTATTACTATTATTATTGTTATTATTATTATTATTACTATTATTATTATTATTATTATTATTATTATTATTAATAGTAGTAGTAGTATTAGTAGTATTAGTAGTATTATTAGTAGTAGTAGTAGTAGTAGTAGTAGTAGTAGTAGTAGTAGTAGTATTACTATAATTTTATCATCATCATCGTCATCATCGCCGTCGTCGTCATCTCGCCACAGTCATCAAACGTCAGGTGTGGCACTAAGCCAAACAGGCAGAAGGAGAGTTCCAGGAAGGCGGGGATAGAGCATACCATTTCCCGTTGCAATATAAAGTGTGCACACAAATTCAAACAGCGTTCCAATTAATCGAGGCCGGCAGTGTGGAGGATTACTGGCGACAAAGGCGAGCTCTGTGGGCATGTTAGACCGTCTGTCTGAAAATTGAATTCACAGGCGCAACTAATCGAAACGATGATTTAACGTAATTGACAAATCATGCGGAAAATGTAATGAATTTGTTTTCCAACCTGCTGTGTGTAAATTCAGTATCCTATTTGCGTTAATTTTCTCATTTGAAAAGTGTGTTCGACCAAAGGAGGCTAACATTATAAAAACTGCGTATTTCGTTAGTTCTGTCCTTAATTTGGAATGAACTATTACAAAACTTGTTACAATAATTGACAATGAACACTAATATTTGACAACGTATACTGATATTTGACAAACTGTCGTACTTTTAAAACACTATATCCGAATTTCGGTATTTTATTTGCTATTATCTTACAGTCAAAACCAGTGGTATTCAATCTACGGTATGCGTACACTCAGGAGTATGAGGGGTTATGTCAAGGAGTACGCATCCTACTAATTACATACCGATATGACATATTTATTTTAATATACCTGTTGATAATTATTGCATTATATTATGGTTTCTTTTGGAATATCAACTCTTGTTTTTCCTTGCTCGAATACCATTTTATGTAAGTCATTAGACCCCTACTATTATTATTGCATCAGTAACTACTGTATAATAGTAAATAGACAGACAGACAGACAGACAGAGAGACGGACGGACGGACGGGCAGGCAGGCAGGCAGGCAGGCAGGCAGGCAGGCAGACAGGCAGACAGGCAGGCAGGCAGGCAGGCAGGCAGGCAGACAGACAGACAGACAGACAGACAGACAGACAGACAGACAGACAGACAGACAGACAGACAGACAGACAGACAGACAGACAGACAGACAGACAGACAGACAGACAGACAGATAGATAGATAGATAGATAGATAGATAGATAGATAGATAGATAGATAGATAGATAGATAGATAGATAGATAGATAGATAGATAGATAGATAGATAGATATGCTTTATTAAGTTTGGCTTGTGTCTACAGACAATCAAACTAAGTCAAAAAACAACCAACATAAGTCAAAGTAACATATTCTTAAGAATACCATGAAAATTACTTATTTTATAATATGGATGAATAGTAAAATGTTTTCTAATACAATCTTAAAATGTCTCTTAACCAAAATTTTAACGTCATTAGACAACATGTTATAAAAATGTATATTTTGTTTCATAAATGAATAATTGGTTTTTCCAAGTCAATAGTAACTGAATATCATTACAATATCTGGTAGCGTTCCCATTATAGTCTTTAAGTAAAGGAAGCTGAGATTCATTTCTTTTAACATACAACAAACATGCATTAATATACAAAGATGGAAGTGTCATAATTTGAAATCTAATAAACAACGGCTTGCAATGTGAACATCATTACTGCCAGATAAAATTCTAACAGCCTTCTTTTCTAAAAGAAAAATATCATTAAAACTTGAAAAATTTCCCCAGAGTCTAATAACATAATTCAAGTGACAATGGAATAAGGCATAGTATATTTTAACTAGCATGTCTTGTGCAATTACAGGTTTGATTCATCGAAGCAGATACAATCTCTAAGATAATTTATTAGATAATTCATCAATATGTTTATTCCAATTTAACTTACTATCAAAAGTAAGACCAAGAAGCTTAGCATATTTAACTTCAATATTACATATTACAAATAATACATTTTGCGTCTTAACTTTGTTAACGTACAAACCATTGTTATAAAACCAATTTTCAGAAGCTTGTATTGTTTCATTAATTTTCAATTGCATTTCATTTATATTCTCACCAGTTATTATGAAAGTAGTACCATCTGCAAACATAACACATTCAGCAGTAGGTGCCATAAAAGCAGGAAAATCATTTAGCCTACACCAATTACAAATAATAATGGGCCCATAACTGAACCCTGTGGGACACCAGTTATCATCGTTTTAAAATCAGACCACTTTCCTTTATAACAAACAGCTTGTAATCTACCAGAAAGATAAGAGTGTATAAGCTTAAGTATAGTACCACCAACCATATAAAATAATAATGATAAAAATAGTAATAATAATAGTAATAATAATAATAATAATAATAATAACAGCTTAATAGTAATAAAATAATAGCAATAATAATAGTAATAATAGTAATTTATTTTTAGTACATCAATAATAGTTTTTGTTAATTCTTATATAATTGCAATGCATTTTGTGGATACAAATATATTTTGGGGGTACACTAGCAAAAAAGATAGAATACCACTGATCTAAACCTCATAGGATAACTTTGTATCTACGTAAATCACGCGCATATAGTTCTCCAAGTAAGCGGTATTTGTAGGCAGGCACTTCATACCAAAGCAGACGTTATATGCATGTCGCTGTGTAAACTCCAGCCATTATAAATAGAAAGCAACTCTGTATTTCTCTGTAGGTGACGCTCGGCTTTTAAGCATTCTTAAAATAGATGACAGCAAACAGCGGTGTGACATATTGTACTCTTATGTAGAGTTAGCGTCGAGCCTGTGTGCAGTAGGTCTCGTGGAAAATCAAGGCACATGAAATGTTTTATAGCTCCATTACAGAGCAAAACATTTTTAGATGGGTTGGAATGGAATGGTCTTAAGTACTATATATGCTATTTCAGTGTAGGCTATATTATATTATATCACATTACATCACATTACATTACATTACATTACATTACATTACATTACATTACATTATATTATATTATATTATATTATATTATATTATATTATATTATATTATATTATATTATATTATATTATATTATATTTTTATTGGGTTATTTTAGGACGCTGCATCAACATCTCAGGTTATTTAGCGTCTGAATGAAATGAAGGTGATAATGCCAGAGAAATGGGTCCGGGGTCCAGCACCGAAAGTTACCCAAAATTTACTCGTATTGGGTTGAGGGAAAACCACGGAAAAAACCTCAACCAGGTAACTTGCCCCGACCGGGATTCGAACCCGGGCCACCTGGTTTCGCAGTCAGACGCGCTAATCGTTATTCCACAGGTGTGAATTATATTATATTATATTATATTATATTATATTATATTATATTATATTATATTATATTATATTATATTATATTATATTATATTATATTATATTTAGTACAGTAATTTTAGTCATTAATTAATAGTTATTCTGTAGCGTGTTCGTACTGAGTTATAAATATCACTAAATTATGCAGAATAGTGTTTTCGGAAAAGTAATGGTCATATTGACAATACCGATGTTGTTATCGGAAAGTATTTGTTGTTGTTTTTGTTGTTGTTGTTGGCACTGAGCTATAAATATCAGTTAGGAATCAACTTTTCAAATCATTGCTACTTAAAAATTATTAGTCATACTATATTTTTTCTTTACTGATGATACACAACGAATTATCGATATTTTGATACATTATGACAGAAATGTCAATCAATTGTGGAAATCCATTCATAATTAATCATTCGAGATCGATGTTTTCATAAATTATCAGAAAAGAATTATGCATTGTTGTTGGTACAGAATTACACATAGTAGTAAAAGATGGATAACTTGACACAATGTAAACAGGAAACATGTGGCAATTTCGTCTAATCAAATCTATAATTAGTAGTAAAAGATCTACATATTTATACAGTATAATCTTCATTAGTCACATTGTTATTATCGTTAGACATTGACAATTTTGAAGTTTTGACAGTATGATATGTTGTTATGACATAGGTAATAGATATACTGTGAAAGTCGATATATTGTGGGTTTACCCAGGTATAAGATCAAGGTGCATTTCCAAGAAAGTAAAGAAAACTAGCTTGTAGGTTTGACATCCCTATTGCTATTGATCCCGGTTGCCTATAGTACAATAGGTGGGAACACTAACGTTCTGCTATGTGGTCTCATCCGAAATCCTGTAATAGGAATAAAATTTTATCGTGTAATGTCTACATTCGACCTTCATTAATATAAAATATCAAAGAATTTGTTGGAAAGTTTTCTTATGCTGACGTCATTCGACTCGGACGGCTTGGAAATGTTTACATCAAATACGATAAAGTCAGCAATGTGAACTAGTTCATTCCTATATACAAGGGGAGTCCGCATATATACAAAACCTACTTAGAAACGTCTATTCTAATTCATGGTGGGGTTTCAACATATCGCACTCTCAGTGCATTAGTGTAGTAAGTCAAAATTTCTAGTTCAGAGAAAAGTTTCAAATTATGAAATTTAAATACATTTCAGATTACTTGGTACATTTTTATGTATCATACATAAGATGCAGCAGATAACCTGATATGTAATTAATTTCATCATTTGAAATTTAGTAGTCATTTCCTCTAAATTAGCAATTACAGTGAGATGTTTTAAAAAAGAACACTAGCAGAAATTATTATTGTATTGATATGTTGTTTTCGAAAGGTGCTGATTATTTTGAGTGATAAACTATGAGTCTTATTTCATTTAATCGCAGGTCTGTTTTAACAGGTATAAAACAAGTAACTCAAAGTCAACTGTAAGATATCACTCATCAGTAGATAAAGGAATTGTTTTGTGTATAGTGAGTGTGTTGTAACGTAAAGACAAACTTAAATATTACAGAAAATTATATTTATTCATTCTAATTCCAGTACCCTATTTCCTATTTAGACGTTAGAGGCAACATAGAGATTTCATCAAATTTTCTGTAACTTTTTTAATAGTAGACCTATAGCTAAATATAGGTCATCTCTCTAGCAAATTATCTGAAATGGTATAGGTCATCGTTTACTCGTGAAAGAAAATTCTTGTGTGCTCCGTAGCCCATAGTAAGAACCTTATGGTAGAGGTAAGCGAGCTAGCTACCTGTAAGTATAGCGAGCGGGGGAGGGAAGTTTCCCAGTCCACTTCTCCTTTTCCCTTACGCGCAGGTAGGTTTCACGAGATACCGAATGGCCTAAAGCAAAGCGTCTTTAGTTCAATCTCCATTAAAATATAGAGATTATTCGGATGTTACGAGATGATGAAACGGAGGTATTCAGAAAATTATTGAAATATTTCAAAATCAATAAAATTAATCGATGAAAAATTACCTTGGATGTTTTTCCTTCGTACGAAAAATCTCATATTATTTCACAAGAATCGATCCGAAGATCCCACTCGTATCTGAATTAACTGCTAGCTGGTGCATTTAATAAGTTATTTCTCTTTTATATTAAACGAATGCATCTTAAAAAATTAGGCAAGAAAGACGCTAATCTTAAAAAATATGGAGTAAATTGAACGCTGCAGGAATAGGGCTTAAGACCCCTTCAAAATTCTGATAATCAGTTACAGAATAATTCTTAATTCATTCGTGGAATCTATCACATTAAAGAGGACTGCCAAGTTCAATAGACTACATCGTTCATGGCCCATTTAAATTTGGCACTTTTTCAATTGGGGCAGTGTGTTAATCGCGGATAACACACAGAGTGTTGTAGCATGCAAACACTGTATACAGTTTCCACTTGTTTAGGCAGGTCTGTAAGTTTATCCACTGTGAGCCAAAGAAAGGACAGCGCTAGAGAATAGTCGTATCTCAGTCAGCTGACGGTTTCTCAAGGAAGTTCGCGGAAAGATCTGAGAGTTTCGTCATTCACTGTAAACGATTCTACGTATTGTTTTCTTGGCTGCTAATTCACTTAACACTGTCACTATACCATTGCTCCAGTATCGAAGAACCGTCATTTCATTGACTATAATAGCCTTTGTAGTTCGCAGAACGATAGACTGCGGACTACAAGAGTTCTGGTTTAATGTCGAGCTAAGATGGGATTTTTCAAAACATCATAAAATTCAGATCGGCTCTAGGGTTTTCGGCTTAGCTTGGCTTGGCTTTTCAAGGCACGGATCCGATACAGAAAGATGTTCAATAATACTAAAATCACAGAGTAAATCCTTATGGTAAAATGAATCGATTTCTCATTTACCATTTAGAGTCATTTCTTTGATTTAGAAGAAAATTATTGTTTATATAAACAAATTGGAACATCGTAGTAAATTCTGTAGCACTTGCGACTTACGTTCTGAGAAACTCAGGCCTCAGGGTGAAGCACGCGTCTGTATTTCGATAACAGTGTTGCTAAATATCCATTATTTGAAATGATTTATTAATAGTTTAAGTATTAAAACACTCTTAAGCCGTAAACTACATAGAAACATTATGTAAAATATTTGATGAAACTGAGAAGTGTAATGTAAAAACGTTCAGACAATGTGTATTTCTAAATGCGTGTAAAAGAAAACGGAATAAAAATTGCCATGTAAATTAATTATTTCCGTGAAATCTAAACGCATAGGTATAAAATGATAGCGGACATTCGCATTCATACTACGCTAAGGGTTCCTATCGTTGGATACCATCCACACTCTATTAGAGGAACCTGTCCTAAAATGACATACCCCAAGAAAAAACTGTTATTTGTCGTGTGTTTCTTTATACAAGTAATTATAACATTGATTTACACATAATATTACAGCATATTTTTATTTTATTGGGTTATTCTACGACGCTGTATCAACATCTAGGTTATTTAGCGTCTGAATGAAATGAAGGTGATAATGCCGGTGAAATGAGTCCGGAGTCCAGGACCGAAAGTTACCCAGCATTTGCTCGTAATGGGTTGAGGGAAAACCCCAGAAAAACCTCAACCAGGTAACTTGCCCCGACCGGGATTCGAACCCGGGCCACCTGGTTTCGCGGCCAGACGCGCTGACCGTTACTCTACAGGTGTGGACATTACAGTATATTATATGGCACAGTTAAAATATAAAATTTCAAATTAGGTGTCCTCCATGCAGATTTTTAAAAGAATATAACATTATGTCATCAGTACTCTTTGGGTAAAATGACATACATTCTTTAAAGTGAGATAGAATGTATTCTCTTGAAGCAAAACGAACAAAAATTCCTTTTTCAGTTTCTATGTTTTTGGTTAAAAAAGTACTTTGAACCAACTTCGATGATCTACCTATATAGAGAAAATACATTTACGATGTACTTTACATGATGTGGAACATTGTGATATCAGTAAACGATATTGATAACGCTTTTTTATCCAAACTGTAAAGATTATGAGTTATTCCCAGTACTTAATTACGAAATTTATTCTTCATAACTGGCAAAAGATCGCATTCTGATTGCTCATACTGGTTGAAGTGAGCGTTTCAGTTACGTGTTTTCTGTCGCCTTCTTTCTTTATTTTAGTAGGTTATTTTAGGACGCTTTATTAAAATCTTAGGTTATTTAGCGTCTGAATAAGATGAAGGTGATAATGCCGGTGAAATGAGTCCTGGGTCCAGCACCGATAGTTACCCAGCATCTGCTCATATTGGGTTGAGGGAAAACACCGGAAAAAACCTCAACCAGGTGACTTGTCCCGACCGGTAATCGAACCCGGGCCACCTGGTTTCGTGGCCAGACGCGCTAACCGTTACTCCACAGATATGGACTGTCGCTTTGGTGGCTCAGTTGCTAGAGATTTGTTTTACGACGACAGAGAATCCGAGTTCAAATCTCGGCCATGGCTGTATTTGTAATGGAAAAGAACCAACCAAGATTGAGAGGGTTTTTCTCGAGGTTCTACCGTCCTGCCCCCTTTCATTATTGTCTCCGTTTCGAATAATAGGGCATCGCCTATACTGCGTGACGTCGAATTCGCTTCCACCACAACAGATTTTTCTCTTCGTTTGTCCAGAGATTGGTATATGACAGTAATGGTGAGTTCTAGACACACCGAAGCCTCACAGGTTTGTCTTGCACGATGAATATATTAACTCATATAAGAAGTGTCTCTAAAATGTCATCTGAAAAGAAAAGTATGAGAACATAAATTTATGCAAATTTGATTATGGACAATAAATATTTTGTATGGTTTAATCTGTAGAGATCATAGAATGAAGTGTTCTAATATGAGTACAATAATATGTTTAAACGTGTTGTTCTGCAAGTTAGAGGGTAGGTTCCTATATTTTGTTTACATAGTTTGATTTCCTGTAACACATGTTATTCTTCTAAGACGGCATTTTAGAACCATTCTGTACAAATGGATCTATGACAACTGTGGCGGCGTCAAATTTTTCATCGAAAAATCTCTAGTAACACTTGTGGCAGACATGATCGTAGTTGAGGTTTTTCTCGGGGTTCTCCCGTTTCCCAATATTAGGCATCTATGCTGAGGATCACGTAAGAGCAGTTCCTAAGAGGCTAATTTGGCCGTCTCCTCAGTGTTGCCAACTAATACCAGGTATCACCAAAGACAGTAAAATCACAATGCCATGTGCAATAATAATAATAATAATAATAATAATAATAATAATAATAATAACAACAACAATATAGTATTAAGAATAACGATGTCTTGCTTATTTGCTCATTTACCACATCTCATCTTTATGTTGGGAAGTGTTTTCTAAATGGTTCAATAATATGTGAAATGGTTCCTCCTGGACCTCTGGCACGTTATGTTGTAAATTAGTACATTCATATGATCTAATATTAACATGTATTTCGTCTGACAACATGAAGTTCTTGATTTGACTAAACAGTTTACGATTCACGAGACCTAACCTAAAAATGTATTTTGTTTGATCATGTGAAATGTTTAGTACAAACTCCGAAAACTGAATGCCACTTTGAAATGTAGCCTATGCCTAAGTGTACTTACTTACTCCTAATAATTTTGCTATTCTAGTTATAATTGCTGTCTCCGTGCGCATTTTCTATCGATCACCCATGTGCATGTATCATACCATATGTTATATTTATTTACACTTATCTTACTATAATCTTGAATTGTAACCACAACGAAACAAATAAAATAACTATTATGTATTAATATAATACTGATATTAATATTAATTATTAGAATGTCCGAATTTCACTAGCTTCCAGTGTTCGGCTCAGAAATCTAGAAAAATTTGAATTTTCAGAATTTGTACTACCGACAACAGCTGTTCTTGCTGCCAACATAACAGTTAGAAAATCACTACCAGTTGTAGTATTTCTCAGTATCGAAATTCTAAACGAAGTTGGCAAAAGAAAATTCAACCTTCGAACTAGAAAATCACCATAATCCACTAGCATATGCAGTAATTAGGGGAAAATGGTTAGGTTTCACCCTTAAGGCATCAAGTACGCTGATCCGGACTATATATCATTCCTAGGGACGAGAGGGGTCGCCTGCTAGAAACCTGGTACGCAGCGAACCTTCGTGTAGTCAGCCGGTGTGGTTTTGGGAATACGCCTAAGTTGAGGGTTACGCAATAGAGTGTAAAAGGTCGCAGTGCTGGGTCATAGTGCCCCCTTCCCGAAAATTCCATTCCATTTCATGAGGTATGGCAGACCACCATCAGAGGTGTAATAGGCCTCTAGCTACGTATAGAAGGCTGAAGAGGAATGTATAGTGTGACAATGTTGGCCCGACTTAGCTAACTAAACCTCTCCAAAAAGTTTTACAAACAGTTTTCTTACGTTTTAGGTAAAGAATCATCGTCGTAAGCATTACACAAATTTACATTCTTGCAAGTCATCACAATAATCTAAGGTCATATGATCTGTCTGTGACATTATTTTGATGGCATTAATTGCTAAAAAAAAATAGTGGAAAATTAGTTGAAAAGTAGACTGTTGTGGAAAGACACTTTAAAATCTGAGGGCACTCCGGAAAAAAATCTCATCCCGTAACTTTTTTCTACCACAAGCATCCGAAGACGTGAAAAAGTTATCTACGATCTATGATCGAACCAGCGTTCATTCAGTCTGTGACCAGTTAACTTACAAAGTGGACGATTATACTCCATTCACAGAATATTTGGCCGAAATTCTCCTATAAATCTCCCAGGTTTACATTTCCAGAATGGACTATGTTGAGAACATATTTAAGCTTTTATATTACCGCAACGCCCACGACAGCCAAAACTGTCTCGAGGCCACCAAAACATTTTGCCAAGCCTTAATCATACCGCTCTTCTCTTCTTTCTAATAGCACAGAACGGGTAAATATAGCAACATGAAAATTTCGATCTTCAAAGTTAATTAAAATATATTTCTTTTTGCCACATCAAAGATTTTAATTTAAATAAGCCTTCGCCAACATACTCAAATTACGAATTCTCAACTGAGGAAATCGGTGATTGACTCTAAGTAAAGCATGTGAGACTTTTCGCTGATATGGACCAGATTTCCTCCAAAGTTCAATGTTCTCCGTCGATATTTTCAAATTAGGATCTACTATTGCTCCATTATTGTTGTGTCAACATTTTACTCCTTCTGAATAACAAGCCTATCTCTAGTTAGATGCGAATAAATAAGGAATTGACCTTTATAAAAGAAATAAAACAACACTCCAAGAATATCCCGCAGTAGTTCAAGTGGTAACATAATTTATAAATGCAGTGGAGTTTGATTTCTATTACTGGTAGAAAAATAAAGATTTATCTAAAGATTAAATACGTATTTCTCATCTTGAATTCCTCCTGTATTTTCTTGTTCCATGTTAACCATGTGAACAAAAAGCCCGCTACCTTTGAATGTGCAGTGTTTCGTAATAACCGGGAACAAATTTATTAGGGTACCAAAATTTAATATTCAAGATAGGCTCACCCTTATTCGAACAGATATAACGTCGGTTTTCGACGCTATTAATCCTGATTCCAATCCTGGCTAACCCAACTAGAATTTGCAGTGGACAGAGACGATGCTTGGTAGTAGCACATTCTAGTATATACTGTCACGAAGCTCAATACGTAGTAAATATGCATCCATAGATAGTTGTTAACCACTAGGATCGCTACTATCGTCTCATTACAAACAATGCGAAATATTACCTGCACAGTATATTGTTCCTAGTACTCACATAAACTCAAGCTTCGTGACTGTATATACTAGACTGTGGTAGTAGTTTTTCGTGGAATATTCCCATTTTCTCCTCATAAATTCATCCTTACTCCATTAATAATAATAGTCATGCTTTTCTCCTCATAAATTCATCCATTACTCCATTAATAATAATATTCATGGGGCGCCATGTCAACTTCCTCCCATGGAGCACAACGACAACTCTGAAAACGACGGCCATAAGAAGTACAGCGTGGGTGCATTACTCCCAAGGGGAATTTCAACTTTTGTAACAGCGCGAGAAAGAGGCAGATTATGTTTCCGTGGAAAGAGAAGGCTGCAAATTCCCTTGTGCACATCTGTTTTCCTTGTACGCACATGTAATAAGATTTTGGACCCATTCCGAAGAGCACTGGCAACCTATGACTATTGCTGCAGTTGTTTTGATTATTGATGCTGACCAATGACAACGGAAGCGACGAAGATGGCGTTCATTTCGGATGAGTAAGCTTATTATGTCTCAATCAAAGAGATGAAACTGGAATTAAGATTGAAGAAGTGAAGCTGGCTGAAAAATCACTTTTCTTAAAACTTTATACCAGCTTTTCTGCCAAAATTTGAAGGACATTCCCCTTTTTGTGAGGCGCACCAAAGACAACGATATTTTCTGTATTCCTCAACGGACTCCATACTTTTCTTATTTGACTAATCCATCACACTCCCACACAAAGAAAAAAATATATAAAAATAATCGAAAAATAGATTTAATTGCAGCAGAACTATAACAACTTACAAATATTAACAATCAAACACCGGTTTCTACACAAGACCTGAAATCAACTCGTGATGACGAAGGTAGTTACCAAAGTCTCCGCGCATGCTTGCGCAGTGCTCGTGCGCACACATTTTATCCCTGCCTTCCACCTTGCGCATATCCGCCTAACTGTCAACCGTGATTGCTCCTTTTTTTCTCTCTCCCTCTCTGTGGGGCCGGAAAAGAAACATCTCTGTGCACCGCGACCTGAGGTCTATTGTGCGCCCCTGGGTTGAGTTGCTATTCTACCGACCGCAGCCACGAATCGACCTAAGCTAACACCCTGACGACCAGTCTCGCCATCCCTTTAAATCCATATACCATTCCAGCCCAAAAGACCACCACATTCCCCCCCTCAAGCCGTCTGAGATGTAAACCACCCCTCCCGTCTCCTCAACGGTCTGAGGTGTAGACTCCCTCTTCCGTCGGGAGAGGAGTGGGTTCCGCTGCTGGGTCACCAGGTACCACGCTCGACATATCCATGGAGGCCTGCCGAGAGTGTCAGCAGCTTCAGAGGGCTGCCACAGGTACGATTTGAAAACCAAGAGAGACAACCGGAATGATGAGGAAAGGATAATGAGGGAGGAAAGAGAGTGGAGTTGGGTTCCATACGCCTGATAAAGTTACCTGATATTCATCCATATGAGTGAGGGAAAAACCCCGAGAAAATTCTTATTAAGCATTGCTGCACAGTTTCAAAAGTGGAAACGCCGCCTTAAGAATAATGACATTGGCACTTTTAATGCGGTCACTGGCGCATTTGTAATACAATCATTGGAGCTTAGCAATCTTTTCTCTCACAAATTGGCGCTTATGATCGACAGTCTGTGACAGAAGTACAGCGCTTAAGGTTGAAGGAAATAGTTGCGCTAGATGTAGAAAATAATTTCACGCCAAAAAAGTGTACCCAAACAGGAATACAAATATGTGTAGAATCGATTAATTAGTCGTCATATAATTTGAAGAGCAAGTATTATACAAATTGAACCTTCACGACTGTATACAAAATTCTTAGCGCTCTCCTCAGCAAAGTAATGGGTACTGTGACAAAATAACAATATTGGTAATGCTTCTTGTGTAACAGCTGACCGGACGGTGTCTGGTGGCTGTCTCTGAGACCCGTGATTTACTGTTCATGTTAACGAAATCTGACAAGGGTTAATCCAAGTTCCCTCGTTTATTTCACAACCCCAGGCCCTCTGAAACCGGAGCCTGATTTACTGACTCCAATCGCCACAAGAAAATCTAGTGCGGGGTGTAATTCCACTGCTCTAACACTGTGGAAAGAGAGGCCGTTCTTTTTTTTATGCCGACTTCACTTCGTTCAGTTCGTGTCGGAAGTTTCTTGTGTACTCCGGTTTTAAACGAGGTATCTTCTTTCTCTCATTTTCAGCGTTGCAATACATATGTTACTGTCGCAGTTTCGTGCTCCATTCTATTCTCTTGTTAAATTTCTACAACTTTTTCCCTCCGTTTCCACCTAGGCCTATACAATTCTGTTATATCACTTCTTCAATTGCAATTCTCCTATTCTTACTAAGTCTTCTACAGTATTTCATTATCCTTGCAATGAAACTAATTTCTTACAGGCGTATTCTCATTACACGAATTATAAAAATAAAGTATTTAGACACTCCAAAAACGTAATCAATCTTGGTATTTTATGAATCAAAAGTGCTCAAAAATATGTCATGAAAAACATCGTCTTAAAAATCTAAATTAGGCCAATGGTAATGTGTGACAGAAGAATAATCTAAAATGATATAGATTTCAAATTACAGAACTACAATAAAATAATTAGTTTTGGTAAACAAATGACAATTGACATAAAATTGTGATTACATAACATTACTTCAAAGTCAGATTTCAGATATGACAATGATATTTGGATTTTAAATTGCATAAATATTTTTAAAACTAGGAAGCAGTACAGATGCGCTTTCTGACACCACTTTTAGACTTTACTAGACTGGATCATTAGGAAAACAAATATAAAAGGGAAAAACTTCAGGTATGAAACATAGTTAAAGAAATACAAAAACATAAAGAAAACTGGAAAAGTAATTTATAACTTATAGACGAACACTGAATTCCAAAATTGAATTTTCAGTACCAGCCAGAAGGCGTTGTTAAAATAAATGCATAGGAACAGGATACAACGCGTAATCCTAAATATTTCGTGAAGAGGATGGCGTTGGTTGTGGTAGTGATGTTGATGATGATAATGATGATGATGATGATGATGATGATGATGGATATATTTTACAGAATTGTACGTATGAAGAAACTTCGACAACGAAAATTGGTTAGTGAATGAATCAATGACTTTTTTCTAAACTCTCAGATGAATTCTGTTCATGTTCCGTATTTACACAGCCAACAATTCACTAACCAATATGAGTAATTGTTCGACTTTGATATGCTAATAGAGTCAGAAAGAACCCGAACTTCGGGTGGCAACGCCATGCTCTGTAGGCAACTTCTCTACCCCGTCCGTGTGGTATGTGGTCTATCCTCCAGGCGTATAGACTCAGTGTTCAGACCGATCAAAGAGGAAAGTAATGCTTGAAATTTTCTTCAATATCCAGGGTGTCGTACATTTCGAGTTTATTCATGAGGGTCGAACTGTCAGTAAGGAGGCTATGTTGCAATTCTTCGACGTCTTCGTGATGCAGTTCGAAGAAAAAGACCAAATTTGTTGCAAGGATAGAATTGAGTTCATCATGATAATACTCCAGCACATCGGTCGCAGTTGGTGAGCGAATTCCTCGCACAACACAAAAAATCTGTCCTTCCACAGACACCATATTCTCCAGATCTTACTCCAGTAGATTTCTACACGTTCCCAAGGTCAAATCTCTACTCAAGGGAACGGCAGTTTGCGTCAGCCGAAGAGGTGAAAATTCATGCTTAGAAGCGCTCTGCGGGAAGCGACCAAAGATGAGCTACAGGAATGTTTCGAGAAGTGGTATGGACGCTGGAAAAAGTGTGTCACTGACCAAGGGGCGTACCTTGAAAGTAGTGTTGTGTAAATGGTTACATGTCATCTGTAACAAAGTTTTATACACATGTTCGGTTACTTTTTGATTCTACTAGTATTATGTTAAATATAATCATTTTCATGAAAGTTAAGGGTGTTAAAGGTTAAAATTTCTATTTTAGACTATTTTCAAGACAGAAACTTCACATTTTACGAACTTCAACCACTACTTATAAGTATTCTTGCTTAGTATGTTTCGTTATGATCAGATGAATTATTTCTGACTTATTCAATTACAAAACATACATATTTTCAAAATTTATCTAAACTTGCAAAATTTAAGTTTCATGCATGACCCTCTTCTACGACATCTCTGATGATAGGAAAGAACTAATTACCAGAATTTTAAATTTACATATATAAATATAGAGAAGAAAATTAAATAGTAGTTAAAGGTGGTGATGGGTGATATTTGTATTTCCTATAATTTTTTTAACAGAGGTTTCATATTTTGTATATTTCATCACTCCCTATAAGTATTCTTGCATATACTTTTCATTCTGATTATTTGAATGGTTTCTGTGTTATTCAAATTAAAGAATAATGCATATTTTCAAAATTTATCTCCTCTTACATAATAAAAATTTGATGCGTGACTCCTTAGTTTACGACATGCCTGATATGGTTAGATAAGAACTAAGTACCTATAATAGTTATTTACATCTATAAATATACATACATTTTCAAAATTTAATTTTTTATTATCCATTAAATATGATTATGTTTATAAAATGTTAGTACCCCATATTTTGACATTTTAGCCTATATGTGTGTACAGTCTTAGACAAAAAAAAACAGGCAGCCACACTCTAAGTCCCCTTCGGAAGACTTCGGTTGATTCCGTGATGGCTTCCTTTCGTTTTGTTTGTATTTTTTTCCTTTTTATCTCTGTTTATAGGTAAAGTGTTATGAATAATATGTAACGACGATAAATATACAAAGCTTAAATTAGTGCAAAATAAACATCCTTTCTCTAGTCGTGTGAACCAAGCGCTGCCCGACGTGGACTTTGACAAATTTTAAGCTTCAGGAGAGCGGTCATTTTTTAGTGTGTAAGACTCTACATATTTATCCATTTTATTACTTATAAATCCTAGACCTGGTTATAAGTAAGTACCTTGCGGAATAAAGTTTCAGCTGACTGTGTGGTTTGAAATGTATTGTAGTACTTGGAAATGCAACCTAGCATAATTTCGAGAATGCGATTCTCTACTTTTGGTACAACTACTCCTAAATAGTTACTTACTTACTTAGAAATGGCTTTAAGTGTCCGGGAGGTTCATTGCCGCCCTCACATAAGCCTGCCATCTGCCCCTATCCTGAGCAAGAATAATCCATTCTCTACCATCATATCCCACCTCACTCAAATCAGTTTTAATATTATCCTCCCATCTACGCCTTGGTCTCCCCTAAGGTCTTTTCTCCTCAGTCTTCCAATTAACATTCTATATGCATTCCTAGATTCATCCATACGTGCTACATGCCCGTCCATCTCAAACGACCGGATTTAGTGTACCTAATTATGTTGCCCGTACGGGGTCGTGCAAAGGATCTTGTGTACATGAGTTTGTATAATCGTGTATCAATAAATGCACTTTATTCATTCATTCATTAATTCCTAATTATATTATATTAAAAATTGTATATCTGTATGTAAATTATAAAGTATGTAATGTAAGGTTTCAATGATTATATGCATGTATTTTTATCTGTGAAATATAATAATAAAAATATCAAATATCATTCCTAATTACGTTAGATGAAGAATACAAAGCGTGCAATTCTGTGTTGTGTAACTTTCTCCATTCTTCTGTAACTCCATACTTCTTAGCCTCAAATATTTTCCTAAACACCTTATTCTCGAACATTCTGAACCTCTCTTCCTCTCTCAAAGTGAGAATACAAGTTTCACAATTATACACAACAACCGGTAATATAACTGTTATATAAATTCTAACTTTCAGTATTTTCGGGAGCAAACGAATATTAACAGGCATTTCCCATATTTATTCTGCGCTTAATTATTTCCTCTCGAGTGTCATATATAACTAATTTGTTGCACCAAGGCACTTGAATTTTTCCACCTATTCAAAGGATAAATTTCTAATTTTTGTATTTCTTAGAAAGTTAAATCCACAAAATGAATAGTCGCCAAACGATAGCGTAGATTTAGTAAATTACGTTTTGGAATCGAGCTCTTTAAGTAGGAAAGAAAGATAGAGACATCTTGTAGTCACTGCTGCCCTGCACTGAACGCACTTCCTGATTCAGACAGAACGACGAGTGGTCTGCAGTTCTTTGTTTGGGTAAACCGTGAATAGAGGCAGGCCATGTTTTATGTGTTCTTTACGAGACCTGAATCCAAGAAAATTTAATCCAGTGGAATCGTGTTGGGCCGATTTAATACTTTCCCATTCATACACAACATTCTCCTTAACAAAGAACAACGAAAAGAAATCTTTGAAAATAAATTATATCTCTCTTGCTGTTTACTATACTTTAGATTAATTTTAACCTTTGTAGACAAGTAGGCCTACTTAATAACTTTCAGCATCATCTTCTTCATCTTCTCCTTGCTTTTCCTGCATCATAACAAACGTCATCATTGTCATCATCATCATCATCATCACCACCCGTCACCTTCGTTTTCTTCTTCTCCTTGTTTGCGTTCTTCATATATTCCATAGTATAACTATAACAATATCGTCAGAATTACTTACATAGTTACCTCACATAAGCCCGCAAGAGAAAGATTAACTAAAGGAAGACAGAAAATAGGAAATACTGGAGAATGCTGGGTTTGCAGTAAAAGACCTGCCATTGGGCAGATCACTATGAGTGAATGAAAGTCGCAAAGCACAAAATCACTTCACCGTAAACTCCACCAATATAGTTTCCCCGTAAGGAAGTTCAGTAGAGGAAAGGGGAAGCCCCCACTTACAAATACATTCTTATAACTGCTTTGTTCAATCATCTTCCTATGAGAAAAGTTGCGAGTAAAGAAACCTGGGAAAAACCGTCACATAATCTCTGGTCATTTCATTTCATTTTGTGTTCTACCCAAGGGTAGGTCTCTCAATGCAAACCCAGCTTTCTCCAGCCTTTCCTATTTTCTGCCTTCCTCTTTGTTTCCTCATATGATTCATATATCTTAATGTCATCTATCATTTGATATCTTCTTCTACCCCCAACTCTTCTCCTGTTCACCATTCCTTCCAGTGCATCCTTCAGTAGGCAGTTTCTTCTTAGCCAGTGACACAACCAATTCCTTTTCCTCTTCCTTATTAGTTTCAGCATCATTCACTCTTCCCAAGAAGCTTCATTTCTTATTCTATCTGCCTATTTCACACGTTTCATTCTTCTCCATATCCACAATTCAAATGCTTCTATTCGCTTCTCTTCACTTCGTCGTAACGTCCATGTTTCTATCCCATACAGTGCCACACTCCATACAAAGCACTTCATTATTCTCTTCCTTAGTTCTTTTTCCAGAGATCCACAGAAGATGCTCCTTTTTCCATTAAAATCTTCCTTGGTCATTGCTATCCTCCGTTTGACTTCCTGGTAGCAGGTCATGTTACTATTTATAGTACACCCAGTATTTGAAACTGTCCACGTGCTCTACTGCCTCATTTAGAATTTGCAAGTTTATCTTCTGTATTTTTCTTCCTATGACCATGCTCTTCGTCTTATTAACAATTTTTTCTCTAATCGCAATTAAAAATATGATAAAAATTGGAAAGACACATTTCCATTCTGGTTAGGCAATATAATTGTAAGAAAATATTTGAGTCAAATTTTTAAATATATAAAAACTAAAATAGAAGATGAAATGAGAGAAAAGAATTAGTTTTGAAGAGAAAACCAAGAAATTCCTAGAAAATAATTAATTTAAGATTAATTGTCCCTATCCCCAGATATCCATGTATTGTGGGTCCCTTTACCACGGCATGGCGCGTCCTCAGGTTGCGGATAGAGGAGACCACCTCCAGATATGGAGGGTGGCTGCGAATATATTGAATAAGCAGTCGTGGACAGCCGATAAGGAGTGGTCCTCCAGGTTGGGGGTTGGGCGAAGAGCTAACAAACCATCACCGTAAAAAAACAGCTTGTTACGAATCCATACAATAAGCCTCGGAATGGGACTGATTAGAGGAGATGGAGAAAGTTACATAACGCAGAACTACATACATTGTATTCTTCAACTCACATAATTAGGAACATTAAATCCAGACGTTTGAAATAGGCAGGGCATGTGGCACGTATGGGCGAATCCAGAAATGCATATAGAGTGTTAGTTGGGAGACCGGAGGGAAAAATGACCTTTGGGGAGGCAGAGACGCAGATGGGAAAATAATATTATAATGGATATGAGGAAAGTGAGATATAATGATAGAGACTGGATAATCTTGCACAGGATAGGGACCGATGACGAGCTGATGTGAGGGCGGTAATGAACCTGCAGGTTCCTTAAAAACCATTTGTAAGTAAGTATATCCCAAGATGGCACTCAAATTCCCTAGAAATAGAAATAAATCCCTAGAGTTGGCAACACTGTTTTTTTACATTTTCAGATAATAGTTAAAGTGATCGGGAAGTGGCATGTGTAGGTGGTCAGAGCACCATATTCATTCACCAAAAATTCCAGTTGAATCCACAACGATTCGAATTGAGGTTAGCAGTGTTGTAATTATGGGTGTAGCTCTGATAGTATGTAGGCTACTGCGTCCGTGTTTATGAAAGAATATGCATCACAGCTGTGAATGTAAATGCATGTTGTGAAACGATGTTGCTTCTATTCACATATTTGTCTGACAAATAATTCCACTCTTCTCTTCTAAAGCTGTTGCAAACGGAGTAAATTTATTTCCTAATTTAACTGCAATGTTGTCAAACTAATTATATTCCTGGTCAAAAACTTACTTGCGTACATATTGCACGACAGTTCACGTGTGTTTTATTTAGCTTCAGTATGTAAACCTTTTATGTTTTGCAGTTACTCCACAGAATGGTCATATGATTTTCCTGCGTATATTTTGTGAATTCCGAAGGGAAATCCCCTTTGACCTTTGCAACCTCAATTATTACAAATCAGTTGTTGGCGCGATATTTATCAATACTGTGCTACAGGCCTACACAGAATTTGTCACCACAGTACCTTCTCCTTTTACTTTGATCAGTGAGAAATTAAAGTTAATAAGTACGGTACTTTAATTTTTGGAGCTGTCGTAAGGAATAAAGAAATACTAGTGGCTTGTGCAGCAAATGTGCAAACGAAGTTCATTAGAAGTTCAAATTAAATTTTTTCAAATTTATTTCCAATGAGGAATACCAGACATTTTGAAAGTTATTTTCTTCCATAATAATGAAGCATACCCCTCTGAATGGTTTTCTTTGTGCTAAATACTTTTTATTGAACCTATACATCTTCAGTTCTTGAGCTTCAATGCAAAAACGCAAGTATCAATGTCAGGACGATCAGTCGGTTTTTCATGTGGGAATGAAGCAGTAGCTATTTGAGGTCATTGCGGATAGTAGTTGAGATTTATGAAAATATCAGATTTGTCAAGCTTTCCAACAATAGAAATAGCGTCTTGGCATAATATAGCTGCTGCATGTTTCTTGAACTACCTTAGAATGTAGAGGGTAAAATCATTTTATCCTGCTAAGAGATCTTGCTAAAGTGATCGGGACGCTACAACATTTTGTAGGCCTAAGTAATATCTTTTGGTCTTCCCTTAGACATTTAGGGTGCTATTCATAGACATTTCGCAGCACGCGCTACGAGCGTACTAAGCTAGCCCCGGCTATCCACTGGTTACTAGTACAGAATTCAAATCATATCCTATCGCTAACACTGGTTTACGAATACGAAAAACGCTGATCATCCACCGGAAGCCCGCGCTAAAAATGTCTATGAATACGGCCCTATAATTCTTGCGCTTCCTCCAGACAATACTGAAGAGAATCACACAAATAAACACCTATATCACTTACTTACAAACGGCTTTTAAGGAACCCAGAGGTTCATTGCTGTCCTCACATAAGCCCACTATCGGTCCCTATCCTGAGCAAGATTAATCCAGTCTCTACCATCATATCCTACCTCTCTCAAATCAATTTTAATATTATCCTCCTATCTACGTCTGCCTCCCTCAAGATCTTTTCCCTTCAGGTCTTCCAACTAACACTCTATATGCATTTCTAGATTAACCCATACGTACTACATGCGCTGCTAACTCAAAGGTCTGGATTTAATGTTCCTAATTATGTTAGGTGAAGAATACAATGCATATACTTCTGCGTTGTGTAACTTTCTCCATTCTCCTATAACTTCATCCTTCTTAGCCCCAAATATTTTCCTAAGCATCTTATTTTCGAACATCCTTAATCTCTCTTCCTCTCTCAAAATGAGAGTCCAAGTTTCAGAACCACAAAGAACAACCGGTACCATATAACTGTTTTATAAATTCTAACTTTCAGTTTTAAATATCTACACCACACCATCATTAAATATATGGAAAAGACCCGTACCACTTGATTAGTAACTTTAAAAATTTCATTTTTAATAACAATATTGTTATCTTGCGTAAATTTTGTACAGACTACTATATAGCCGCCACTCAGTAAATATTATAGAAATGAAGATCTAACTTCAAATATTCCCTACACCTACTTATGTAACTCCAAAAGATTTCACTTTCATATCATCAATAGGGCATTAATCTCTATAATTAGTGACAAAAACATCATGGCATTCGCTATAATAATATTTCATTTTTAATGGTAATAATATCATCAAACATTCTTAAGTTTTTCATAGTTTTTAATATCCAATACACAGACAGCTGTACTCAGAAAATTACACTCCAGAGAATCTGACTGTAAATTCTTTTTAGTAATTCTTGACGTTTTTAATAATCAATATTACAGAAACTTTCTGAAAAAGTAACACAAATAAATATCGACATATTGGAGTTATGATGTCAGAGAATCTGAGCCATCTGAACTCTAAATATTATGTCAGCAATCCTGCAGGTCGTAGCCTTCGTGTGATATTGTTTATTGTAGTGTGTTTGTGTTTTGTTTTATTCTGAAAATCCATTATTTCTCAAAATTGACGACAGATGGAGTTCGGAAAATAGGAAAATTATGTAGGAAAATTGACATTTCACTCAAAACTACTACTTTTCTGAAAAACTTTGGGTTCCAAGCTTCAAAATGAGGGGTCATTTATTGAAATCAGTTCAGCCGTTTTCTCGTAATTTCCATTACCAGTTCAAATTATGTG
Organism: Periplaneta americana; assembly: GCF_040183065.1. Taxonomy (NCBI): domain Eukaryota; kingdom Metazoa; phylum Arthropoda; class Insecta; order Blattodea; family Blattidae; genus Periplaneta; species Periplaneta americana. The sequence goes on from NC_091128.1 coordinate 94,043,795, forward strand.
TACAGATATGTAATGCGTGAACAGCATTAGCACCTGTACTAGTCAGTCAGCATTCTGAAATTGCAGGAGTTTCTTACATTTGGTTTAATTGATTGAGAAGGAAGCAGTTTCGAATTTCACCAGCTTGTCAGTTTCTCCGGTAGCGAGGCAAGGAAGATAGAAGGCGAAACTCGTGGCCCGGCTTCCGCATCGGCATTTGTCTCGTCGTCGGCGGACGTTGAGTAATGGTCCGAGCGTCGAGCGTAAACTGCGCGCTACTTAACACAGCGGAGTACAACTAATGGCCAATTTTCAAGTCCTCGTGCACATCTCCAGCCAATTATTCTTCATAGAGACAAACAACGAGTACACAATTATCCCTGTGAGCTCTTCATTAGACCTCCGAGTCGGAGACTGGTGTTCATGCCTTGGTGGGTGCACGAATGAAATTCTGTATGGTGTTAGATCGGACTTATTTCTAGAGAATGAAATCTCTGCGTTAAAACATCCACAAATGAGAAAAAAATGAAGTAAAGAGTAAAAATATGTAACAGAAACAATGGAAAAAAGGGAGAAAAGAAAGGACAGGAACAAGACGAAATGAACATGTTTAAAGAATAATAAATTACGAAATGATAGGAAAAAGAAGAACGGTGACAACAAATAAAAATCTAGAGCAAAGGAGAGAAATAAACCATAAATAAAGAAGAATAAAATAATTTTAAAATAAATAAAGAAGAAATAACGAAGGACTAGGAGAATACAGAAATAAACAAAAATGCCAAATAAAGAAGGATACAATAAATAAGTAAGGGAAGAAGAAAGAAAGAAGAAGTAATTAATGAACGAAACTGATTGAAATGACGAAAAGGATAAAAGGGAAAAAATGAAGCACAAAAGAAAGCATACTAAAAATGACAATACAGAGAAAGAAGAAGGGAAAAGAAAGAAAGAAATGAAGCGTATCATGAAGAAGAAGAAACAAGGGTAATATCAAGAACCGAAGCTATGAAGATAGAAAGGAAGTAAGAAATTAATAAAGAATGAACTAACGAAAAAATAATAGGAAGAAAAGAAGGAATGAGGAATGAACGAATAAGGAACGGAAACAAAGAAAGAAGAATGAAATAATGAAGAAAAGGGCTGAAGTAACAAGAAAGAAAAATAAAGAAAGATTTAAATAAATCACCAAAGAAAGTTGATTAGAAATGAACGTTACGCTACAAATAGGGGAAAAGGAAGAAATAAATATTGTACTAAATAAAGAAAAAGGACGACAAAGAAAGGGAATATAAAGAATTGAGACGAAAAGGACGAAATAAATAAATAAATAAATAAATAAAGAAGTAAATAAATGAGTAAATAAATACACAAATAAATAATTCACTAAATATATAAGTAATAATTACCTAATAAAAGAACAGTAGAAACAAAAAAAAACAATATACAAAGAAAGAATAAATAAACAAATAGACAACGAAAAGGAAACTAGGGGGAAAAAAAGAAAAAATAATACAATTAAAGAACTAGGGAAATACATAAAATAAATCACGAAAAAAAAAGTATCTAAACATGAAGATATAAAGAAAGAATTGTGAAAATTCAAGAAATAAATTTAGCATATGATAAAAAAGAAAGGAAAGAATGGCAAAGGACAGAAGCAATAAAGGGAAAGAAGAGGGATAAAATGACGATAATTATAAACAGATAAGAATTGTTGAAAATTGTGTCTGATAGTTTTTCTGCTAAATTTACGTAAAAATTCCGAATGTTAAGAACTATTGTAATAATAATAATAATAATAATAATAATAATAATGATAATATTAATAATAATAATAATAATAAACAATAACGACAATTATAAAGAGATGTTGATTGTTTAAAATTGTTTCCCTAATTATATTTGCTGCAAAATTTAAGGAAATGATGATGATGATGATGATGATGATAATGATAATAATGATGATAATAATAATAATGATAATAATAATAATATTCATAACCATTCATCATTCCTTATAATCTCTCGTGCAGATTTTTCAAATCTAACTACGTAGCTTAGGCGTTAGGCGTGCTTGTCTACTGATAGGAAGCAAAGCTCCTGCATAGGTTCGACTCCCGCTTGGACTGATGTTCTTTTTGGGTATTTTCTACTCTTTCCCCTATTGTAAGGTGAATGTCAGGTAATCTATGGCGAAAACTCGGCCTCATATTTCCAGATACTCTCTTCCTATCTTTAATTCCATGGACGCAAACTTAGAGTTGATATTCATTTCATTTCATTGATTTATAGTATTCTACCCAATGGGTTATTTTACGACGCTTTATCAACATCTCAGGTTATTTGACATCTTAATGAAATGAAGATGATAATGCCGGTGAAATGAGTCCGGAGTGCAACACCGAAAGTTGCCCAGCATTTGCTCACATCGGATTGAGGGAAAACCCCGGAAAAAACCTCAACCAGGTAACTTGCCCCGATCGGAAATCGAAGCCGAGCCACCTGGTTTCGCGGCCAGACGCGCTAACCGTTACTCCACTGTGTGGACTGCCCAATGGGAGGTTCCTCACTACAAACCCAGCTTGCCACAATTTTCCCTCTAGTTCGGCTTTCCATTCGTCGCAGTATACGATCTATATATCTTAATGTTGTCTATTATCTGATATTTTATTCTGCTCCAAACGTTTCTCCCGTTCACCATTCCTTCCAGTGCATCCTTCAGTAGTCAGTTTCTTTTTAGCCTGTGACCCAGACAATTTCTTTTTCTCTTCTTGATCAATTTTAGCATTATTCTATCTTTACCCATTCGTTTCTTATTTTGCCTGTGCGTTAGTAATTAATAGACCGTCGTTGAATAAGACTAAAAATGTTTTAAATTTTGAAATTTATGGCGGGATGAGATGTGAATACTGGAGCCACTGATTCGTTATCCAATATAACAGCAAGTCTCTCATTAATAACGGACGAATTTTGACACTGTAGAATATTTTTTCTCTACGACTATCGCTTCCACGTAACTGTAAAATGGGTCCTTCGACCGTTACTGATACCGCAATAATACAAACTATTATTATACGTGGTTATAGCAATATTATAATGGACCTTTCATATTAAATATTTGTCACAGTTTGCTTGTACAAACTTTCTGAAACACCATGAATAGCCTTGTTGCGTTATTTAAAAAAATCCATTTGTGACACTCCCAGTAGGCCTACCATTATATTCTGCACGTAAAAAAAAAGGAACGCATTGTCAGGCCTATGTGGACAGCAAGTTGATTCATGTGGTAAAACCTCCATTAAATCATACGCCAGCAATTACTGTCAGCATTTCCAGAGTTTATCCAACTCTCCCCCTCCCATGCCATGTCTACAAAAAGAGAGTGAGGAAACTTTTTTACTTCATAAAGGGACACATTAACTCTTTGAGACCAAACTGAACACAAAATGTATCGTATTTCAAATGCATTCGAGTAAATAAAATATATAGGAGGATCGAAACGTAACGCACAACAATTTTTTGTGACAACGATTTTAATAGATAAGCAAAACGAAATAATGCATAAGAAAGCTACATGTTAAATCCTGTATTTACATGCAGGAACCAAGTCTCTCCACATATTTCTCCCATGCTTTTGCACAAGTTTTCCACTACCTATCGAGGACACTACTGAGGCGTCGCGTCGGTTGGTTTACTTCCTTTCTATGTAGTAATTAGAGATGAACAAAACTAACTACCGCTCTCGCTCGCTGTGTTCGCTGCATTTGTCTTTCGAGTCTCGACTCGTCATTCTCATGCGCTTCGAGTCTCTCTCATCATTCTCGAAATAGCATTTGGTCGGCGAGGAAAGATTTCGTAAATTTGAATAACATACATCATTGAAATAAATAAAATTATAAATGTTTAAATGAGACAAAAAGACAAAACAGAACAGTATCTTAGTTATAAAAATGTTCTGGTTCTATTATATATTACCTATGGTTATATAAATAAAAAAAAAACAATTCTCAAATAAATTTGCATTTCTAAGAAACATAAAACATGACATTAATATCTTTTTACTTGCGATTGCACACTTGATCTTAAACATATGAAAAGAAAATTCCTAGCCTTTTAATAAGGGCGTAGTAATTAAATAAAGACTGGGAAATGGATTATTATACATTGAAAGGTAGAGACGTTTCAAATAGGCTACTTAATTCTTTATACATATGCAGGGTGGTTCCGAGATGGTGCTACAAACTTTCAGGGAACCTTTGGAACAGTCGTGGAAAAATGGTATGGGCCGTATGTCTCCTACGTGGGTACTTGTAACGATACAATCTGTGAGCTTGTCTACTGTTCCCATTGGCTCATCCGTATTCGAAAATCAGGTCTGCTTATTCCGCTCTCATGTACTCCTCTATTTCACTAGGACTGATCGACTGGACATTGCAGCTTGTACACATACACTGTTGACTACAGACGTGCATATCAGGACCGACAATGTCCGTTACACATTACACTATCAGCATTGCTTTAGTGTAGTTTCCTGTCCCCACTCCTCAGACAGCGCACTGAATAGAATACTGTAAGTAGACAACGTAAACAACGTCAGATGAATACAGTATGTGTAAGATGTACAGATAAATACACATAAATAAGGTGCACAGAGAAATAAAATTATTTCATTTCCACACAACTATTTTTACTTGTAACTATCGACTCGGTCATTTCCGGACTAGGGTTCCTTATCTCAAATTGATACATATTGCCATTCGCCATCACCCCTGAAAGTTTGTACCACCACCTCGGAAACATCCTGTATATAACAGTTGCCAAAGTAGATAAAAGTTTTCAGGTATAAACAACTGTGGCGATTCAATGCTATTTTTCTTCGGGAGTCATCAATATCGAGTCTCGGAACACTCACAACCAGTCTTTACGTCAAGGACGCGACGTAATACAACATTGTCGTGCGGGTTTTCGGCTTTGCGGGCGCTGTTAGTCTCGCTTTCTCGACCGTTGTTCATCTCTATAGTAATCTTTGCTGTTACAGCTATCAGTACTTATGTCGGTATTACTGTTATTCACAGAAGATTCCTCCCACGGACCCCACAGAACACTAAACGTTCACCATGTTTACTTTCTTGGTACGTGCGGTACGTTGCAATTAACCGACTCCAATATGCATAGGCTACAGGAGTTGAGGTTCGTGGCACCGTATCTGCCTCTCCCTCCTTAACACATCCCTCCTCTAAACCAGACGGTCGAAATAATTCCATGTGTATCTTGATGTTTCCAATCTGTCTCAGTGATTTGAATCAATCAGTGCAGTAAGAGCTTGAGTCTATATTTAATAAAAGTGGAGATATGACAGATATATCTACTTAATGGACACATGCCACATACATCATTCAACCTAGAAAATACTTAGTTCTTTAATCATTTTAAGCAGTTGAAATGGAGAATATAAATTTAGAACCAGTGCAGAAAATAAACTTGTCTTGCACTGAAGGCGTTTTTACACTAAATTATCTGCACCAGTTGTACTCGTTATGCTACACGAGGAACTCATACGACAATCAAAGTCCAAAGATATCTCTTACGACACTTGAACAATACAGGCTGACTGCACCTTAATGAAACTAATAATAGATCATGAGGAGAGATTTGAAAAAATCGAAAGGAGCTTTTTCCTCAAACATTCACCGTTTTAGAGGAAATCGTTATGTTTCTATGAAGCATTTGACAACATCACAGCTACTGCAATTTAACTCTGGTAAGCGCGGCCTGCACTTCTTGCCTTCCCCTCCCCCTCTGCTGTACTACGTCGAACGAGCTGCACTCTTCGCTATGTTGCAAGATTTATTTAACGATTTTCGCAGTTATTCAATATAAATTCATAGCTAAACGATTCAGTTTGCAAAAAAAGATTCTAAACATTAACTGTTCAGATTATTTTTATCTATCTGCTTGTATAGCAATCAGCCATGTCCCTCGGGTCATTACCGCAATAGAACGCTGCAAACATTGGGCAAAAACAATTTTTTTCTCCTTAAGGGGAGGCAGAGGTGAAATTTTCAACAAAAACTGAAGAAAAAATGAAAATTAGGTTTTTTACATTTTTATTATCTTTATTTTCATATTCCGATGTTAGTTTTTGATTTTGCGCCCTTTAAAAGTATGAAATTAAAACCAAGATAACTTTATTACTAAATTATTCCCATAATAAACTAACACTTATCATTATTTATATACCTTCTCTGAACATATAAATAAAAAGAAATATTGAAAATTTCTTACAATATGGTGCATGGAGCATTTTATATCAAACGATATAAAGTATTATAAAATTATTAATATTTACAGAACTATTGTACTTAGAAAGTTGAAACTTGGTATGTCCATTACTAATAACATACTTAGTATCCATGATCAATTTCAAACAAATCGGATAAATTGTGTGGATTTTGAAATATTCACCTCTGCCTCCCCTTAATATTTCGCGAATTTTCTTGTTGCCATAACTCGGCCGAATTTCCAGTGGGAAGGAAGCTGATACGTGGGATCAATAGGGCACCTCGAACTCTACTGGTGGCTTTTTCAAAAATACATTTTTTTTGTAACAGGGCAACGAAGGGATTGAGGGCACAGGCCTCTTTAGTGTAGGATGCTCGCGTGTTTACAAGTGGCCCAGCAATAAACTCGAGCTCCCCCGTTGCACTTTAGTGTAAGTTAGTGTTTTATTTAACATGTAGAATCATCTCTCAAATTTCGGTGCAACGATCCCCTTTCATCCTGTATTACTATTGTTATTCTTATTTTCAGAATTATTTTTTTATATTTTTTTACTAATGTGCAACTACAGTAAACTCTCCCTATCCTCCTATCACTACCAGGAGTGGAGAATGAGTTCATAAATGAAACACATTTGTTTCCTTTTTTTAAGTGCCTGTGCTGGCAGGTGGCGAAAGTTTTGTTTTGTTATCGCATGCTTTTTGGCCATTGTAACGTTGTCGCGTAAAATGAAAACAATTGCTACAATTCATTTCCTTTTGAAACTTGAAAGTTCAGCTATAGAGCAATGTTATATATTCACTCACAGTGTTCTGCCCGAGGGCAGGTCTTTCACTGCATGGGCAACGCATGTAGCACGTACGGGCGAATCCAGAAATTCATATAGAGTGTTAGAAACATGAGTCTCTCACCAGGAATGGCTGACATTTTTATCTCCAACAAATAAAGATAATGGCAAGGCTACACGTTATTTCGCTCTAATTTCCTTATGTGCTTGCACCCCCCTATCAGCTAAGAAACATCCTGTGTCCTCGGCTTTTTTACTATAAAACCTTTAAAATATTTTGAATACATTTGGTTTTCATATCCAAACATACTAAAACTACATATGTTGAAAGTATTACAGTTTAAATAATTACGCTATAAATTGTCGTAATATATTGTAAGAAAATTAAAATAACAAAGAAATAATGGTACATGATAGGAACATTCTGGCTCTGAATTTGATTTTAAAATGCTAAGAATACCCTAAAAACATTCAAACTTTGGAGGCAGTAATTTCACCGCAGACTAGTGTAATAGAAATATTATTGAAATATATTGTGATATCAGAAAAAAATTATTTATCATTATTCACCCTCATTCAATTTCTACTGAGTACAACTAAATTAGGTCAACTGTCATTCGGACACGGCAGATGAATTTATTAGAGAGCACATGGTTAAAAAATAGTATTAACCGTTTAAAACTTGTACTGTACCTGACAGTAAATGATGTCCAGTCGGGATGACAGAGGAAAAGTGTACGCAATTTCACATAGGTACTAAATAACCCGGTTCCATTACAGTAGGAAGGTAATCTATAAAATAAAAAATGTTTTTGAAGACACTGGAATTACTTAGAGGAGAGCCATGCACGCCGGTCAATATTAGGATGACGAGTGCTAGCTCTGCCGTGCTCGAGAGAGAGAGAGAGAGAGAGAGAGAGAGAGAGAGAGAGAGAGAGAGAGAGAGAACTCGAGGATAAGAAAACTTGGGACTAGAGTAGCAATACAGCTGACCACAACCATATGGCACATCGAAACTCATACTTCACTCCGTGACCACATGTTTTTGACATGAAATGAATTTGTGTTGCTGAAAGAAACCAGAAAATTACGATTAAATTCCCCAGCCTCTGTTCCTGTACAATCTAGGATTGAACTGGAGTTTGCGACGTAATAAATCGATGCTGTGTTACCAAGCTATAGAAAGGACACACAAATGAAACTCCGTCTTCAATAATAATAATAATAATAATAATAATAATAATAATAATAATAATAATAATAATAATAATAATAATAATCCGTGGCGCTACAACACGTAAGGGGCTAGACCAACCAGACGGCTGCTGGCCTCACGCCCACATGCCGAAGCAGAGGTGGACGATCATCCCACCAGAATGGATGTATCGTGTGGTTAGCATAATGATCCCCCAGCCGTCACAGCTGGCATTCGCAACCGAATTTCGCTACCTATCGTAGCTCCCCAAGTGCATCACGAAGCTGGGTGGGCACCGGTCCCATAAACTGGCCGAAATTTCATGAGAAAATTTCTTCCCCCTTGAGGACTCGAACCAGCGCGCATTCCGTAAAGCGAGTCCTAGGCAGGCTGCCTTAGACCACGACGCCACGACGCGGGACCCGTCTTCAACAAATTCAACTTAAATTGAAATCTGTATAGTAAAATGATTGTAGGAAACAAAATATCCCAAATAAATTATCGTAGCTCTATTTTTAAGGATAACTACACAGCGGTGTATGTAAACATTAAGGTGTATAGGTTTAATGTTAGTCGGGTTCGAACCCCGCCTAAGATAAAGATATTTGTCTGATGCCAATGTAATCTTGTACAGTATGTTGTTCTCGGTGGACGTCTGGTATGTCTGGGTAACGTTAAAAATAGCACAGTTATGTATCTAACTCAAGGATTTGTAAGACCTGCAGGCGACATAGAATAGTAGCAGTACATAATATAAAAATACCAAACACAACGTTACACTCTTTCTTCCGCAAGTTACATCAACGGAAGAAACATGCAATCGCACATGTAGTTTTTCACACTCAGAGCACACTGGTGAAAAAAAGAGCAGAGGCGGCTATACGCATATTGTGAACATGTAATCATCGACAGAAACTTTCCACTAAGTGACACAGCCAAGTTGAGTTCATCTTGAATGTTACTATTATTAGTTCATTATATTAAAACATGTAGAGCAAAATAATTTCACGAAATATTGAGTGCCTTAACAATAATCTATATCCTCTCCTAGTCGGCCTGGGTAGCGTAGTTGGTATAGCGCTGGCCTTCTGTTCTTGAGGTTGCGGGTTCAATCCCGGTCCAGATCGATGGCATTTAAGTGTTTTTAAATGCGACAGGCTCATGTCAGTAGATTTACTGGCATATCCTGCGGGTACAAAATTCCGGCACACCGGTGACGCTGATATAAGCTCGGCAGTTGCGAGCGTCGTTAAATAAACTATAATTTAATTTATAGACCTATCCTTTCCTTTCCTATTTATTTTATTAGATTATTATTCTTAATTTCTCCTTTTCTTGTGACGTGAATTATCTACAGTATATTCGACCTACAAGAAGAGAAAGACTGTAACATTCTGACATGAAAGCTTTACACTGACGCCACTCATAGTACCGCGGAAGCAGAAATGTAAGGTGAACTTCGCACCTCATAGTTTTCTACGCGGTCCGTCTCGCTTCTTTCTCCACATAATGTCTCGAGTTTTTTCACACGCTCTCTCCCATGTGGTAGCTATTAGGTTAGGTAGGTATATTTTGTACTTTGCACATTCAAAACTTTCTCAAATTCCTCCGACGGAACACTGATAAACGGAGTGAGACTAGTGGCCAACAGGCTTGGAGCTCACATAGATTTTTCCTCATAGTCTAAAATTCCCTTACAAGGACAAGCAATTGTGTACCTTTTAATGTTTTGTCCTATCGTTTCCCCCTCCTTCCATTGTTATTCACTGTCTACACAATAGTCACGAAAACGGTGTTAAAGGAAGTACGTAGCCTATTGATTTAATTAATTTTATGGTATCTTGAATCGTGAAGATTGTTAACAGAGGTGCATCTATGTATGTAAAGTACGACTTAACGGGCTAGCACTTTTTATTTCACACTTAACGGGGTATACAACCGTTACATTTAACATATCACTCACCGCCTTCTTTTTTCACCATTCATTAAATGGTGACACTCGTTATAATACCGATCTCGCGATTTTTCTGGTATGCCTATAGCTCTTTGGCTTGCTTGTTCTGCTTCTACCAATAATTCGTTTGGAATTTCAATTCAATCCACTTCTAAAAATAATCTCAGACAAAACCATTTGGACCACCTCTGTGGTATAGGGGTCAGCATGCTGGTCTCTTACTCAGAGGGCCCTGGTTCGATTCCCGGTCGGGTTGAATTTCCTGGTTGAGGTTTTTCAGGGGTTTTCCTCAACCGTAAGGCAAATGCCAGGAAATTTTGGCCACAACATCCCTGAAAATCACCGCCCTCATTCATCACCGAAATCATATTCATAACGAATCAGTAATACATATACAGTCGCCATCTAGTTCACAACAATAGAACAGTCTCAACAATATTACACAGGCCTTCGGATTTCAACCAAAGATTAACTAGCGGTATGATCAAAGATGTTAAAGCGAGTATAAATAACAGTGAGTAACCGATTATGACGTTTTCCCTATCATAGCAACTGATTAAGACGTTACTCATTTGTTATTTTATTTACAAATTCTCAAGAATTTTTGTTCCAAAAACATGCAAAAGACAATATTAATTTTTCTCTTAAGATTACGATTCAAAATATCACAAAACTTTATACAATACACGACCGTTATAGAAATTCAACATGCTCACATGGATAACTAAATTCGCTGTCGCTAGTTAAATTTCGTGCTTGCATGTTAAGTTATACATATCGGTCTTGTAACGTAAATAACTATAAAAGTTTCACGCAATAACTGGGGTTTCCTTTAATCCTCTGTCAATTTTTTTTGTCTTCTTTTCTGTCGTTTCTCAAAGAATTTGTATTGTAATATCTTGATCTTCAAGGTTTATGGCATCCAAAAACACCAAACCTATCTCCTATCTAATAGGTGTTGCGTACCAAAATAACCATAGGCTTTGCAAGAACTTAAGAACTTGTACAGCTGGATACAACGTTATTGGCCCTTGTCCTTGGTTTCACACAATAATTGGGATTTCCTTTAATCCTGTCAATTTTTTTTGTCTTCTTTGCTGTCGTTTCTCAAAGAATTTAGATTGTAATATCTTGATCTTCAAGGTTTGTGGCACCCTAAAATCACCGAACCTATTCCCTATCTAATTAAGTGTTGCGTACCAAAATAACCACAGGCTTTGCAAGAACTTAAGAACTTGTAAAGCTCGATTCATCGTTATTGGCCCCTGTCCTTGGTTGTTTGGCTAGTGAGCGAGCTGTGTGTGACGCCATAAGAAAGAAATTTAATCACAAATGTGCATAGGAGGAGAAGAGGAAAGACGAAGAATGAAAATAATATCTATGCTCGTAGCTGAGAGACAATCATGTCAAGAATATGTAAGTCGTCATGACATTGTTTAGTCAATAGACGTAGTGGTTAGTAGCGGGACGTGTGGAAGAATATTGTGTTTTAAGACGGAGTGTACCGCGACATGATAAGGAGGAAGAGTCAGGTGTTATGACTGTGCGGTCTGACCTATGTGACCCAGCCCGCCAGTAGTGATGAATAACTCGGTTGTCTACTTACTTTTTGCAGGGGCCAAAATCCCTGAATTAAGCAGACAACCTCTAACGATGGTATAATCCAGCTCAAGGCGTTGGTGAAAAGAGTTCGCAGCTGCATAGACTATAGAAGTGGGTATTTCCAGCACATGTTGTAAAATGTATTGCATTCAATTACAGACTAGAGCCAATTTCATACCCAATTACGTGTACCAATCGTTATGATGTACGTACTTATTTCAAGAAACTTTAATTATAATAATTTCATAACCCTGATGTACGTGAACTCTTTAACGAGGAACTTGCAATTTCACACTATACCTGTCTTTATTTACTTTTCTTCTTGTTTTTTGTTTATTTATTTATTTATTTCTAATCGATTTCTAGCTTTAATATTTTATTTCGCGTTTCTATTTTCTCTTCCTTTGGTTTTCCCTTGACAAAAATTATTTTCAGATTATACGGAATAGTCATATGAACACAAGGAACATGTTATAGGGCCTACTCGTGGAAACAACTCGCAATGTAGCCATTTTTATCACAAAGTCGACCTCCGAAAGGTTTGCATTTGACCCTGCTTTTGCGCCGTGGAATGACGTACAAGGCGTTCGACCAACAATATCGAAAAGGAAGGCGGGAGATGAAGAGACTGAGAGAGGGGAGATTTATATGCGTTACAAAGGGAACAAGATTGTCTTTCGTGAATGTGTGTTGCCTCGATCTCACACCTATGTTCAGACTGCAAACACGCCGAGTACACGTCATCCATTGCGTATTACCCTCGTTCTGCTTGGCTCACTTCTAAAACTGTTTACCTTCCCACGCGCGTCGAACGTATGAGCCTCCTACGGGACTCAAAACCCACCTGGCAACATGTCCGATTGCAAATAAAATGCAAAGCGACATTTCTTCACAGAGGAGCCTTGACAAGCGCTGAGCAGCTCTGGCTCAAGTGAAAGCTTGTGGCTTTACATATCCAGCGAACGCAAGCTCGATTCCCGGAGAATTATCTTTTCTCAGAGATATCGAGTATTCATCCCTTATGTTTTGTACTAAGGGGTGGTTCACAATAAACCGGGAACGGAAACGACAACGAGAATGGAAATAATGTTCAAATAAATGTATTTAAATGTGAGCATTTACAATAGTTAATTGTGAATATTCACATTTATATAACTTTATTTTAACAATATTTCCGTTCTCGTTCTCGTTGTCGTTTCCGTTTCCGCCTTACTGTGAACCAGCCTTGAGCCGTTTTGCAAGATAGTCTTGTGTAATGTTAACCACATGAACTGAATATCGATATACAGGTTATCCGGGTCAAAGGTAAACATAAATAACAGCGTATAATGCGAGAATTGTACATTGTAATAAATTTTGTAACGTAAAGCGCAATCGATAGAAAATTCTCCCGAAATTTGTTCTGTCACACTTTCAAGTGCCATTGTTGCGTCACCTGTCGCGCAAGCGCAGAGCTAGAATGAGGATGGGTTTCCTTGTCAGCCGACATGTGGACGCCACAGCGTAAAGTGCAGTATGTGGTCTGGTTTGCAGACTTTAATCAGTTATGCGTGTTCAGAGGTCAACATGAAAGGAATGGAATTGTATGCTCCCATATGTAGATTCATTTATTTATTTATGTATTTATTTATTTATTTATTTATTTATTTATTTATTTATTTATTTATTTAATTATTTAATCTGACAGGATTAAAGCCATACGGCCAACTCTTCCATCCTACCAGATAGCACATATAAATACAAAAATGAAATACAAACACTGATGAAAATAATACAAATGAAATTAAAGCCCTATAGAGGGTCAACAGGGTTAAAAGAACACCATAGAGCTCTCATCGAGATAATACAAGAAAAAAAAAGAGTGGGATAGAACTCTACGAGAGACTGGAACCTTGATTTCGAAAACCATGTGACCGAAGGCACTGTAGATCAAGTGCGTAATTCATTCGGTAAAAGCCCGCGTAAGACAATTAGACAAGCTATCTAGGGAATCAAAAGTTCCTCGTTCAGGAGTTCACGACATTCTTCACAAGCGTCTCCGTTTGCGGTCATAGAAACGTCAACGCCATCATCTTAAACCAAGTGATTTCCACAAAAGAACTCATTTCGGTACTGAGATGAATCGCCATATCGATGAAAATCTTTAACTAACTCTAAACTGGCTACGGCTTAACGAACGTAGAAATTTTCATTCTCTTGTTCTCCTTTTCCAAGTCCTTCACACCTCTACATCTACCTACCTTGCCTCCTGTTTCAGTTACCTGTCATCATATCATAATCTCTTCACACGCACGCAAAATAGCCTCATACTAGCCATACCAACACATAAGACTTCATCGTATTCATCATCATACACAATCTCGCTTTCGCGCTTGTGGAATACCCTACCCAGTTACATCAGAGACTGTCGGAATTTAGTAGCGTTCAAAAGCAAACTTATTAAGCATTTTCTTACTGCGTAGAGTAGGTTTAATTTTTACTTAGTTAATAAAAAAATTCTCTCTTCTTAATTTTTACAATGAACTGTCTAGCTTTTATTAGTCTGTTAATTCTTTTAGTACTTTGATTTTTATTGTATTTGTAAATTCAATATTAATTGTAATTATAATTGTAATTCTATTCTTTATATTGTAGTTGTAATCCCCTGGTAGAGGGGAAGAGAAGGCCTGATGGCCTTATCTCTACCAGGTTAAATAAATAAATAAATAAATAAATAAATAAATAAATAAATAAATAAATGAATAAATAAAATCAGCACACACTGCACTTTACGCGGTGACGTCCATGTCTCAACTGAGAAGAAAACGACTGATGCAGTGATGCATAACCTGTCTTCATTCCGTTTATACGCTTGCACAGCAGGTGACGCAACAGTAACCTTGCAAGTATGACAGAGAGATTTTCTATTAATTGCTCTTTACGTTATAAAATTATAAGGTACAATTCTCGCATCATACGCTCTTATTTATGTATACCTTCAGCCCTGTCACCCGTATTAAATTTCAGTATAAATGTTGATTACTTATTGCTAGGAGGTAGAAATTTATACAACATGAGGATATTAGGTTAGTTGTGCTTAGATTGTCGTTACCTCATGAATGACGTGAAGCCTGAGGTATGGCCAGGTTACAACTGAAATGTGTTTTGTATCGCAGCAAATGAAGGGATACATTTCTCATGCGTACAACGAATACTCTATACATATCTAACCTTGTAGTCTCTGTGGAAAAATTCCTATCTTTGGTGATTACTTCTCCATACAAGTATCTCCAGCAGAATAAAGTTCCATGACTTGCAAGAGAAGGAATAGCTATAGAAAAAAATGAATACAGGAATCATACTCCAAATAAGAACCTGATGTATTAACAAAGACTCATAAACAGGGTTTAAAAATTAGTGCCCGATTCCAGTTACCAATACACTGAGTATAGGGGAGGAGGGTCACTGACTATGCTAGGAGAACATACACAACAGACTCGCCGAGTACTCAGTAGATGTGTTCACAGTCCGTGGTACGGAGACTACAAAATAGTTAAACAGTGTAGTTTGTGTGCGTGTGTACAATACGTGTTTTAAATGCCAAAAATAGTGTTCTAAAACGTATACTTATATTGCAACATTTATCAGTAAAAAGTACATGCGCGCGCATGTGTAGGCCCTATGACATTAATTTTGTGTGAAATGGCTCATATTGAGAGAACATTGGTATCATTATTTTTAGAATTAGAAGAGAAACCGTTTTCAAATTAAACAAAATGTGCTTACAAACATAGGAGATTGACACCACATTTACATAATATTAAAATAGTGGATCAAAAGTAGAAAATTTCGATTGTCGTAAAATAAGAAATATTCTTGACGACAGAGTGCTCTGAGACAAACAAGTTATATTGTTATATGTACCTGTATTTTATTTGGGGATGAAATTGAGTATCATCATCTTTCTTGTTGGGTCTGTGTTACAAAAAATGTTGGTAGAAAGTGCGAGTCATTTCCCAAGCATATAAGTTATATGTAACTTACCACAAAAAGTGGAAAAATGTTCGGCCGAGCGGTTCCATGTAAAGTCCTTACCTGAAAAGAAAACAGATAATAATTATTTACTATTTGCATATAATCAGTAAATTCATTATTTTACAATTAAAGCTTAAAAAAAAAGTAATATTTGTGTATTTTGAACAGTTGTTCATGTTGCATTAATGCATTTCAGGTGCTAGAGCGCAGTACACTGAACAAAATATTTCGATCTATTTGTAAAGAGTTTGTCCATAATCATAATTTTTAAAGTTTGTACTTTTATAATATTCCGCGCCTTAGCGTCGTGGTGTAGAGCATAAGCCTAGACTCACGTTATAATTGAGCGCTGAAAAAGAATTTTGTCATGATACTGACCAGAATATGTGACCGGTACTCACCCAGCATCATGACGAATTTGGGGAGCTACGATAAGTACCTAGCAAAATAAAGTTTGGTAAACCACTTGTAACGCACGAAGACGTGAACAGGTTATACAAATATTTACACGGTACTTTTTCCTTAAATTACAAGTACCCCCTCTGAGTCGACGAGTGGAAACGGTCAGCTGTTCCTCAAATTACATGTGCCCGTAACGGTTGGGGGGATCATAATGCTGACCACAGGTTCACACGTTATCCCGGTTCTGGTTGAATTATTGTTCACCTCTTCTGAGGCATTTGGACTTGAGGCGAACAGTGGCTGATCGGTATCGGCCCTTCATGGGTTGTCGCGCCACTGTTTGATGGATGACGATAATAATAATAATAATAATAATAATAATAATAATAATAATTATTATTATTATTATTATTATTATTGTACATTCCTTGAAATCTTTTGGCAAATCCTCGGGCCTCACATCATCTCACTATAGCTCGCCAAAATATAGTAAAAAAATTATTTAAAAAAAATTGTAGAAAATTACAAAATTGTAAAACTGTAAAGATTGTAAAATGTTGTAAAAATTGTAAAAATTTGTAAAAATTGTAATTGTAATATTGTAAAATTTTGACTTGTTCCACATCTTAAAGCTTCATTGCTCATGTAAGATCTATGGAATATAATAAATGAAATGAAATGAAAATGAAATTGTTTGATATTATCCTGTTTTGGTAATATGTAGTATTAGTTGGCAAGACTGACGAGACGGCCAAATTAGTATTTTAGGAATTACTCTTACGTGATCCTCAGTATAGCATGGGATAAAGAGTTGTGTTTTATTCTACTACAAAATATTTCAGCAGACTGGCGACTTTGCCGCTTCACATTACTATGAGCGCGAGACAGACTACACCACAACACCCAGGGGACTCTGCTATCACACGGTCACGCCATCCCGTGGCTAGTAGTTCCCTAACGTGACACGAGGCTACAATTAATTCACTGACCCATACTTACAGGAACAACTTTCTAGGAAGTATAGGAATTCTGGGTAAACTTTGTTGGGATGATTTATGAATAGTTAATTACTAAGCAGCACATCGTATGTCTTTTACTTCTTCCGCAATTTGATCAAAATTGTCCTTTAAGACCGAAAATTTAATAATATTCTATTTATGATTCTCTTCCTTCCTCTTTCATCAACAGTAAAGAAAAGTTTCGTTCCTTTACTCAATATTTCATTCTGTCCAAGTAATATCTTGCAAGGAATATTAAAGTTTCCAATTACGAGTATATCGATTGTCATGTATGAAACGGGTAAGCCCAGATTTAACGTTTCGAAACGTCGTGAGCTATTTCCGTTTTCCAATTAAAATTAAAGGGAGGCAGTGTGTCGTCGAATATAACATTTTAATCCAATTTTGGCCACTTGAGCGCAATTCCAAGGGCTCCCCAGAATATAGTCTAAGTTTACCTTGGCTCGATTGGAGAAAGAAACCATTTTTAATGGAAATAATCATTGGAAATAATAATTGCTGTTGTTCTGTAGAGCAGCCCAAAAAACACTCGGGAGGAAATTAAACACAGAATAAATATGGGAAATGCGTGTTATTATTCGGTTGAGAAGCTTTTGTCATCTAGTCTGCTGTCAAAAAATATGAAAGTTAGAATTTATAAAACAGTTATACTACCGGTTGTTCTGAATGGCTGTGAAACTTGGACTCTCACTTTGAGAGAAGAACAGCGATTGAGAGTTTTTGAGAATAAAGTTCTTAGGAAAATATTTGGGGCTAAAAGGGATGAAGTTACAGAGGAATGGAGAAAGTTACACAACGCAGAGCTGCACGCATTGTATTCTTCACCTGACATAATTATGAACATTAAATCCAGACGTTTAAGACGGGCAGGGCATGTAGCACGTATGGACGAATCCAGAAATGCATATAGAGTGTTAGTTGGGAGGCCGGCGGGAAAAAGACCTTTGGGGAGGCCGAGACGTAGATGGGAAGATAATATTAAAATGGATTTGAGGGTGGTGGGATATGATGATAGAGACTGGATTAATCTTGCTCAGGATAGGGACCAATGGCGGGCTTATGTGAGGGCGGCAATGAACCTCCGAGTTCCTTAAACGCCAATAAGTAGTAGTAGTAATAATAATTATTCGAAGAGATACAGCAATTGTTGAGCTATTTTTCGACATATTCCCTACCGGAATTGAGACATTTGTCGTACCGTGGGGTTAACTTTTCTATCTTTGTGTCGTAGAAGTCTGGCGCCTGGATCGGAAACAGTGTCCGGCAGCCGTCTGCACCTTTCTGTTGATACAACGGTATGACAAATGCCTCAATTCCGGTGGAAAATATGTTGAAAAATAGCCCAACAATTTCTGTATTTATTCCAATAAATCTTTCCATTAAATTGTGTTTTCTTTCTGTAAACGGCCCCAGGAAAACTTACTTTCTGGACGGCCCTCGTAATTGCGTTCGATTGGCCAAAAATCGTATGAGCATTTGTTTTGGCATTATTAACATGGTGGAAAAAAAAAATGTATCTGCTCCATAAGAATGTTTGCTTGTCAGCGGATAAATACTGTATAAATAAGCGTAATAATAACTGATACCACCGTCCCTCTGAAGAAGTAACAACTGGAGCTCTATACCACTTTATAATCACCGACATTATCCATCATTAAAAATGGTAGGTGGAGTTGCTTCACAAAAGAAGATTTTAATGGAAAAAAAAAAAATGGAATGCTGATAGGGAAAAAGGAAATACTGAGAAAAAATAAGACAGAGGATTCACTGAATCACTATAATTGCGTGAAACATATATGCAGTTCTTTATTTTTATTGTAAGCATGGTTGCGAGTAAGAATGTTTGGGATTTCAAATAAAATGAGAATTTTTTTTTATTTCTACTTCCGTAGTCTCCTCATTTAAATTTAGCAAGGCGGATGCATCTAATTAACTGTTTAATAATAGCTTCCTCATTCCATGAGGCCTAGTCTCGAGACAACAATTCAATTGAGGGGCTGGGAGCAAGAAGGACATTTTAGAGGATGTGCCCTTTTTCAGTAAAACGCTTTATTGTGTTCTCTGGTCTGTTATTCATATGATCACCAAGTTGTAGTTCAATACTGTGATCACAGAGGTCAGGAGTACCCAAAATGTAAAGGCGTGCATAGATAACATTATTACGGTTTGAATTTTCAACATCAATTTTCTCAAAACTTACATTTGAGAGAAGTGCCTTTCTTGCACCCAACCCCTCAATTGATAGTCAAAACAATTCATACATCAATATCACACCAATGAGTTGTTTGGAATTTTATTGTAATGAATAGGCCTAATAACATGTAATTATAATAATTAAAGATAATTGGATTCATTTTTCAATTAATAACACAGTTATTTAGGCATCTTTGTAATTATACTACCGATAGGTTAAATTAACTTTTCGTGTTTTATAATTTTTATTAGATTCAAATGGAGTTTAGTAATCTGTAAACTTTTACACGTTAAAGAACCATCCCTAGGTAGAAATTTTACATGAAAAGTTCTGACCCCGCCGGGGACCGAACCCAGGCCTACTAGTTTGGAAGCAGACACACTATCACAGAGCTAACTCAGCGGACACAAGGGGAAATGTAATTTTTGTTACATTATTGTCGACTGATACGCAGGAAAACGCTCCATGTTAAAATATTTCGCAAAAACTACGTGACACCAAATCTGTTCACTTGATATCACCGAGATATAAATGAGTGTCCAGCGTGAATAACCTACGACTTAGTCGGACGAAAAGCTGTGCGTTAAATCGATCTATAGATCTATAGTGCGATGACTTGATTCAGAAACTAGAGTATGAAATAAAGCATCTCGTGGCATAACCCATGTTCAACTTGTATAGCGTTTGATCATTGTTGCACGTGCACAAAAAAACTGTGATAGCTGCACAAGCTCCGTACTGCACGCTCGGTTAAAACCTATCTCAGAGTGTAATGGCCAACCAATTAATTACGAAAATGAAGTGAAAATAAAATGAGCACAAATACCTTTGAGTAACTCGGGTGTTGGATTTTACATACAAAGCAGATTCAAAGTGCCCCGCATTACACGCGGCAGCGGGGTTGTATTACGTTTTAATACGAAACTCTATATTCACCTATGGGCTAAACATAAGGGGATAAAAACTAAACTGGGAGTTCAATAGCGATGAAAAGGACAGAAATTGATTATAAGGCACCTGCAAACAACATGGTCTAGTCACTAATATTGGAAATCCGCCAAATAAAAGGCACATATTACGCAATATAAAATTCGCCATTGTCCTCCATTGTGACGTAAATGATAGCATTTTCAGCTACAAATCCAGCGACTGAGTTTGAGATCCCGAGAGCAAAATGACAGTTTATATCTCATTGGCAAGTGGACAGCTTCAAACACTTGGAGTGTACTACAAGCACTGAGTTGCTGCCAGAAAGTCAAAAGGAAGAAATCTTTTAATAGAAAAAGGAGAATTTACTGCGGACCTCTGGAAAAAGAACTAAGGAAGAGGCTAGTAAAGTGCTTTGTATGGATTGTGGAAATGTATGGGGCAGAAACATGGACATTACGACGAAGTGAAGAGAAGCGAATATAAGCATTTGAAATGTGGATATGGAGAAGAATGGAATATGTGAAGTGGACAGACAGAATAAGAAATGAAGCTGTGTTTGAAAGAGTGGGTGAAGAAAGAATGTTGCTGAAAATGATCAGAAAGAGGAAAAGGAATTAGTTGGGTCACTGGCTGAGAAGAAACTGTCTACTGAAAGATGAACTGGAAGGAATTGTGAACGGGAGAAGAGTTCGGGGTAGAAGAAGATATCAGACGATAGACAACATTAAGATATATGGATTATATGAGGAGGCAAAGAGGAAGGCAGAAAATTGGAAAGATGGGTTTGCAATGAAAGACGTACCCTTGGGCAGAACACTAAATGAAATGAATGAATGAGGTGTATTTGGTCTTCTTTGCAATATAATTAACATTTTCGCATGATACCAAATGTAAATTGTGATGATGCAAAGACAATTTCGAGAAATTCACAGAAATAAGTGTTTTCAGCTTGAATCCAAAAAATGTCTTGCGACCATACCGCCATCTTTCTGTCTCTCCTTCTCTTGTCCGTCTCTGTACAACTATTTCCTCTTAATTTTTCAACGAATTTTGTTCATATTCAGCATCTATGTGAAACTTTATGCAATAATAAGCCTAATTATTTACACATGAAATAGGTCTACAATTATTTTTAAAAATTGAAGCGGATTCGTTGAATCCTATAATTCCGTGAAATGTTTATGTTGTTCGTGATTTGTAACTGTGAGCATGATTAGGACTGTGAAGATATTTTGGATTTGGAATACAACTTTGATATTTCTTTTCATCTCTCTCGTTATATTCCCCGCATTTGAATTTAACAAGACGGAGCCTTCTCGTTAAAAAGTTCATAATTTCTTCCTCATGCCGTGAGGGCTAATCTCGACAGAACAATGCAATTGGCAGTCGAAACGATTCACACTTCAATATGACGCTTAAAATTATAATGAAATGTGTTATGTTATTAGCTTATTACAGGGGATTGGATTCATTTGAAAATTAATGACACAGGTAAATTCTTTTAGAATTATACTATTTCAGCTTTCATACTCCCCTCATTTATTAATCACTCCCATTTGTGTAACAGTAATAATTTTTATTGAATTACAATTAGGTTCAATATTTCGTTAAGCTTCTAAATGAATTATTGTACATATTCTCAGCCTCGGCGGAACAGCATGGTTCTTATCGCTTGCGTGACATACAGCGTATTCCGAATCTCACCGGTCCGGTGGCATCAATGACGTCACGTTGCAGCGAAATAAGAAACAAAACTGCTGGAAGGATCGATGGCTGTCATGGCGACTGTACAAGTTGTTGTCTGTGCTACTCTAGCAAAATTTTGCGAAATTTTCGTACTCCCATCTCGTTCAAAGAAAAGATAGCATAAACAATTTATTTCTTGAACCAGTAGTAATAACTGGTCCGTTGACATGTTCGCTCATAAGCCATTAACATATTGTTTTTACGTTGTGCTCATTACAAACAATACAGCAGAACTAAAGCAGAACACACCGCCATGACACAGCAGTGCACGATGTTATTCGTCTGCTAATTCTCGCCCTATACAAGAACCAATCAGATTCACTGATGGCGGCTGATGGAGACTGCCACCACCTCTGCAAGTTGATGGCACCGGTGCGACACCGGTGGAGCATCAATGACGTCATCGGTGGAATTCGGAACACCGTGATGCCATCGGATTGCTCACCGGTGAGATTCGGAATACGCTCGTAGCAAGCTTGGATGACGTCACCCTACGAATAGTTCTTGCATCGCATTGTGACAGGTGACGAGCCCTGGCGTCATTATTTCCAGCCACATTTATTTAGGTTTAGCATGGAATGGAAACATTCCGGATTCCCTAGCCCTAAAAAGCTCATGTAGAGGAAGTCATTTTATGTTTTTTTATTTTTTCGATTATCACGACCCATTTCTAGTAGAATTTCAGGGGAGTGGACAAATGATCCATTCCTAGCGCTATACAGACACTCTTGGTTATCTTAAGAAAAAAACATCAAGGATAGACTGCAGATAGAGTAAAGTCTAAACACATTCAATGCTGATGGGAAAGTGTTTTATAATGTTGACAAATTGTGAATGGCATAACCATATCTGCGAACAGTCGTCTAAGACTTGTAATCAGGAGATATCCGAACACAATACTTACGGCATAAATGACGTTGAACTGATGATACGCTCTCAAATTCTGTAAAACACAACATGCATTTTTCTCATTGACTTGCAGTAAGCGGCATTTTGTTTATTCTGTCGTTTTTGAGAGATAATCTGATTTCTTTTGTTCATAAACAAGAATATACAAAACTCCTGTGTTTGATATAATATTTATAGGGAGATAATATTAAAATGGATTTGAGGGAGGTGGGGTATGATGATAGAGACTGGATTAATCTTGCACAGGATAGGGACCGCTGGCGGGCTTATGTGAGGGCGGCAATGAACCTTCGGGTTCCTTAAAAGCCATTTGTAAGTAAGTAAGTAAGGGAGATTTTATGTCTACCAAACGGATCAAACTGTGTATTGTATCCATGAAAGAAAACTTAACAACACTTTTTGGTAGAGAATCGTGTGCTGCCGTTAGGATAGCATGCATTATAAGGACAAAACGCTCCCAACCGTCATTTTTCCTTGATGTATGGTAACAATGACAACCAAATAATCGACTATCGGCTATGGAGTCCACGGTAAATAAATGTTTCCACGGCTATAGTGGTATATACGAGTAGTTAAAATTTATTCACTTTTATTGAGAATTTGTTTTCTTTTTACAAGAAAATCGTTTGCAGTGTCAACACATGTGATAAAGATCCTACTTCGAATACTTCAATGAATGAGTGAGTAGGCCTATTTTATTTTGTCAATGTGGCTTTCAATAGCATTAACCAGAGCCTTCTTCAGTTACAAGCCGGAGCCATACGTCGGCAACACTGTAATTAACTGTCAAGCGGAGGGCTACGATACAGAACATGTGTTTGTGCTAATGCCGATTTTCAATGTAAATTAATGTTATAATATAAGTGCGTGTCGATGGAATTATGTTCGCAGTCGTACCAAACGTTGGACTAATTGCTGATGTATTATAAACAAAGTGCGTGTTGTTGATAAAAGCAAGACAATAAATGAAAATAAGGCTGAAATGTTTGGTAATTTTTACGATTATTAATAATGGCAAAGTGATTGGCAATTCTTCTAAATATTAAATATTGTATAAACTACATTTTTATAGTCTTACTTGTGGTTTGTGGTGTATCAGACTTCTAGCCAAATTGTTGGGCCTCGCCTGCTATTCAATAAAGTTACGCCATTGATTTTCAAATTCATTGTAAACAGCTGTTTTGTGATCCCAGTAAATGTTGTAGTTTTGTTGAAGATTCGGAATGCCTGCTATACGTGAATACGTTGAAAAATAAGTCAACCATTGCTATATCTCTTCCAATAAAAATTTCCAAGAAATGTTCTTCTCTTTCTGTAAACGCCCCAAGGGAAACTTATTTTTACGGCCTTGGTAAATTTGTGTAAGCACTTCTTTTGACATTATTAAAATGATGGCAAAAATAATATTATTTTTATGTGCCCCAAGAGAATGTTTGCTTGTAAGTACAAAGGGAAATACCATATTTACCTTCTTCATTGGCATATCCAGACAAAATCGTGCCAATTCAAAGAGAGAAGCTTGACGATATACGCAAACTAATGCGTTACATATCACATGAATATCAAGAATTTTACAATAATGTTCTTCAGTGGCCTATTGTGGAAAAATAAATTCTTTTTTATGCTGAACTTATGTATTAAGTACACAGTATGCCTATGCATATATTATATCCGTAATATTACAAATAAACTTTAGGTGAACTGAAATTATTATACTAAAATTTTGATTCCTTGCAGAAACAGCACATGTCAAGCTAATACATATTGATTTATTTCATTAACAATTCATTACATTCCAATAAATTTGGTATAAAACGACAGATCTATTAGGCTTCTGTCTGAAGAAGCCAACACTATAACCAATGATGTGGTCTACCACCAATAATAAGTACCGTTTTTGTGTCTACTGACAAATTTAGTTTTCATGACGTGCTGTTTCTGCAATCCCCGATTCATATGGAATGACTACTTCTGAGACACAGAGCGGATCCAAGAGGCCTAATATTTGTTTAGTTCTAATATGATGATGAAGAGTAGGAGGAGCAGTAGGAGGAGGAAGAGGACGACGACGACAAGGAAGTGATAAATATCTATATTTTTATGTAATAATCACGAGATATGAATGTCACTTACTGCTCTCACATAAGTTCCCACGCACAGACACATAAAGTGCAAATTTGGCTACCTATGCTCTAGTCGTTCACACAACTGTGCGTTCACAGGATATGCCTGAGTTCAAACACTGGTCCCCTTTGCTTGGAATCCGTCAGCTGACCAAACTACAACTGCGTATACATTTCCAGTAAACTGTAAGTTACATGAACTCGACCCTTCCTATTGTTTATCTGAACTGTTACATCTCCTTTAACACTACAAAAGTTATGAAAGTCAATTGTTCAACCCATAACATCACGGAAGTTTTCAAGATTAAATGAAATGCTACATTTAAAGACACCTTTCCCATAACCTTTCGATTTTTTTCGCTCTTTGAATTATCCATGATTCTGTGTTCTGTATAATTTCCTATCTCAGATCTAGAGCAATAGCCTTTCATAAAGAACAACCCCAAGAAAAATAAATTTCACGTGTGACTGCCTTTGGCACACTAACGTTGCATGTATGAGGTCGATATGAAAGTGCGTCTAACTATTATTAATATCCTGACAAACGTGCGTGTGAACGTATAACGTGTATATGCTGTATTTACAAGCACACCTGTGATTTTCTTCGCAGAAAGGAAAGTGTTATTAAGAGAAATTCAACTTAAGTTTTTCAGTAAGTTATCTTGAAAGTACTAAACTTCAAATAAAATATTCAGCTACAATAATTTTCTATTGTCTTCATTGTGGAAGATATCGTTTACATGCCATATACTGTAGGGTAAAAATTGGTAATATTGTGATACTAATAATATTATGATAGTTCTTTTTGAGAACTTTTTTTACAACTTTACTGAGCGAGAGAAGAACCGGTTTTGTGCAGAAACTTGTCCACGAACATTCCCTTAATACGTTGACGCAAAAAACCGAATTTCCTCCCGCTCAGTAAAATTGTAAAAAATTCTCAAAAAGAATTATCTTAATATTATTGAGTGAATGAATGCTAGCCATGATGTCCCATGTTGGGCACAGGCCTCCTGTGATGAGGTTAGAACCCCCTCGACGGGGATGGCTCAAATGTACTCCCTTGGTCAGTCAATACAGGTGAGCTTGTCGTGTATAGCCTACAGTCATGACATGGTTATTAACCCTGTTAAACTTTACTTAGTCTCAGCACTTTGTTCTTTGTTGTTTTATACACTGTCCACATAATGCTAACACCAGCACTTTGACAAACACTGATTACTATTTACACTATTTAACTGACATTTTCTCAACACTGACTTTGCTATTTACAAAATTTATCTCACACTTTCACAAATATTGACTTTAGTATTTACACTACCTTAACACTGATTACGTTAGTATTACAATATTACCTACCTTTACCCTATACAGGCCTATTGTATTTTCGAAATAAACAGCAACGTATAATGATTTTGTGAATTCATTTTTTCAAGAGTACTGTACTGTTACACAGAGTGTATCCTAACATATAAGAACTATTTCAGGAGACTGAAACACTTGGCCACGTACTGGGTTCTGTAAGAATGGAGAGCTATTGCGTAACAACAGACACTATCGTGCCCGTACAGCAATTGCCAACCTGCTAAGAAACAGAGGATGGGAAGTACATGAGGAGATTCATTGCGTGTCTGAAGATGATTCTCATAGAAGAGTCGATATAAATGCCATCAATAGGAGAACCCAGAAAGCGATGGTCTTAGTCCCTACTGCAGATAAATGATGACAAGCGAGCTAAATATGTACACCTTGTCTTCCATACCTCAGTGAAAAATATGGCATTTCGCTTTACAACTGGGATGTTACAGGCTTACTATTTGGAGCGAGGGGTAGTTTACCAAAATGTACATGTAATATCCTTAAATCCTTTAAAATTCCCTTTTATGAGGTTCAGAAGATTGTAATGAAAATTCTGAAGGCCTCTCTTCAAATTCTACACTATCATCTATATGTTAACAAGTAAATTTACTCTCATTTCCCTTTATTTTTTATGTTTCTTAATTCCGGATACCAGTGGTCAACCTCACTTGAGGACGGATGTTTTGAAGTAAATCTTAGTAGTTCAGTTAATACAAAATGTAGCTATAGGACAGAGGCGCTTGCCTACTGATCCGGAGTTGCGCTCGGCTCAGGCGTGGGCATGGGTTCGACTTCCGCTTGTGCTTATTACCCGGTTAGCTTTTCCGAGGATTTCCCCAACCGTAAGGCAAATATCAGGTAATCTCAGGCGAATCCTGGGCCTCTTCTTGCCAAATACCATGACGCTAACACCAATTTAATCTACTCTAAATAATCGAAGAATTACATTGTCGTTAACGCTTAAATTGGCACTAGTTTATTAAACCATGTCGGACTGTAAAGAAAACAACTATCGCAATGTCCATATTTCATATGCTGTACAATATTAAAATATTATGAAATTTTAATTTTCCTACCAATTTTTTTCTATTGTTCTATTAAAATTATAGCATATAGCCTATTAACCTATGGGATACTTTTGTCAATTTAAGGGTTAAATAACCAACTGAAAACCTTATTTCCAAATCCTAGTCATTCTTGTTTCCCAGGCATTAAATGCTTATCAATACTGGACTATAATGTAAGCTACCGAGTTTGGGACCACCGCTATTGAAAACGTCTGGATTACGAACGACATCATCTGTGTTGTAGATAGATATGTAGATTTAAGCAATATCTGCACATAAATATATATCGCTTACACAATTTACTCATAAATCCAGTGCACGGGTATTTTGACCTATGTGCTTCGCAAAACAGGTCTTACTTAGGCCTAGTAGGTTGCGTCCCTTCAACTACAAAAAAAATTGAACCAGTCTCCATAACACACAGATTGATATGTAAGGAACTGTGTTTTGTAACAAATTATGTGTGTGTTATTCCATTTTTGCTTCATACATTCTGATATGTAAAACATATATTTTAGTTACACAAAAGAAATACTTATTACAACGACTGAAGAAAAACACATGGTAATAATAATAATAATAATAATAATAATAATAATAATATTATTATTATTATTATTAATATTGTTATTAACTAAGAAAGATCTATCGGTGTATAGACTGTCACCCATTCTATTTAACGTAATACATAGACCATTAAATGCGCAAATGGAAAATAAATATTAACCTAGATAGAAGCAGAAAACAAGCTTTACAACAAATCTGAATTTTGAATAAAATATTCTAATAATATGAAAAGAAATTTAAAAAACGTGAAGCGTAAATAATACCATTTTTATACAACCACCAAAAATATCAAAACCCTTTTCAAAACGACAACACTAGAAGAGCTTTCCATTATAAACTTCCTGATATGGATATATCTTATGGATGTCACAAAGACATAGAAAACAAAACATAAGTTTGGAAATAGAGGCTGTTGCGTTTGGAGAGATATAAAATAAAAACTTTTTAATATGAGAAGAGGTACCGGTATTTCTTTGTTTTTTTTTAAGACAGCTGTGAATTCATTCCAGAAGAATGGAAATTCATAAGACCTCCACATGCGCACAATTGCGTACACAACATAGTTCACATAGGGAGACTAATCTCTTCCAGGTGTGATCATTTTCAGAAGTTGAGATGTACTTTGTTCTCTTTGAGAAGACTTATCATGTTAAGTTAATTAAAATTCCTAATATTCAATCACATGTCATATCCGTCGTCGAAACAGCGAATATTAACTATAGTTAAGGTCTGCATTCCTCTGGTTTTCTGTGTAAGTAGGTCAGCCAATACTGTTCCACAGAGATGAACGGAAGGCACGGGGTAGTTACCTGCCCACTTATTCAATACCGAGCAAACGAAAATAGCCTTGGTCTCTATGGTTACTCAACAACAACAAAAACTAATCAAACAGTTGCGTTCACAAAAATTGATCCAAGGACAAGAAATAATGCATAGGAGAGGAGAAGAAAATGTAAATAAACTTGTTTTCTTACGAACGTAATGTGCTATTTACTCAGCGTTAAATGCAGAGTAAGGATTTAGGTAGCTTGATGCATTTATAAAACCTGGATTTGGTTTTCTGCAATAACCTCAGGCCTCGAGTGACATTTATTAGAACTATTTCGTGAATAAAATAAAAATATAAATAATATATCCCTAAAATTCGTTCACAAATTGTTAATAACTGTATATTTACGAATACTTAACCTACTCAGGCATTGTGAAGTTGAAATAGATTAAATATCGATTACTGCAATAAAGAAATTGGATGTTATTCAGTAATGTCAATTGTGAAAAGCGAAATACAGGTTTAACAATGTCAATTACATATACTGCATTTTTCTCTTATTATTATAACAGAAATACGTTTTCATTATCTGCTGAAATGATAATATAATTGAAACATTTTATAATATAATTACAAATAACCTTATTAATACATTAATTAAATGAAAAATTGTTGAAAGCCCAGTTATCAATTCTAAATGAAGGAGTAACTTTTTTTCAGATAGCTTACAATGGACGTGGAATTAGAAGATGAAGATGTGGAAGTAGAATTTCACAATTTATTTAGTACTTCGTCGTTACATTACACACTACACCGAGAATTAAGAAATATGTAATATTGTGTGGAAACAACTATATAGCAATTTTTATATAATCACACTACAGCGAGACATGTTGCTAAACAGTGAAGACATCTCTGTAGGCCTATAGATAATTAAAACACGAATTTTATTATGCCATATAGAAGGCAGTTCAAAGACCTTGTATATAATATACAAGGTCTTTGGGTTCGATATGCGCTGATGTTACATATATTTCAACATCTGACTTTCTATTAATTGTTTAATTTCATTCACGTAATACAGATGTTGTAGATTACAATTAGGTTAGTTACCTGTGGGCGAGGGACCATGTATCAGCTGTGCCTTATTTCGACAGTTACTCCGTGCTACAGGAAAGCATTTTCCATAGATCGACAAACGTATTCTCGCTGTAGTGTGTAACGGGACTGAAGCTGCATCTACACAGCAATTTTCCATGCGCGTATGCATGCAGTCTGAGAATAATATTGAAATGATCAAGTTCAAAACGTACGTTCAATTAAGATGCATGAACATTTTGTGTCTACATCAGCGTTGTCAGACACAGCCTAAATGGAGCGGAGCGCTCCACTATAACTCGTTGCGTGCTCCGGTGCTTCCACAGACATAAACAAGTTCACGCTCCGACTGGACGTCTCTAGCATCACAACCGGTTTCAGAGCTTACAACTCTGACACTACTGGTCTACATGGTGCGCCGTTTTGAACATCGATTTCGCTTCGTAAATATATTAATTAATATTAGCAATCAATCTTGCATTAATTGCTTGACAAACAAAATAACGACCATGCGATAAATTGATAACGATAAATCTAGCTGCAAAAATTATAGCGATGTTTGGCTGTGATTGGTTGGAATTCAAAATTTCACTACCGTACACTTCATTGGTCGAAAATGGAATGATGTCATATAAACGAAATAGTCATTATAAACAAATTATGGGAGAAGTAAACTTTTGAAGGTGTGTGAATGGTTATATAATAATTATTGACAGATCAAAATTTAAAGACATAGGAAATGAAAATAAACATATTTGAATTAAAAAAAAGAGAGACTAATACACCTTTAGACTACAACAAACATTCCAGAAATCTCCGTGAAGAAAGTACGGTGATTATTTAAAACGGTCGAAAAAAGTTATGTAAGTTTATGAATAGTCTATAGAGAGATAAATATCGAAACAAGTAAAGGCGTAGGACCTTGGTCTGTAACATTGCAGAAAATTAAAACAATAACGGCAAAGCCGGTCCACAAAAGTTAAAAAGCTATGTAACTCAACAGCATTTAAGATGATGATGATGATGATGATGATGATGATGATAAGAGTCGACATGGTTGGCGAGTTGGTATAGTGCTGGCCTTCTATGCCCAAGGTTGCGGGTTCGATCCCGAGCCAGGCCGATGGCATTTAAGTGTGCTTAAATGCGACAGGCTCATGTGAGTAGACTTAACTGGCATGTAAAAGAACTCCTGCGGGACAAAATTCCGGCACATCCGGTGACGCTGATATAACCTCTGCAGTTGCGAGCGTCGTTAAATAAAACAACATTTTTTAACATGATGATAAGAAATAATAATAGTTATATTATATAGGAAATAGTCATTTATACAGAAAGCAGTCGCCCTCGGTAGCGCAGTTGGTATAGCGCTGGCCTTCTATGCTCGACGTTGCGGGTTCGATCCCGGCTGAGGTCGAAGGCATTTAAATCTGATTAAATGCGACAGGCTCATGTCAGTAGATTTACTGGCATGTAAAAGAACTCCTGCGGGACAAAAATTCCGGCACACCGGCGACGCTGATATAACCTCTGCAGTTGCGAGCGTCGTTAAATAAACCATAATTTATTTTACAGAAAGTAAACAAAAAGGCTCATTTTTGGACGCGTGAGAGGTTTTATAAGCAAGACTAAAGACGGCTCATTTTTTTAAAATTCTCACAAGTCCAGCGATGAGTCACTTTGTTTGAGGTATAAATTATGATTTCCGCTACCAAGTATTTTGAAACAAGAAACGTCAGATCTTAATTTTTCAGTTTACCTGAAATTAGCAAACTGAAATATGAATTAACAACATTAATCGCGTTGCTGAGATTGACTTGGCTAAAGTACTAAGTAAATTACATGTAATCATCAGTTGCCATTGTATGCTGGAAGAAACAGTTCAACAAATAAATCTCTGGGGATATTTATTGTGAGATATTAGGCTAGTATTAGTGTTTCATTTTTATTCTCCGTTTAAAAGTGACACACTATGAACATTCATATCATAAGTATTAAAAATTGACATGCTTTGGAGATTGGTAGTGTAAAAATGCTTTGTAAATACTGAACAATGAGGTTTACATGTTCATGGCGGGATCTTAAGAGTTGTATGCTGTTGAAAACAACTTCTCCATGGATAAATATGTTCTCAGTAATAATAATAATAATAACAATAATAATAATAATAATAATAATAATAATAATGTTTATGAAAAGCTTTATAAATATCTGCTTGATTAACTAATATTCACCACTTTATACAGGAATAATAAGATCTTTATGTTATTGCAATTAACTTTCCCATAAAAATAATTATTATTATAACATTAATAATAATAATAATAATAATAATAATAATAATACCGACTTAAAGTAATGCCTGTAACGCGTTGAAGGAAAAATAATTATGACGAAAGACCAGAATATGTGTGTAAGATACTCGCTATTGCTTAAAGAATTAAAATTATCAAATCATAATTTAGGCGAATACGTTTTCAATCTTATTTCAACAACACACTTTTGACTAATAATGAAATTTTGTGCGAATTTCCTCATATATAATCTTATTTAAACTAGATAGTGCTGTAATACATACTTATAAAAAGTAATAAATAAACGAAGTTATAGCTACAATAAAGAATTGAAATGAACTGGCGTCGAAACAATCGACCTTACATTTTAGCATATGACGAAAAAAAATATGAAGTTCATTTATTGATATACAATTATACAAACTCATGTATACAAGATCCTTCGCACAAACCTGTATATCTGATCCTGCTATAATTACGAAAAAAGAAGAAGAAATATGTATACAGTACATAAACCAGGAACTCCTCTGAATCTCTACGTACTGTCGCCTGTATGATTATTGTTAGATGATATGTCTCGCAGACGAGTAGGAGAAGTTGCCGATACATCACGGCGGAGGAACTATGTAAGCTTTCGAAGCATTATTTATTCAACATAATGAAGTAATGAGTAAGTCTTTCAGTATAATTATTCCATTGTTGGAAACATGAAATTTTACAGTTAGACTTATATCGGTCTGGAAATAAAAAGTAAAAACTTAATGAAAACAGAAAATGCTATTTATGTCTGTATTAATTAAATATTCTTATATATTTGCCATCCTTCCAAACATAATTTTACTCTCCATCCGTCTAACCGTCCATAGGTACGTGAGTCCATTCATCCGCCAGTCAGCTAACGCTATTAAATGAAATGTGAAAGATACCGGTAACAGCCAAATAAAACTTAACTGGACTCATTATTGAAAATGTTCATGCCAAGTGGGTTCTATGCTATTATCGGCGACCAAAGTACGATGTGGGAGAAGAGTTCCTTTGCTTCTGTCATTACCATTGCATGGAATCCCTGCAATTACCATAGCGTGGAATTCCTACTATTACCATAGCAACATCTCGTCTCTGAGTTATCTTTGTATTTGGAAAAGGAAA
The DNA here is from genome assembly GCF_040183065.1 of Periplaneta americana. Taxonomy (NCBI): domain Eukaryota; kingdom Metazoa; phylum Arthropoda; class Insecta; order Blattodea; family Blattidae; genus Periplaneta; species Periplaneta americana. The sequence continues at coordinate 94,077,234 of NC_091128.1, forward strand.
TAAAGGAAGCGAATTTCCTTTAATGGTGAATATATATATTCTAAAATCAAGTGGTTCCATTTTCCTAGTAGATGGGGAGATACAGTTTGTTATCATTTTCATTTTTATGTGACTACTTTAACCAAACTATTTAAACAGGATTGAATTGCTGAATATAATGCAGTGACTTTTTCGATATGTTAGTGAGATACTGGATAGCAACTTCGTGGGTAACGGACTTGGTAGATATATGTGTGTATGCTGAAAGAGAGAGAGAGAGAGGCGGAGGGAAATGATTTAGAGGATGAGTGAGTGACAATGATTTCGTAGATCAACCAATTGAGTGAGTGCATGAATATGTATAGTTGAATAAGTCTAAGCGAGTGATATTATTAGATGAGTGAAGACGGAATTTTGTAGGTTAAGAAATAGTGACTGAGTTGGTGCATCAACAAATTTATGAACTAATAAGTTATTTTCTACTTTGGGCAGATAAGAAAATGAATGAATGTGCAATGGTGGATAAATGACTTTGTGGGTAGATTCCTTTTCAGGAACAGCTTCCTCGAAGATTAATTCTTCTGTATCTTCGAATTTGAAACTTTCTAGAGTTACATGAATAAATTTACAGCTTCGTCACATATCCGTCGAGACTGCAAATTTACTTCTGCTCTGGAGAGGTCTTCAATCAGTCCCACTTCTAGAAGCCGGTCTGGTAGTTAAAATAATTAACATAAAAATTCTGTGCATCTAACAAATTAGTAATCTTTCAAATTATGTTTAATGTAATGAGTGTAATTATTTCTACTAGGAATGAACACTGATATGAAATTTTCATGTAACGAAAAACTATTATAATGATCACGGTAATTTTAAAAAGTAGTAATGCATAACGTCTTCACCTTGAAAATATCACACCGTTCCCGTGAGAACAGCTTTATTGACAGTTTCCGAATTTATCGAAACGTCAGGCGATGTGTTTGTGTCCTTGTTACTCGAAATTATTGAATAAGTAGGATAAAATAAACAAACAATAATTATAAGTAAAAAATAATAGGCTTAATCGAAACAAAAAATATTATAACGCATTGTAAATTCGGTTACAGAGATCGACGATATCAGTCTGTGTTGTCGTATGAGCGGTGATGAATTTACCTGCAAGAGCGACTCAAGAACACTTGATGATATTTCATACTTTATTTTTTACGGGTAAACTAGGGCCTATGGAAGAGAAAGCTGAGACATGAGTCGTTTTATTTTTGGTATATTTTCACCAAACAAATCCTCATACAAAACTGTGACATCGCTCTGACAACCTCTCCTTGTAAGTGAGTAAGGGTGTTTGAGTTAATGACTATGACTGAGAGAGGACAGTGATAATGAGCCAGTGAGTGAGTTACTAACAGTGAGCGAGTGACAGTGACAGTGAGTCAGTGAGATAATGACGGTAGGTGAATGACAATGACAGTGGGTCAGTGTGTGAGTGACAGTGAATGAGCGAGAAATTAAGTGAGCAAGAGACAGTGAGTGAGTGTGAAAGAGACAGTGAGTGAGTGTGAAAAAGACACTGAGTGAGTGTGAGACAGTGAGTGAGTGAGTGAGTGAGTGAACGAGACACTGAGTGAGTGAACGAGACACTGAGTGAGTGAGCAAGAGACGGTGGGTGAGTGAGCAAGAGACAGTGGGTGAGTGAGCAAAAGATAAGGAGTGAGTGAGCGAGTCCATGAATGAGTCAGCGAGACTAAGTGAATTTGCAAGAAACAGTGTGTGAGTGAGCAGGAATCGGTGAGTGAGTGAGCGAGACTAAGTGAATGAGCAAGAGACAATGAATGAATGAGCAAGAGATAGTGAATGAATGAGCAGGAGTCGGTGAGTGAGTGAGCGAGACTAAGTGAATGAGCAAGAGACAGTGAGTGAGTGAACAGGAGTCGGTGAATGAGTGAGCTAGACTAAGTGAATGAGTAAGAGACAATGAATGAGTGAGGGAGACTAAGCGAGTGAGCAAGAGACAATGAATGAGTGAGCGAGACTAAGTGAATGAGCAAAATACTATGAACGAGTGAGCGAGACTAAGTGAGTGAGCAAAAGTCAATGAATGAGTGAGCGAGACTAAGTGAGTGAGCAAGAGACAGTGAATGAATGATCAGGAGTAGGTGAGTGAGTGAGCGAGACTAAGTGAATAAGCGAGAGACCGTGAGTGATTGAGCAGGAATCGGAGAGTGAGTGAGCGAGAAGTAAATGAATGAGCAAGAGACAGTGAATGAGTGAGCAGTAGTCGGTGAGTGAGTGAGTGAGTGAGTGAGTGAGCGAGACTAAGTGAATGAGAAAGAGACAGTGAGTAGGTGAATGAACGAGACAGCGAGTGAAAGAGCGAGAGATAGTGAGTGAATGAGCAAGAAAGAATGAGTGAGCAGGAGTCAGTGAGTGGGTGAGTGAACCACAGAGTGAGTGAACGAGAGACAGTGAATAAGTGAGCAGGAGACAATGAGTGAATAAGCAAGACAGTGAATGAGTGACTTAGTAATTGACTGTGAGTGACTGATGAGTAGGAGACAGTGAGTGTGTATTAGTGAATACGGGAAAGAAGATGTGGCTAAATTTGTGGTTGAATACGTTTAAGCGAGTGCGTTCTTATGTGTGAGTTACATTTTGTCTAGATGAGTGAGTGAGTGAGTGAGTGAGTGAGTGAGTGAGTGAGTGAGTGAGTGAGTAGCCGACTGGCTTACTTACTGGTTAAGATGGCGGTATGAATAAATGCAGTGATATATTAAATTAGTGCCTTAATTTTTTAAGGATTACATAATGAATAGGTATGTAATTAAACGAGTGGTTCTTACTGGATGAATGGTTTTTTAGGTAGACAAAAGAGCAGGTATAAAAGAATGAGTGAGCTAATGACAGATTTATGCATACTGTGTGATATGCGTTATGGACGAAGGGCGGAATAAGTCCACAAATGTATTTATCCTCTTTGTATAGGCCAGTGTATTACTGTAAATTTACATATATAAGAGAAACGGGATGTAAAACTTTCCTGAAGCCCTCTATTATGGATAGTATTTTTTCATGCCGTAAATCTACGACATAGGTCACACACCTTTACTTTCCTCTCGGGGGAAGCCTTGTTTTGAATTTTATAACAATTTTAAATTCACCGCGATAGGCGAACTTTGTATCCATGAGTTTTGGATTCAAAGGCTAGGATAGTAATAGTAAAACCATTGAATATAAACAAGCTCTTGGTAGGACAAGAGTGTAAATAATGTTTTAATGATTAGGAGCGTGAATGAATACACGAATGAATTAATGATTTTGTAGGCAAGGAAGAAAGTGGATTTTTGGATTACGTAACACAATAAGAATTCTTGAATACGTAAGACTGTGATTTGGAGACAATGAGATAGTTAGTGGATGGATGAGGCAATTGTGTTATCTGGCGTTAGCTTGTGTATATGTTGGCAGGAAGGGACTTACGATTAAGTCACAAGTGGAAATAATCTTAAGGATGTTTTAACTAATGTAGCGAGAGTGCACTTTCAGCTTTTAAATAAATCCATTAAAGCTGTTTAGAGCAGAACTCAATTCTGTGCGAGTAAATCTAGATTTATTTCTCCCCAGATTAACACACACTCACTCATCAATGAAACTCAGCAATGAAACTCTGAAGAAAGTTCAGTAGATTTTACTACTGCACAGAACACGTGCGGTATATGTGAACTTTTATTATATGAGACATGTTCATGATATCTGTGTGTGCAATTTTCTTGCCTTCTTAGTAAGTGATTTAACGACGCTCAATCATCTACTAGATTATTCAGCGTAGATGAAATTGTGATAGTGATGTAGTATTTGGCGAAAGGATACCGAGGATTTACCATGGAATTACTTTGCATTCACCTCACAGTTTGGGAAAACCTCATAAATAACTCCACCAGGCAATCAACCTAAGCGGGAATCGCACCCACGCCCGAGCACAGTCCTGGAACAGCTGGCAAATCCAATACAACCTGAGCTACGCCGGTTTTTCTAATCAATTTTGATAAACATTAGGCCTAATAACTGACACATAACACTGCAGTGAAATTTATTTGATACTTGACACTTAATTATACTAAACATCACAGACTATATAAAGAATCGGATACATCCAGAAGAACAAAGCTTATTTTCAGTTGTAGTTACATTTACTTATAGATCTTTCTTTATCTCGTGAAACCAAAATGCATTCGTGCACTGTAGCTCATAATAAGAATCTTATGTGGGGGTAAGCGAGCTAGCTAGCTTGAAAGTCGAAGCGTAGAGAGGGAGGGAAGCTTCTCAGTCCACTTTTTTCTTTCCCTCGCGCGCAGGTAGGTTTCATGAGATACTGAATGGCCTGTACAAAAAATATAAAAATCAATACGCAGAAATATACATAAAACATCATATAAGCAGATGTTTAATTTTTTATTGACATAATAAAGAAAATGTTGAAAATTTTGGGTGCGTTTTGATTATGCTGTTATATAATTTTGGCTCAGACTAATATTGTGTTTTCATCCTGGCGTTATGAAAAGCGTTACTTTTATTTTTTCCTGTTAAATTGACGTTCCGCCTAATATTGTAAACATAAGTAAATGATATAACATTTTTCCGATATTTGTTATAGCAATTCAATAATGTACTCGTATTTGTACCTAATTGTACAATCTTATACAGAGTGTTAAAAAAGTATACAATATTTTAGGAGGTGCTAGTATGCATCAAAACAAGAAAAATGTCGAAATAAACATGGGTCCTACAATACATACTTTCTGAGATGTGAACACTTGTTCATAGGAGGTGCTCAATGTGACGTCCATTCATGGCAATTCATTCCTCTGCTCTTCGGCGTAAGGAATCACGCGTTCTTTGAAACTGGCCTGGTTGTTCTTGATAACCAAACGTCTAGGGGATTTAGATTTGAGAAACGAGCAGGCTAAGATGTGGGGCCTCCCCGATCAATCCAGCGGTCCTGAAATGTCAGCGTCAGGTGTTCACGCTCATTGCGGAAAACATGTGCTGGTGTGCCATGATGCATGAACCACATCTGTAGTATTTGCTAACATAGCACATACTCCAGCAAGGTACGCAATACATTAATAAGAAAGTCCTGATAACGAGCCCCAGTTAATCTCTGTGGCAACACGTATGGCCCTATCGCTAAGAACGCCTGCCCATACGTTGATTGAGAATCGGTGCCGATGCCTTGTTTCTTCAAGTGCATGGGAATTTTCATCAGTCCACACATGCTGATTACGAAAATTCACAACACCATCTCTGCTGAACCCCGCTCATAACCGCAACCAAATTTTTCTTTGTGACGTATCAGTATTCCATGCTAGGAGCGTCAACTACGGTATTATCTGATAGCCTGCTATATTGTAGGGCAGAAAAATACATTGCTATAAATGGACGTCGCATTTAGCACCTCTTATGAAGAAGTGTTCAGGTCTCAGAAAGTATGTGTTGTAGGACCAATGTTTATTAGACATTTTTTTCTTGTTTTGATGCATACTATCACCTCCTAAAATATTGGATACTTCTTTTTTTAACAATAGGGTTTAAGCGGCATAAACTGCCAAAATAAAATTAATGCTGGTACAGCATAAATGTCCCACGCCGTGGCGTCATGGTCTAAGGCATCCTGTCTAGGACTCGCGTTACGGAATGCGCGCTAGTTCGAGTCCTCATGGGGGAAGAAATTTTCTCATGAAATTTCGGCCAGTGTATGGGACCGGTGTCCACCCAGCATCGTGATGCACTTGGGGAGCTGCGATAGGTAGCGAAATCCGGTTGCGAATACCAGCTATAACGGCTGGGGATCATCGTGGTAACCACACGATACCTCCATTCTGGTTGGATGATCGTCCACCTCTGCTTCGGCATGAGGGTGTGAGGACAGCAGCCGGCTGGTCGGTCTAGGCTCTTCACGGGCTGTAGCGCCACGGATTACTTAGAGCATAAATAATAGAAGGAAAAAGGTACGTAATGTTTTTCTTTATCTATCAATTTTTCACCATAAAAATGTGTTTTATGAGTCAAACTTTTTTAAAATTAGAAAAGTCATTATTTAATTGGCCGATACGTACGCTAATAAAGTCGTTTGTTTGCTGTGTAGTGATGGTCTATGTGTTGGGTGCAAGGTCATTGGCAATGACATTCACATTCAGTCGAAGGTAAACAAATAATTCGACTACTATCGATCTTAAAATCATGGTGTTTTACAAATCAATAATAAAATTGTAAGAAACAATTAAATTTCACTAGATATTTTGTTCAGTAGGCCGACATGAAATGTCTAGATATTTTTGACAGTTTATATCGTTTCACCCTATATTTAAATCCATAAAAGATGAGTTTAGAAGTGTAAAAAGTAGAAAAGACCTAAAGAAGTTATTTCGTGCCATTAGGAATTCTGATAACCTTCCCGCAGTAACTAAGGAACGGAATACTGCTATTCAGACCTGAGTTCGTGTGTATTCCTAGGTGAGCTGGTGATGCGCTGTTGCCAAACTACGCAGACTTCAGCATAATTTTCTTTTTAACCATGCATAACGTATAATGTTTTTTTTTTTATTTTTTTATATAATCCATTGCCGCATTAAATCTGCACGTTATATTACTTTCATCCTGTATAACCACAAATCCCAAAAATTTCCAAATACATAACAGAGGAAGTGAGAATATAAAAATATAAAATTATTATGAATTACCATAGACCTAAATATGAATATTTCAAGTTCTATAACATGACTGATTGAAATGTAAATATAAGAAAATTATTAAATGTAGAACCCCGTCAGAACTACGTGGTGTAGGTTCACATTCCCTCAAATAAATAAAAGGCCCAATCACGAAATGGATGAAATGCCTGAGAAACAATAAGATGTGAATTTCTCAGTGTATACATACTGTGTATGTATATTCTATATAAAGATGTTCTACAACAAAGAACTTTCTTTTCTTCACGTTTGTCCTGTGTGTTACCACACACACCAATAAAATTGAAGAAGTAATGCTCTGTGGAAACCATTACGATTCTAATTTGACTCCCGTGGACAATTAAACCCATGCAGGTGATCGCTATTAAGTCCCGAAAATGCCACTGCGGTAAGGCAAACTTCCAACTTCACGGCGCAGTTTGTAGCCAAGCTAATAAATCTTCCGAGTGCCTAATCCATGTTTATGTAACTGTAACACTGCAAGACAATCAATATCATTTCGTTTCTACGCTAAAGCTTGCATTTGCTTAATTTTGCATACTTTATAATAATAATAATAATAATAATAATAATAATAATAATAATAATAATAATAATAACAACAACAACAACAAATAAATACGTAAGTGAAAGAGCATAACATAAGATGTGCTTCTAGCGAAATTCTGACATTAATTCGAGACAGAATAAAACTTAATATACTGCTACTGTTAATAATAATAATATTACATGTATGTCTAATAATTACAAAAATAAGGGAAATTGTATATTTCTTGTGAAAATCTGATATATTTATTCCCAACAAATTAAAACAAATACAATTATTATTATTATTATTATTATTATTATTATTATTATTATTATTATCATTATCATTATTATTATTATTATTATTATTATTATTATTATTATTACAACAAATAAATGCGTAAGTGTAAAAGTATGACATAAGCTTTGGTTCTAGCAAAATTCCTCACATCAATCGGGTCAGAATAAAACTAATATAATGCTGCTACAACTATCACTACCACTACTACTACCACTACAACTACTACCACTGCTACCACTACTATTAATGCTACCAATACAACTACCACCACCGCCGCCGCCGCCACCACCACCACCACCACCACCACCACCACCATCACCATCACCACCACTACCACTATTAATACTATTACTACTGATAACGATAATATTAATAATAATAATAATAATAATAATAATAATACATGTATATTACAAAAATAAGGCAACCTGTATACTTTTAGTGAAAATCTGAGATATTTATTCCGAACAAATTAAAACAAATGCAATAATAATAATAATAATAATAATAATAATAATTATTATTATTATTATTATTATTATTATTATTATTATAAATAATTTATTTATTAACTTTATTTATTTATTTACTATTATTTATTGTGCTGTACAACAGCCAGAGGCCAATAACCGACATATAATGACAATAATAATAGTAGTAATATTAATAACAAATAAATGTATTTAAGATAACAAGTATTACACAAGCTCTGCTTCTAGCGAAATCCTGAGACGTTATTTCGGAATAGCATAAAACTAGTATAATATGGCATATATACACTACTTAGCTGTAAATTTTTCTTACGTTTTGTATATTCGAATGTAAATTATTTTGCCTTTTAGGTATGTTTTTTCAAATTATATGTAATAGACTTTGTAAAACCTGACAACGTTTTCATAAAGGAAGCTTAATTAATTCATTAATAGTAATAATAATAATAGTAATAATAATAATAATAATAATAATAATAATAATAATAATAATAATAATGGGCCGGAGGGAAAAAGACCTTTGGGGAGGCCGAGACATAGATGGGAGTATAATATTAAAATGGATTTGAGGGAGGTGGGATATGATGATAGAGACTGGATTAATCTTGCACAGCTTAGGGACCAATGGCGGGCTTATGTGAGGGCGGCATTGAACATCCGGGTTCCTTAAAAGCCATTTGTAAGTAAGTAAGGTAGTAACTGTAGTCGTCATTTGTGATTTAGTGCTTAGCACGCTTACCGAGAATCATGGCTTAAAACAGTCGGAAGAGGAGCGAATTCGTTAAGACCAATAACAATAACAATTGCGGTTTCCTTTGGAGAGAAGGCACAGTCTCGGTATGTAAGAATGAATGAATGAATGAATGAATGAATGAATGAATGAATGAATGAATGAATGAATGAATGAATGAATGAATGAATGAATGAATGAATGAATGAATGAATGAAAGAGTCCTTTCTCTACAGTTGTACAATAGTGAGAGAAAGAGAAACGCACATTACAACTGCAATTCTAAAATAATTTTGATTAATTTCTTCCTGAAATTAAATATATAAACAGATACTCTTAACAAAGCAGTTCAATGTAGGTAGTTCTGTTTTAAATGTAACGGTTTCCCCACAAGAAAATATTTTTTGCAAGTCCTATACTGTTTTGAAAGTAGTTTAACATAAAATGTAAAACATTTCAAGGGTTATAAAATAGGTAGCGGTAGCGTTAGTCAGCTAACTTTAGCTTAATAAATTTTATTTCTGAAATGAGAAATGTGTCACGAGGGCTGCGCTTTAACACTATCAAGAAAGCTTTATGTAGAGTGTAGCCTACTTCTAGCACGTTCAGCTTTTGCTATTTTTGCTCAATGATTATGTAGATGAAAGCGTCGATTTAATCAGAGGCTACTATTCATTCCACAAACATGATATTTTGTTACATTGGAGTTTGTGCGAAGAAGAAAACTTCATTAAACTATTTATTTGTTCAGAGTGCTGTGCTGTACGGCGTATAAAGAAAAACTTACAACACAGCAGAGGTCTCTTGCAGATAAAGCAGAAATTATTACAATTGACACAATAAGCGAATAGGTTGCAATGTATCCTGAGATAGATACAGAACGACCTTCAAAATGTAGAAGGATAGAACTCCATCTACTACAATGAAGATACCGGTACCGAAATTGTATTAAATTTTCTTTAAAATACGAATGAAAATAGCGAGTAAGGAAATTGAATTTTAGGTATTCAGAGGTTGCATTTATAACTTATGAAAGCAGCAACGTTCTGCATTCAGACGACGAAGTCCCACTCCATACCTGCTGAGCTATTGTCCGAATCACTTTCCTCACACCGGAAAGGAAGTGGCTGATAACCTCTTTACAAAAATTAGTACAAAGAAATGGCAAGTGAATGCAAGATAAACAGTTTCTGAATTCTATGGGGCAGTAGGAATAAAAGACTATCGCATGCATAGATTACGCACGCTACAGAATGTCTTACTGACAAATCACCTGACAACAATGTAGGATAGGACAATAACGTCGATTTATTTTCATTTCCTATCTTTCAAAATCACGTTTTCACCACATATATTACAACTTACAACTTGTACAATCCACTTTACAGGGTGTATCATAATGCAGTGCGCGACATTTACAAATTACCTGTATTTTAACCGGCCTTGACGCGGGTGTTTAGTGCCGAGATCCGAACGCTCTCTCGCACAGGAGGAAAACGAATCGGCGGTGTATGGGGGTGATTTAGATCTATAATTCCGTACAAATAATGCGCCGATAAGTGGTAATAAGAAAACGTTATGTTGATATTACGTTTTTGTCAAAGTTTATGTTGGAAATTTATTTATTTATTTATTTATTTATTTATTTAACAATAACATAGCATATATAAAAACCGCTACATGAAAGTACCTCAAGTCCATACCTGTGGAGTAACGGTTAGCGCGTTTGGCTGCGAAACCAGGTAGCCCGAGTTCGATTCCCGGTTGGGGAAAGTTACATGGTTGAGGTTTTTCCGGGGTTTTTCCTCAACCCAATATGAGCAAATGCTGGGTAACTATCGGTGCTGGACCCCGGACTCATTTCACCGGCATTATCACCTTCATCTCATTCAGACGCTAAATAACCTGAGATGATGATAAAACGTCATAAAATCACCTACTAAAAAAAAAAAAAAAAAGAAAGAAAAAAAAAGAAAGTACCTCGAAAAAGCAAACCTCGTATTCCGGGAATGCAAGAATCACGTCAATGTATAAAATTCTGAAACATCTTCTGCAACTCTCAAGTAGTAATTTCACTCAGGACTCTAATTTCATTCTCCACCTCTTCGAAAGTTTGTGGATTGTTCACATACACTTTCTAATTTAAATTCCCCACAGATAAAAATCACAAACATTTAAATCCGGGGAGCGAGCTGACGAACGTCTACAAATATGAGTAATTACTCTACTATGAAACACTTATTCTAAACTTCAAACGATATAGCGGTTGTATGTGCAGTGGAGTTATCCTGCTGGCATTAGATAGATAGATGGATTTATTCAGTAATATTATACATACAGATGCACTACACTATCAGAATTTTCTCTTAAATCCAATGCACGGGTCTTTTGACCGTACGTGGCTTACAAAACAAGTGTCCTACTTTGTAGGTTTAACCTCCCCCCCACCTATGTTTAAATCCAACCACTCTAAAAAAAACGCACACACAGATTAATATGAAAAAGGTACAAACAAACACATTATATCATTTATCCTAACCTAACATACAGACAGGTATAAAAATGTACAATTCAAAAGTTACCATTATCCTTTTATCAGTTCGCATCACAAACTTCAACAGCTGATGTTCTAAGCTGTCTTGCCTTCAAGAGGAACACCCCAAATTTTGTTGGCATTTCCTATTCCCCATGAGGTCAAGACATGCGAGCGAACTCCTATTCCGAATTAGCATCGAGGGTGGTAGATACTTTCTCCTAATATGTTCTGTTTTTTCACAATGGGCTAAAATGTGTGCCCAAGAATTCCTTTTCACACACAATGGGCAGATACGCTATCCTTTTACGGTGACAATTTTATTAATGACAGAAGTTATAATATATTGCGCTCACTAAATAGAGTGATAGAATAATAGGCAAATAATAAGTGATGTAAATGGTGCAAAATAGAGAAAATGAAAGTGTGGACAAATAATTTAGGCGAAAATGGATGGAAAAGAATGATTAAGATTATGGAGATTTGAGAATAGAGAATGATAAATAAATAAATAATGCAAATTATTAAGGAAATAAATGTACAATATTAAGTACAGAATCTAAACAGAACAACATAAAGATGCAGAAGTCAATGCTCGAAGACGTGAGAGCACAGAATGACAAATTAAAGACGGAGAAGCCAATTCCCGAAAAGGTACTTGCACAAAACAACAAAATAAAGCCGGATACATCAATACTCGAAGAAATAAGAGCACAGGACGAGAAAATAAAGATGGACAAGCCGATGTCCGAAGAAGTAAGAGCACAAAATAGCAAAATAAAGACGGAGAAACCAATGCTCGAAGAAGTAAAAGCACAGATGAATAAATAAATACGGAGAAGTCGACGTGGAAACAAGTAAGAGCACAGAACAAGAAAACAAAAATGAAGAAGCCAATGCCGAAGAGAGAAGAACACAGATCAAAATAAAGACGGAGAAGCCAACATACGAAAAATTAAGAGCACAGTACGACAAAATAAAGACGAAGCCATTGCTCGAAGAAGTAAGAGCACAGAACAACAAAACAAAGATGGAGAAGCCAACACTTCAAGAAGTAAGAGCACAGGGTGACAAAATAAAGACGAAGCCATTGACCGAACAAGCAAGAGCACAGAGCAACAACACTTGAAGAAGTAAGAGCACAAAACAAAATAAAAATAAGAAGCCAACACTTGAAGAAGTAAGAGCACAGAACAACAAAATAAAGACGAAGACATTGACCGAACAAGAGCACAGAACAACAAAATAAAAATGGAGAAGCCAACACTTGAAGAAGTAAGAACACAGAACAACAAAATAAAAATGAGAAGCCAACACTTGAAGAAGTAAGAGCACAAGACGACAAAATAAAGATGGAGAAGCCAACACTTGAAGAAGTAAGAGCACAGGACGACAAAATAAAGACGAAGCCATTGACCGAACAAGTAAGAGCACAGAACAACAAAATAAAGATGGAGAAGTCAACGCTTGAAGAAGTAAGAGCACAGGACGACAAAATAAAGACGAAGCCATAGACCGAACAAGTAAGAGCACAGAACAACAAAATAAAAATGGAGAAGCCAACACTTGAAGAAGTAAGAGCTCAGGACGACAAAATAAAGACGAAGAAATTTACCGAAGACGTAAGAGCACAGAACAACAAAATAAAGATGGAGAAGCCAACACTTGAATTAGTAAGAGCACTGAAGAACAAAATAAAAATGAGAAGCCAAGACTTGAAGAAGTAATAGCACAAGACGACAAAATAAAGATGGAGAAGCCAACACTTGAAGAAGTAAGAGCACAGGACGACAAAATAAAGACGAAGCCATTGACCGAACAAATAAGAAAGAACACAGAACAACACAATAAAGATGGAGAAGCCAACACTTGAAGAAGTAAGAGCACAGGACGACAAAATAAAGACGAAGCCATGGATCGAACAAGTAAGAGCACAGAACAACAAAATAAAAATGGAGAAGCCAACACTTGAAGAAGTAAGAGCATAGAACAACAAAATAAAAATGAGAAGCCAACACTTGAAGAAGTAAGAGCACAGAACAACAAAATAAAAATGACAAGCCAACACTTGAAGAAGTAATAGCACAGGACGACAAAATAAAGACGAAGCCATGGACCGAACAAGTAAGACCTCAGAACAACAAAATAAAAATGGAAAAGCCGATGTCAGAAGAAGTAGAGCAAATAACAAGTAAATGAAGACGGAGAAGTCAATTCCCGAAGAAGTTAGACCACAGAGGAACAAAATAAAAATTGAAAAGCCAGTGTCCGTAAAAATAAGGGCATAGAACAATAAAATATGTACGAAGAAGCCTTCTCCTGAAGAAGTAAAAGTACAGGAAGACAAAATATAAACTGGGAAGTCGATGTTCGAAGAAGTAATAGCAGAGAACAACAAAATAGTTACGGAAAAGCCATGTCCAAAGAAGTAAGAGGACAGAATTACAAAATAAAGACGAAGTGGCCAATGTCCAAGAATTAAGAGCACAGGATGACAAATTAAAAAAGTAGAAGCCAATTCCCAACGAAATAAAATCACAGAATAACAAATTAGAATAAGATCCCATCTGAGACAAATAGTCAGAAAAAAATATTCTACCAAGTGCGAGAGTTAAATTGTTTGAAGGAAGAGACTAACATAAATTACTGAACACCGAAGTTTAAGGAAGGATACCCGACAGTACTGAAAACAGAACGAAGAAGGTGGATGTTTTGCATGCGAGTTGTGGGATTCTCGACATCCGGTTTTTGCTGTAAAGTAAGCCAGCTCGTTGTCACGGTGAGATGATAAATTAGACGGACGGTATAACTAGCAACTTGTAGTCGCGATGAAAGGTGCGACAGAAGACTCAACATGCAATTCCGCTCAAACTACCTCTTGGGAAAATCCAGAACAAAAGAAACACAAGTTGCGCACAAAATTCACGTCAGTCAGAACTCCGACAGAAATTCCATTAAGGACAGTTATGACACTCGCGATCACTTTTAACACATTTCTCCACAGAAGTATTTCTTTAATCGGTTATTTAGGGACGCTGTATCAACTACACTGTTATTTAGCTTCGATAGAGTTCGTCATAACGAGATAGTATTTGGTGGGAAGGGTGTGAATGTTAGCCGTGGGATTACTAGACGTTCGTTTTTTAGCTAAGAGGAATCTCAAAAAGAATCTCACCGAGGTAAATAGTGTTTTGTAGCATCTGAACCCACGCCCCAGTACAGCCTCGGAGGACAAATCTCACTCGCTAATCTATATAGACCAAGTCGGTGACGCAGTCATATTAATGCGTAGTTATTGCAAATACGTATATATTATTAATTCACAATTTTCTGCTCAGTGTCAGGTCCTTCACTGTGAAACCAACATTTTCCAATCTTCCCTATTTTCCGCCTTCCTCATTGTCTCTGCATACGATCCATATATCTTAATGTTGTCTATCATCTGATACCTACTTCTGCACCGATCTTTATTCCTTCACCATTCCTTCTAGTGCAACCTTCAGGAGACAGTTTCTTCTCAGCCTGTGACCCAGCCTTTTTATTTTTTTTCTTCCCGATCAGTTTCGGCATTATTCTTTTTTTACCCAATCTTTCTAGCAAAGTTTCATTTCTTAGTTTGTATATTCCACACGCTTCATTCTTATCCATATCCACATTTCAAATGCTAACCAATTCTCAATCTTCTATTCTTCTCTCGGTAGGATTGCGTCACAATGTGTCCTTACCCTATATCGCCCTGTTGGACATCCAAATGAGGGGATAGTTTACATCCGGAATCTTTCACTGTGAAAATACTCATCACGCCAAGTTTTCATTTTGGGGGGGGGGGAAATAACTGCTGTGGCTTTCCGTTGTTTTCCGCACACCGCTCTCTCTTCACTTTTAAAAATGTCACAAGGGCCTCAGCTTGGAGATGAGGAAAGTCGATTTGTCTAATTGACCTTTCAGGCTTCACACAAATTTACCAGAAGAATTAAATATCCTTACCATCACGGTTTTGACGCAATCAGAGACAGGGATATCTAATTATTCTTTGACCCAATATCGAATGAATGAATGAATGAATGAGCCTATTAAGGATATTGTGTACATGTGTATCTCTCATACATAAATAAATGCACTTCATTCATTAATATATACAGTATTTGGTAATGAAAATGGTACACAACCAATTCTTACAAAGTTCTAGCCAAACTTCCATTATGGTTGAGAGATTAGATGGATATACCTTGTGTAACAATGTATCTATCAATCAATCAATCAATCAATATTCCCATCATTCCTGCATGGAACAGAGGGCTCTCAGAAAGCTTCTCCATCTGACTCTATTCCTGGCCAATCCTTGATCTCACTCCATGTCTTCCCCATAGTTTTTGCTTCTGTGAGAACAGTTCGTTTCCATGGTATCTTGGGTCTGCCAATTCCTCTGCTGCCCTGCAGATTCCAATCCAATGCCTTCCTGGCGGGGTCATCTGGAGGTCGGCGAAGTGTATGTCCCAGCCATCCCCACTTCCTAAGCCGAATTTCAAGTTCAACTAGTTTTTGTTTTAGTTTTTAACCATAGGGTTTCGTTGGATATCGGACCGGCCAGAATATTTTTAATATGTTTCTCAAACATCTATTAATAAAAACTTGTAGTTGATTGATAATAGTTTTGGTTATTTTCCAGGTTTCACAGCCATATAAAAGCACGGATTTGACATTTGTGTTAAAAATTCTCAGTTTAGTGTTTATTGTATAGGCAGCACTCTTCCATATAGGTTTTAGCAGCCCAAAGGCATATCTTGCCTTCTTTATTCTTACTTTCACATCGCTATCTATACCACCATTCTGGGAGTAACAATGTATACTGTAGTGAAATCGTAAAGATTATTCTTAACACAATATATCAACCAGCTACTAATACACATATTTAACTGTTATAATGCAATACTTTCGTTAATAAGTAAAGGTCTGCAATGAGCATCATACGCATAGGAAGTTGATTGATATACGTAAAACCTCTTTTGTAAGTCAAGTACTTTAACAATGGCAGTACCATTACCCAAAAGGCGAATACCATAGAGTATAATACTATATACAAATGCATAATAAGCATTTTATGTATAACTTAATTGGTGTAGTAAATAAGTATGTAACTTGGGATAGCCTAACACATTAGCATAAATATGTGATAGATAGTACAGTTACAAAAATCTGTAATAATTATTGGCCACAACAATGTATGAAACTCCAGTTTGATGTCCTGATTAAAGCATATTGCGTCTTGGTTCACGCGATAATTCTGTTGGTTAAATTGATCAGACGCCAAGTCTTCATGTTGTGAACATTGCTGATTTTATTACGTTCAAATATTTGCTGCTGTCAACAGAATTTACTGTGGAATCATAGCAGATGGGATCTGACAACTTATCCCAGTTGATCATCGGCGGCGATGGGTCAATCGAGCCATTGTGATCTCAATCTGGTTTTATATTAACGCAAACAAGGCGGCCTTGTTACGTTAATTAGTTGGGCGATATGGAGTGTTGTAGAATCTGCCATGACTGTTTTGCTTCTGGCAGAGATAACACTACTTAATTATCGGATTTGAAGGCCCGTCAGCAATGGCGAAGTGAATTTAAAAGGCCTGTCAACATTGACTAAGTGAATTTAAAATGTGGATCACAATGTCATATTTTCAGAAATTTATCATAAATTGAGTTTACTGGCGAGAAAAGAATTTCACTTCTTTTTTTAACTGCAAACAGTTTTAATATTATTAATATACTGGTACACAAATTCTAGCACTTTCCTGAACGAGAGGGATCTTGTGTTCAAGGGGAGGATTCAATAAACAGTAAAATTACTTAGTTAAATTACAATAGGCCTAAATAACATCTTAAAAATTGATATACACAGGGTGTATCTATATATGTGTCCATAAATGTGGGGGCGTATTCCTGACACCAAAACATAACAAAAAGTTCATATGAAATAGGTCCGCAAACCCTTCGTTGGGGAGTTATGAAAGGAATTTCCTGTAGTGATCCCTGATTATGTAATTCACCTCAAACTTGCATTTTTCCCACTTTCTTCAGTACGGTTGGTTATGGCATTTGTTTTGTTTTGCCCTTTGTTCTGTTCTGTGTTATTGACAGTAACATTCATCACATCACAATATGTATTCAGTGAGAGAAATGACGGATATACACTATATTAACTTACCAGACGGGAATACGGTAGCAGCACGTCATTTGATCAAATCCGTAACATCCCAGGACATTTGCACAGAGTACGGCAAAGCACAGAACGCAGGCTCAGGGCATGCATCTAAGCAGAAGGAGGTCACTTTGAGCAATTTTTGTAAATGCGTTGTTAAATGTATCACATGTGCTATTACCAATAAACTCATAACTCCGTAATGAAGGATTTACGGACCCATGCTCCTATGAACTTTCTGTTATGGTTCAGTGTCAGAAATACGTCCCCCCCATTTATGGACACATATATAGATACATCCTGTACCTATTGTTAATGAATACCTTCAGAATCAATATATTCCTAACTTACAGTTGCAGCATAACATTAAGGCATATTTTTGGTACATTGATGACCCGTTTATAATATACAATGGAACTTCACAACCAGAGCACATAGTCAATTCTTTCAACAACTCACATCCCGAAATTATATTTACCCATGAAATAGAACATAACAGAAGCATTACTTTTCTTGATCTGAACATAACAATTTAAAAAATCCAAATTTGTCTACAATATCTATCGGAAACACACTTCTATTAATCATACTATACATAGACCCAAATTTATGCTGACAATGAACTATCTTCATTTGACATGCAACAGGTCTCTAGCGACGTGTAGTGAGCACATGTACGGCAGACAACAGAAAACATTAATTCGACCAAATATACACGTTATACTTTAGGCGAGATTAAAACTCAAGTCCAAAGTTTTTACGCATTATAGAAACTGTGTCTAATACCGAAAACGATTAAAGTAACGATTAGCTCTGTTTAACACCTAAACCGAGACGGTGCGACTCAGTCCAAATGATTTTAACTGACGGTCCCCCACGAGGAGCAATCAACTAAACTGATGTAACAGGAATGTGTTCATTTCCCTGCTCGGTAAACAAGGTCGTGATGTTTCGTGTAATCGAAATCTGCTTATCCTTGGGCAATATGCGCTGATCAATTTGCAAAGTGCGTCATACCATATCATGTATTTTATGTGTGATAATCGGGCCTTTGGTTACACATGACAAATATTTGGCCATGGGGTTTATCATCCCTTTCCTTAACCCTTTCTTACCTATAGATACCATATGGCAATAATTAACATTATAGCATTTATATACTTGTGTGTTACATATGGAGGTAAATTTTGCTGGATAACTTCTATTTCAATACATATTCATCAATATAGTTTTGTTTCAAATGTTGCCACTCCCGTAACTTGGTCACTGAATTGGTCCTAATACAGCTATTTGTTTCAACATGGATTGCTTGAAAATTTAATTTGGGTTAGAAAGGGTTAACCGAGTATACACTTCATATCTCTGTGTCGATGTAAGTCAAATAATAATAATAATAATAATAATAATAATAATAATAATAATAATAATAATAATAATAATAATATACTGTGTAAGATATCATTTCCCGATTCCTAGTAGCCATTGCCATAGATCTATATCATTATTAACAACATTCTCAGAGGTGTTCGAGAAATTATGCAAATCTGGCTTTCAGGTAGAAGCTCCCTGTGAAACAGGTTGGAATAATTTCAGGAGAAAAATTATTCCGGGGCCGGGTATCGATCCCGCAACCCGAAACAATTTTTCCCCTGAAATTATTCAATTCTGCTTCACAGGGAGCTTCTACCTGAAAGCCAGATTTCCATAATATATTCCTTACAGTAGGTACGTTAACAGAAAGCCACAATTTAAGTCACTAAAAGTTGGGTTCTAGTGTCTTGTCAGCCCATTTGAGTTCTGTGGATATAAAGGGAATAATTGTGACGGTGTCGTGTATGGTTCCTGGGGTAGCTCAGTCGGTATAGTATTCGTGCATTCGTGGGATCGATACCCAGCCCCGGAACAATTTTTACCCTGAAATTATTCAGGTGTTTGAGAAAGTTATGTAAAAAAATCCAGTATGTGCTAGATTTTTTCAAAAAACTGTTCAGCATTGGTCAAACACGTGTAAATAAAATTTCAAAGGGCATTGCATCTGGTAAGGGAGTAATTGACAAAGTATGAAGTCGTTAAATTAAAATTAAAATTAAAATTAAAATTAAAAGGGATAGTGAGTCATTATAACAAAGTAAACCTCAGAGACTTTACCTATCTTCCGACTTGAGCATAAACAATCTTTTCAAAACGTACAGTAGTGGCAAAAAATAAACCAGACCGACCCTTGTAGCTGATTTCAGAGCCTTGTTCACTCCAGAGCATGATAGACTGGTAACTAAGACTTTCGTAGTTCGAATGCTGCCTGGGAAGGAAACTTTTATTTGTTTCTTATTCAAATTTATTCCCAATTATTAATTTCTTTTAAATAGTGTTTTAACCGTGCTAAGAGACCCTGCGATAGTCGATAGAATTTTTATCATTTCGTACGTGAATACGGAGAGATCAACTTCAACCTTTAGGATGTGAACCGGAGACTCCGACGTTGAAAGCCAACGCTCTAATAGATTGATCGACGGAGCGCCAATACAAACACTAATGCTGTTAAATCAATAATAAAGTAAGAGTAATGGACAGAGCTGCAGCTTCCCAAATTGAAGAAGAAACATTAACACAAATGAATGAACTAAGAGACAGTTGGACAGACAGCGGAGAATGTCAACAAGGCAAACAAATTGACAGCCAGACTGTGTGATAAATTGACTGCTGTATATTCATACATGAGTGGGCAAACAAATTCACAATGAAGGAGAAAAGGTCTGACTTAAAGATGAGAGTCTGTCTCTCCTCCTTTTAGTTCAGCAATACATTAGTAATATGATATGACACTGAACACTTAACTTCAAATCTGATCACTTGAAACGACTTTCATGTACTTTTATGCTATATGCGGTAGATAAATGGGAAAAGAAAAAAGAGTAGATAAAAGAGGAGATATAAAATAGAGAAATAATGAAGAATGAAGAGACGAGAATAAAAAATTTACAGTGGGACTTCAGTTCCAAAGAGTGACATAAATAAGTCTCCTATTAAAATTAATTTCTAGGCAATTAAATATACTTACGAGAGAGTTTATAATATCGTCTATAATGTCTTCTATTCATATCATATCATGGGATCCGGGGAACTCGCCACTGTTTATTTGTCACGGTTACAATTCGTTACATAATAACAATTTGTCACACAAATACATTCTTAACCATTACGATTCGTCACACAATTACAATTCGTATTAGTTATAGTGCGTTCACTGGAATTCGTCAAAATTTCGCCATATACCATAGATCAGCTTATGAATCATGCATACTGAATTTCTATCTTTTTTATTCCCACCATAATCTATCGTGTCTCTATAATATATTCATCTTTTTCCTTTCCACAGTAATGCATTGCGTTTCTATGGTTTCTACAACCTTCCAAATCCGAAATATTTTCACTACTTCTTTCACTGTAAGTTTGTTTATTCATTTATTCATTCATTCATACATACATTCATTCATTTACTTATTTACTTATTTATTTACTTATTTACGTATTTATTTACTTATTTATTTACTTATTTACGTATGTATGTATTTATTTATTTATTTATTTATTTACTTATTTAATGTGACAGGATTAAGTCCATAATGCCTTCTCTTCCATCCTATCAGATAGCACATATAAATACAAAAAAGAAATACAAACACTGATGAAAATAATACAAATTAAATTAAAGCCCTTGTAGTGATGCAAGTGAAGTCACCTGCGGTCGTGGGTGACGCTACCATTTTATTACCCATAGTCCTCAGTACAAAAGGTAAAGATGTTAAGCATCGCAAAGATCACATTCAAAGTCAAAGATACAGTGCTCAATCTTTCACAGCCCTATACAGGGTCAATAGGGTCAAATGAACACTATAGAGCTCTCATCGAACTAATACAAGAGAAAAAAAGAAAGAAAAACAAATATAGCAATGATGATAGTAACTAATAATAATAATAATAATAATAATAAAAATAATAATAATAAATACATTACATATTAAGTGTCAATTTTATAACAGCATAGTTACAATATTTATTATATGTCATGGGTTAAGCCGAAGTTGCGCAACCTGACAGGTGTTCAACAAGCAATTCCATGAACGAGAGTGTGATTCTTTAATTTAAATTTGAATTTTGATATTGTCCGATAGTCTCTGACATGGTCCGGGAGAGAATTCCAGAGGCGTGGAATCGATATGCTGAAAGATAATGAGTGGAAGGATGTTCTGTGCAGAGGAATAGAAAGAAGGTGCATGTTCCGGGTTCGAGGTAGTGAAAGGTAAACAAAACGAGATGCTAGGTAAGAGGGTGTGGAGGTGTGGTTCACAGTATTTTAAAAATCGTGAGCGATGAAATTAGACATTCACAAACCGAAAGAGGATGCCGTAAACTTTTATGGAATGGTTTCATATTAACCAAGCGTAGAATCGTAAAAGTGGAGTGGTGTGGCGTTGTGATTTAAGTAGTGAATGTGACTCACTGCTAATAGTAAGGCATGATGGGATCAGAATCATAAAGGGACCTTCAGATCATTCTAGGCATACTGTCGATTGGGGAGGAATCGAGCAGATAGTGTGTCTATGAAGGAAACAACAAGTACCTCTAGAGAACCAATTTCCTCCATTCTTCAAAATAAATTGCAAAGTGAAGTAAATGTCAAACTATAAAAAAGTTAACCATTAAAAGACATTGCGCCTCACTAGATAAGAACATCTGCCTTCTGAACCGAAAACGATCGAGTAATTAAACGTCATAGTCGAAAGGTATACCAATAACATGGAAGGTGATAGATGGTTCCTGCATTTCGAACCAGATAGTGAAGAAAATTTATAATTTTTGCAAATGACAGACATGTAAATGGATTGTCAAGAAATCATTATTGAATAATGGATGGAACATATAAATCTGCGCCAAGAATTCTGCTACAGCTTAACACAATAAACGTGAACATTCGAAATCGGAGGTTTTCTGTTATAGAGGAGCTGATTGAAAGAAAGAAGAGACTCTCGCATCGTCTTAAATTACGAACTATAAGGAGGAAGGAAACATTCTAGACTATCTCCGGGCAATGGGCCGTAATATAGCAGTAAATTTATACAAAATAATCTCCGGGTAATGAACCGTAATATAGCAGAAAATTTATACAAAATAATCTCCGGGTAATGGGCCGTAATATAGCAGCAAATTTATACAAAATAATCTCCGGGTAGTGAGCCGTAAAATTTATACAAAATAATCTCCGGGTAATGGGCTGTAATATAGCATCAAGTTTATACAAAATAATCTCCGAGTAATGGGCCGTAATATAGCAGCAAATTTATACAAAATAATCTCCGGATAATGGGCCGTAAAATTTATACAAAATAATCTCCGGGTAATGGGCCGTAATATAGCAGCAAATTTATACAAAATAATCTCCGGGTAATGGGCCGTAATATAGCAGCAAATTTATACAAAATAATCTCCGGGTAATGGGCCGTAATATAGCAGCAAATTTATAGAAAATAATCTCCGGGTAATGGGCTGTAATATAGCAGTAAATTTATACAAAATAATCTCCGGGTAATGGGCCGTAATATAGCAGCAAATTTATACAAAATAATCTCCGGGTAATGAGCCGTAAAATGTATACAAAATAATCTCCGGGTAATGGGCCGTAATACAGCAGCAAATTTATACAAAATAATCTCCGTGTAATGGGCTGTAATATAGCAGGAAATTTATACAAAATAATCTCCGGGTAATGGGCCGTAATATAGCAGCAAATTTATACAAAATAATCTCCGGGTAATGGGCTGTAATATAGCAGCAAATTTTTACAAAATAGTCTCCGGTAATGGGCTGTAATATAGCAGCAAATTTATACAAAATAATCTCCGGGTAATGGCCCGTAATATAGCAGAAAATTTATACAAAATAATCTCCGGGTAATGGGCCGTAATATAGCAGCAAATTTATAAAAAATAATCTCCGGGTAATGGGCTGTAATATAGCAGTAAATTTATACAAAATAACAGGAAATTTACACTTTGATTAATTAAATTATTGTTAATTAATTCAATATGAATTCAATTTCACCAATTCAAATTGTCACCAATAAATCACTTGCGACCAATTCAAATTGTTATCAATAACTTCGTCGTGACAAATACAAATACACCTGCGGCGAAAATGGATCTGTTACGAAAAATTAAGTGTGACAAATTGTTAGGATGACGAAAAAATTGTGATTATTATATTATATTATATTATATTATATTATATTATATTATATTATATTATATTATATTATATTATATTATATTATATTATATTATATTCATAGTTTTCTGCACAAGAGGAAGTCTTTCACTGCAAACCCAGCATTCTCAATTCTTTCCTATTTTCTGCCTTCCTCTTTGTCTCCGCATATGACCCATATACAGTAGAGAGTCTCATCTAGGCACGGTGAAAACGTAAACAAAGTGCAGATAACGTGTGGGGGAAGAATGAGCCGTACTATAAACATGAGGGATGCACAAGGTTTTAGTTATAACATTTATCGCGGAGCATTAATTAATTAATTTATTCATTTGCTAATAATTGTAACAAAATATAATATAAACACATTAAATTTTCGCCCACTCCTGAAAGAGTAGAAATCGTGGTCAGGGGCGGATTCCAAAATGGAATTATATTTTATAAAAACACAAAAAACGAAAGTCCACAAATTGCATAACGTTATCATGTACACATTTTAACAAACAAGTAATTGTAACGTTGAAATAATTCAATATGAGAAATAAAATGTTGTTTTCTAGTAGCATTTTTTAAGATCATGAATTTCATTCTCTGTATGACTAATATAATATCACCGTCTTCTGTGACTGAATTAACAAAACTACAGTGTATTGGTCTAAAGTGACAACATTATTTCCTAAACGTAATTACAGTACTGTACTTTTGTTAATTCGACCACAGAAGAGAGCGATATTATGTTAGTCATATAGAGAATGAAATTCATGACCGTAAAAAAATGCCGCTTGAAAGCAACATCATATAAGTAGCAAAATTTGATTTGTTATTGGAATTATTTCAACGTTACAATTCATTGTTTCTTAAAATGTGTGTACGATAACGTTATGTAATTTGTGTTCTTTTGTTTTGTGTGATTTTGGAAAATATAATTTCAATTAATGCTCCGATATAAATGTTGTAACTAAAACCTTGTGCATCCCTTGTGTTTATCGTACGGCTCTTCCTCCCCCAACACGTTACCTGCACTTCGTACACGTTTTCACTGTGCCTAAACGAGACGCGCTACTGTATCTTAATGTCGTCTATCATCTGATATGTTCTGCCCCGAACTCTTCTTCCATTCACCATTGCTTCCACTACATCTTTCAGTACATAGTTTCTTCTCATATTAAATGATATATTATATATTACATTATATTATATCACACTCCATTAAGACAGGTCTTAGTTCACAAGTTACGGAATACACTTCACTACGGAGAAATTTCGATTAACGTTATGTTATAATCGGTCTGTCAGAGCAGTTCAAGTTGGACCGGTCGTCCTCAAGTTGTGTAGATTAACATGTTGTTTAATTAGGCAGATCCTACTCATGTTCTGACACAGATAAAGCCTGAATTTCAATTAAATCAGAGTCAGTGAAGCAGCCGGCGCTACAACGGCAACATGAGTGCAATTAACAGCGATCAAATAAGTTGTCTAGCAACAAAACAAGCTACAATGATGGGTTCGAAGATTTTCATATCTTTTGTAATCAAGACGTAATTTTCGAAATAAAATATCAAATCCCGTACAAATTTTATGTTTATTATTAATATTATACTATTATTATTTATCATTATGCTTAATATTATAATTGCAATTAATATTATCATTATCATCACCATCACGAACACTACTATAATAAGAGTTTTTAGACAATGATGTAGCACTGGCGGTAGCGCGTTTGCCTACTGATACGGAGCTGCGCTTGAACTTGGTTCGATTCCCGTTTTAGCTTATTACCTGGTTGAGTTTTTATCCGAGGTTTACTCCATCTGTAAGACGAGTTTTAGGTAATCTATAGCGAGTCCTCGGACTGATCCCGTTGAATACGATCTCGCTATCAACATTAAATAACATAGTCGTTGGTAGTGTGTCGTTAAATAACCAACTAAAATTGAGGTTTTAATAAATAATCATAAAAGGAACACATAGAATAAATATGGGAAATGCCTGTTATTATTCGGCTCAGAAGATTTTATCATCCAGTCTACTGTCAAAAAATCTCAAAGTTAGAATTTATAAAACAGTTACATTACCGGTTGTTCTTTATGGTTGTGAAACTTGGACTCTCACTTTGAGAGAGGAACATAGGTTAAGAGTGTCTGAGAATAAGGTGCTTAGGAAAATATTTGGGGCTAAGAGGGATGAAGTTACAGGAGAATGGAGAAAGTTACACAACACAGAACTGCACGCATTGTATTCTTCACCTGACATAATTAGGAACATTAAATCCAGACGTTTGAGATGCGCTGAGCATGTAGCACGTATGGGCGAATCCAGAAATGCATACAGAGTGTTAGTTGCGAGGCCGGATGGAAAAAGACCTTTAGGGAGGCCGAGACGTAGATGGGAAGATAATATTAAATGTATTTGAGGGAGGTGGGTTGGGATATGATGATAGAGACTGGATTAATCTTGCACAGGATAGGGACCAATGACGGGCTTATGCGAGGGCGGCAATGAACCTCCGGGTTCCTTAAAATCCAGCAAATAAGTAAAAGAATACATAGGGCTATATGCGCTAAGAGTTACAAGTTCAGAGTGTATTTTAAGTACTTGACACATGCAGATACCAATGACTTAATATGTGGGTCAACTGCAAATTAAAACGATCCGGTATTTACTATACAGCGGGAAGATGGCCTAATACAAGAAGTATACAGGCTGGAATACCTCTGATTGAGGTTCTTGCTGATATTTACATCTATTATCAGGCAGTATATCTCACTTGACGATATGTGTCAGAGGAAGAACAATTGTTTGTATATATCTGAATTCTGATTAGTGTAGACCCATAATACACTGTGTCCCGCTTAGAGGGATCGAGAAATAAATGCTCACCGTTTAAAATCAGATGAAGATATCGTTTTGATTTATATCTGACAAGATGAAGAAACTCTCCAAGTTTATGCACCAATGACTTAAAAACAGTTGCATGTTCATGCGCATGCGCACTAACGTTTATCGTGGAAACGAGCCTGGCGCCATTCAGTAGTAGAGATGGGATAAACTGTTCTTTTTAAGAAACAGTTTCGACTGTAACTGTTTCATGAACGAAATTGTTCCAAAATAACAGTTTCAAAGAAACAGTTTCATAAGAATATGTTTACAACATTAGTGCCAACTGTTCCAAGTGTTCCAACTGTTTGAACCTCTCATCTGCTTCGGGAACATGTTTCAAGGTCTTTGAATCGTCTTTAAATCACCTGTTCAGTGTATTATGACAACGAAAGATAGTTTTCGTAGGTTACTATTAAGGGTACAGTAAATAAATACAATTGAAAATAAATCGATTTTAGTAAAAATAACGCATATAACCCTAGGAGAGTTTAATAACGATGACATTAGCCGATGATACTTTTCGCGGTGTATTAATAATTAACACTGTATCAGGGCACCATGAACATATTCTCCATCAATGGACAGCTAACAATTAGGAGATTTATTAAGGAATTTGATTCGTACAATTAAACTGCGCTACTGTTGCACGAAGGTCGTGTGGAACATGGATATTATATCTACTTTCGATTAAAGGTCGATGATAGCGCTACACGTGGCCTTTGCAGACAGCAAAGAAGAGGAAAACTGTTTAGAAACTGAAATGTTTATCTGTTGGAACCATGTGGAACGTTGAAATTATCACTGGAGCAGTGTAAAACCCTTTGGAACAGTTGGAACAGGTTATATCACGAAACTGTTTCAGTATGAAACAGTTTCAATTGTGAAACAGTTCCAACAAAACTGTTCCAGCTTTTTTTACCCATCTCTATTCAGTAGAACATTTCGTCATTGGACCATTCTCCTTCATCGAGGCGATAATCAAAGGGAATGCGTATCTGGACATGTGCAGAACATTTTTGGTGACCAACTCCTTGAGGATCGGTTTTTCAGCAACATGGGTTCCATCCCATTACTATGGAGCAGTGAGTGGCTTCTTGAATGCAAACTTTCACAAAAGGTTGATCGGAAAAGGAGAACCATTGCCTACATCTCATCCGGTTTAGGTTTCAAGACCATTTTATTAGGCTTACTCATCTGCAATGCTGAGATCATGACGTAATAACCTTAACATCTGCAAGCGTGTGACGTCACGTATAGATAAACATATCTACAGAGAACAGGAGCGTAGAATACACTGTATAATACTTTACAGGCAAAGAAAACTTGAAGAGAAATGTAATTCCCTATCTATTAACAATGTACCCAGAAGCAGAAATACGAACACCGAATATGTTCATGTGTATGTGTATAAATAACGCAAACCTCGTACATAAATAATTCAAGTACATAATTATACTTACTTACTTATTTACTGACTGGCCTTTAAGGAACCCGGAGGTTCATTGCCGCCCTCACATAAGCCCGCCATTGATCCATATCCTGAGCAAGATTAATCCAGTCTCTACCATCATATCCCACCTCCCTCAAATCCATTTTAATATTATCTTCCCATCTACGTCTCGGCCTCCCCTAAGGTCTTTTTCCCTCCGGCCTCCAAACTAACACTCTATATACATTTCTGGATTCGCCCATACGTGCTACATGCTCTGCCAAATCTGGATTTAATGTTCCTAATTATGTCAGGTGAAGAATACAATGCGTGCAGTTCTGTTGTATAACTTTCTCCATTCTCCTGTAACTTCATCCCTCATAGCCACAAATATTTTCCTATGAACCTTATTCTCAAACACCCTTAGCCTATGTTCCTCTCTCAAGTGAGAGTCCAAGTTTCACAACCCTATAGATCAACCGGTAATAGAACTGTTTTATAAATTTTAACTTTCAGATTTTTTCAGCACAGACAGGATGATAAAAGCTTCTCAACCGAATAATAACAGGCATTTGCCATATTTATTCTGTGTTTAATTTCCTCCCGAATACCATTTATATACGTTACTGTTGCTCCCAGGTATTTGAATTTTTCCACCTCTTCAAAGGATAAATCTCCAATTTTTATATTTCTATTTCGTGGAATATTCTCATCACGAGACATAATCATATGCTTTGTCTTTTCGGGATTTACTTCCAAACCTATTTCTTTACTTGCTCCAAGTAAAACTCCCGTATTTTCCCTAATCGTTTGTGGATTTTCTCCTAACATATTCACTTCATCCGCATAGACAAGCAGCTAATGCAACCCGTTCAATTCCTAACCCTCTCTGTTATCCTGGACTTTCCTAATGGCATACTCTAGAGCAAAATTAAAAAGTAAAGGTGATAGTGCATCTCCTTGCTTTAGCCCACAGTGAATTGGAAACGCATCTGACAGAAACTGATCTGTATGGACTCTGCTGTGCGTTTCACTAAGACACATTTTAATTAATCGAACTAGTTTCTTGGGAATACCAAATTCAATAAGAATATCATATAAAACTTCTCTCTTAACCGAGTCATATGGCTTTTTGAAATCCATGAATAACTGATGCACTGTATACTTATACTCCCATTTTTTCTCCATTATCTGTCGAATACAAAATATATGATCAATAGTTGATCTATTACGCCTAAAACCACACTGATGATCACCAATAATTTCATCTACATATGGAGTTAATCTTCTCAAAAGAATATTGGACAAAATTTTGTATAGTGATATTCCTCGAAGTGCATAATTATAGCAATGTTTAAAGAAAAATGGTTAATTTTAATGTTAAGGTAAAGTTGTTTTAGTGCAGAACCTAATACTTAACTATTTTCATCTTTAGTTCTAGAACAAATATTCCCTAATATTTTTTGTATTACAATCTTATTTTGGGTACCGTACTGTGTGTACAGAATCTACTGTAAGTATGTGGGATTGGGTATCAAGGTGAACAGAAAAAATCATGCAGATTGCGATTAATAAATTTTTGTGACAAAAATAATAAATTATGAACTGCTAGTCGTACATTAAATGTGTTTACTTTTCGATAAATAATTCCTGTGTAGTTAATTACACAACAACACGGACTTTCCATGGTCTAATTTCTTTTTCAAAAGTGTCAGAAAAAAATTCCACATTTCCAATTTTGCGATTAATTACGCGGTGTTGAGATAGCAAGATTTTATATGTGGCTGTGACAGCAATGATTACAAACTGATATGAATGCATTATGCAGTCACGTTTCATTCACGCAAGAGTTTGAAAATGTGGCGATCTCTCGTCAGTTACAAAGCTATGAATCTCTCTCATACCAGAGCTGTATTTACACTGCACGTCATTTGTTTCTATTTTGATACATGCATGTGACGCAATGTGTATGAAAAACATAAACATCCATAACAAAAGGTTAATTTTAAACATTACTGAAAACCATCAGAAAACATTACAACGAAAGCTCTGAATCTTTTATATACAGGACCGATTTTGTCAATATTCAATATATTTCGCGCTGTAAATGTCACTTTTCTAAATATTATGTGAAATATATAATTATTATTTCAACGATCAAAAAAGAAAACAATAAAATAATTCAGACTTAAAAAATTTTAGTTCAGCTACTGAATAATTAGAAAGATGTACATTTTTGGTAAAAACAAGAAATACAGAATACGTTAAGTGTCTTTCATCATTTCAAATATAGCCGGTACCGATATGTGTACAATGGAGGAGCCAAAAAGTGGCATGGGATTTATGAATTACTTTGGATTGCTTCAAACGTCTTTATTATTGGTATGTAGGTAAAAATTTGTCCAACCAAAAATATGGATTATTCAACAAATTTAATTTATATGGATTTTAAAGTATTAACTATTGAAGAAATTGATAACTTACTACATAGAAATCAAATAAAACATAAATTGTACTCGAAGACAAAAGTCTACTTTCCCATTAATTTAGCCTAAATGCAATAAAAGTGCAGCTCTTAAACATGGTGCTAGTTTGGGTCCAAGACTTTATAATAAAATGATAAACCATTTTCCAAATTTGAAGTAATTTAAAATAGAACCTTTTAAAAAAGAAATGTATAAAATTATTCATGATATATACAGAGGTGTGAAAATTATTAGAATAATCTTAATTTTAAAGGTTTTTTAATAGTTCCTTCACAAATATTAATTGAATTGATGAATATTGGTATATATTACTATACTGATGTAGGATATATTTACTACTAACAATGCCGGAAAGCATTGTTGTACATTGGTATTCTTCTTATTTTACAATTGTTATGGGAATTCAGAAATTATTATATTATGTTGGCGGAATTGGAAACATAAAAAATTATATGCACAAAACAGATGTATACGTTCATTTGAACCTTCACAACAATGTAAACGCAAAGAACAATTTGTTTAAAGCATTTCTTAATTAATTTTTTATGTTTCCAATTCCGCGAACATAATATAATAATTTCTGAATTCCCAAAACAATTGTAAAATAAGGAAAATACCAATGTACAACAATGCTTTCCGGCATTGTTAGTAGTAAATATATCCTACATCAGTACTGTATAGTAATATTATATACCAATATTCATCAATTCAATTAATATTTGTGAAGGAATTATTAAAAAACCTTTAAAATTAAGGTTATTCTAATAATTTTCACACCTCTGTAATATTAACAAACGTGTGTATTTTTTACTTTTTTATTTCTGTCGACTATATTTATGTTTTTATTGAATATCATTGGCTTCTGTCTGATTGTCAATTTATATTAAATATGTTTTCTTTTCTTTTTCTCTTTCTTCTTTTTTATTGCTTTGAATTAAGTTAATTACTGTATTTAGTAAACTGTCTTTGTAAATGTTATGTTATATTATTGGCTAAGACCACACCGTACACAAGCCTGGCTCTCACAGTACTGGCTAGAAGCATTTTTGTTTTATAATTTTAATTTGCACTCGCTAGCTAGCTAGTTAAATTAATTAATTAATTAAGTGCACAGATATTAGGTTCATTTCGTACCAAAGCTTACGAAACACATTACAAAATGTAACCAAAATAATTGCTAATAGAAATATACTTATGAATATAACTAAAAGATTCTTTATACCAGCAGCGTACTAACACATGGCAACAAGAAGAAAAGAAAGAAGGTTATTTATAATATCAACTTTCTTTAACAATCTTCAGATCCATAGTTCGCACCTTCACTGTTGATATAGTTGCATTATTACTTTATAGCGACTAATTTGGTAAAATTGCTTGCGTTCCTTTTTGCGTTGTCTACACTCCCGCAAATGTTCTCTTGCACTGTTTCCAGTACGTTCTAGTTTTACCGGATCACTATTTTTACTTTCATGAATATCTCGAGTTTTTCTCTTCCAATAAGCGTAAATACAGGCCTACTCAATTTCCGACTACCTCGCTTCAATAACAAAGCAATACTCAATATTGTAAAAGTTACAAATTTCAACCTCACATTTAGATATAGTGCAGTGGATTCTTCCATTTTTTGTCGTGAAGCTTCTATGTTCGCTATGCAAAAGGAAAAAAAAATTGTAACGTATATAATATGAAAAGTTTCCTCTAATGTCACTCGCGGTATCATGCAAATAGAAGTGTGTTTTTCACGCGGTGTGTCTCGTTACATTTTCCATTCATTGCGTCTCGAGGATTTATGCAAAATTGGAATGGAAATATTGGATAAAATATTTATGCATATACCATGTCGCCTTTCATTTCTTCAAGTTAGAGTGTAGTATATGTGTCACATTGGATGCATTTTGAAGGAGTATCAGGAGTGCTGAAATTTTTGTTTAATTACAGTTTATTTTATTTTTAGCATTAGAAGTCGTTAATATATCGTATTTAACCATTCCTGATGGCGTGATTTGGGTTGTCTAATAGAATAATCTGGACTACATTTATAAGAAACGTTGTATACATGGATATAAAATAAAATACATAGTAGCACTAAAGAAAGCGATTTGATTTAAATATTTCTTAAAAGACGCATATATTTCTAATTATTTTCCATGCACCCAAATAAGAAGGTATATATTGGACACTGTCTTTACAATCTCAGAAGTAGGACATTCGAATTATTTTATAATTTTAAGTCTTAAGTAGACTATGTGAACAATATTATTGTTCAGGGCATTGTAAAATTATTTACTTCTGTGAATACGCATATGGAGATTACAATGTGAAACCTAAACCTTTAAGAAACAAAGAGACGCCTTTCCCTCCCGATATAGTTATCTGGCACGAAGAAATGGAATCAAACTGAAATCTAAACGAAACCTAGAAATATAATAATATTTTTTCCGTACCAAAAAATTGTTTGCTACATTGACTGGACTATTTAATTTGTCAGTTTACTTACTTACAAATGGCTTTCAAAGAACCCGGACGTTCACTGTCGCCCTCAGATAAGCCCGCCATCGGTCTCTATCCTGAGCAAGATTAACCCAGTTCCTACCATCGTATCCCAAGTAACCAAACAATCACATGACGTGACGCATAACCTAAGTTATGCAGTTTGTTTCAAGTATCACACCAAAAAGAGGTGTTTGCCTTGTCAGGTTTACAGAACAAATATGAGGAGGCCAGCCTCCAATAAAATATAAAAAATCATTACAATAGAAATATTATACAAACACAACAGAAATTTTTAGATTAATTGGCTAGTGAATTATGGTCTTCTGAAAAGAAAATGTTTCGATTGACATATAATTCTCATAATTGAAACTTCAGCTTATTGACATTTCTATATAATTAATGGTCGACAGGGTAGAGTAATTTTATTGACCATGTTGCGTTGGCTTATTCAAAGGCTGAATTGAGGAGCGTTTTTGCAAAAGTCGATAGATGCAGAGATTTTAGAAAGTGAATTACATATGGATATCATATGTTTTCTACTTCCGGAATCGATCTATGAAATCAGATTTACTAAAACTTGATTCATACCGTATGTAGAGACTACCAAACCTTCCAGGTTTTTTTTTTTTTCAAAACTCGATAGATCCTGTCACTTAGTGTAATTTCTGTAAAATCTTGATTTGTGCATCTATCGACTTTTGCAAAAGTCGTCATGACTTCTTGTATTGAATATGCTAATAACTAGGTAAAGAATGTGGGATGACTTATCGTTGAATGTGAGTGCACATTTACTATATGTTACATTTTTTTTTATTCAGACCATTGGCTCAACAGGTTTTAAACGTAAACAGAGTACGTCAACATGCTACTGTATCTCCGTACAGTCAAAAGGAAAAGAAAAATAACGTACTGTAGTACATAGCTTGCAAGTTCAGTCCTCGTCATCATTGATGCAATTACCAGCGTTGCAGTAAACGACGATATATTCTCGTAAGTTGTAGAAGCTGAATCGTCTTCGCCTATCGCTTGAACAGTTTTTGTATCGAGAGAATTTCTGAAGAAAAACTCTAAAATGTGGATAACTCCATTTCTTTAGAGGAATATTTGCACTGAGCATCATGCTGCACGTGTCGTTTAGACCCGCACAACTAAATGATGATGATGAAGATGATAATTATTATTATTATTATTATTATTCCTCAGATTTCATTTCAACGCATTTCCTGTGAGATGTACTGTTGCAATTTTTCTCTATAGCCTGAGTTGTTCTGATTTTTATTTCAATTTTACATACATTACACACGATATTGTCTTCATTAATACATAAAATGTCACTCTCATACTTCTTAATTGCATTTCGTATCTCTGAGCGAATTTAACGTTTTGAATTCGACATTATGAATGGATCAGCACTATTGAACTCGTACTAAATACTTGAGCAGGATAACACAACTGCACACATTGCGTTGCAATATGGACCGGGGTTCCTTCGTTATGTACGCTGCTGTACTCGCCAGATATACAAAAGACGGACGGCGCGGCACGTGCCATAAACTCCGATACGAAACAACTTCACTTTTCCTTAAGTCATCCCGCATCCACTGTCTGCTAATAACGATACTTGCTTAAAAACCTCTTTGAGTTCTAGTAGAAAGTTTTGGATCCTAAAAGAACGTAACAATTTAAGAAGTTCATGTAATTCTGTCTGTAAGGGTTGAGTTGTTTGTCTAGACGGTGATTGAGTATTGATAGACGCTATTTTAGCCCAAGTTGAAGTTGAGATCGAAGGTAATGGAGGTTGCATTGTGTTCACTTTGTAGTATTGGTTTCGGCGTGGTGAGATTAACGTATGAAATAAACTTAGGGCATTCACGATAACTCGCAGTATGTTTATCTCCACAATTTGCACGCAGAGCTTCATGCTGTGGTCCTTTCTTTGGACAGTCAGCTATAGCAAGTTCACTCGCACATTTAACATATTTACTTTGGTGATGACACCCAGTAGACACATGACCAAAAGCCTGATATTTGTAACATTGACGTATAGATGGTTTAGGTCGATAGGATTCAACAGTCATTTTAATATTAAATAGTCCTGTAATTTGGCGTAATGATTCACTGACAGGCGAATTTTCTAATATTACAATCCAAATACGAAGTTTAGAAGCTTCTTGGAAATCAGTTGATTTTGAGGTAAATTAACGAACAGATTGAACTGGATAATTCACAACTAGAAGTTCTTGGTATATTTCTTCTTCAGAAATTGTGGGTCGTATCCCACCTTCTTCAAATCCACTTTAATATTTTCCTCCCTCTAAGTCTCGGTCTTCCCAAAGTTAATTTCGCTCAGGTCTTCCAACATTTTATGCATTTCTGTATTCGTCCATACGTGCTACATGCCTTGACCAACTCAAAGATCTGGATTTATTGTTTCATATTAAATTAGGTAAAGAATACAATGCGTGCAGTTCTGCGTTGTGTAACTTTGTATATTCTCCTGTAACTACACCCCTCTACAATAGGGATAAGCATTTAAAATTATATAATTTTTTGTTTCACCACGAATCCCAGAACGGATGTCCATACTCGGAGCAGAGAAATACGTTTTTCAGAATAAGCGCCCACTTAAACATTTCACGTCAAAATTCCTGAAGATTCAGTCGTTTTACTGCCGTAGTGGCAATCGATTGTCACAACCTCACATTCTTCAACTACTTGAGATATGTGATGCGTGTAGCCTATACAAATTACTACTACATTTTGTGCCGTAAGAATGATTATAATCTTGGTTGAACATTAATTTAGTCTTACGCTATAATTTGTATGTTGTAACATGACTCCTAGACATTATTGATACAGTATATTATTACAGATTTTTTTTTCCATGTATGTTATTTCAGGTCCTACATAGTGGTTGTATGACAATATATTCTCTGACTATGTTTTTAACATACTCTGTCTCCGATACTGTTGGCCTATACATCGTTTTAGCAAAATAAAAACAAATGACACAAGTTCGCAGTAAATGTACATCTGCCACAAAATCGATTCACATCTCTAACAAGAAATATTTCGTTTCTGTTAGCTGTGTGCATATAGTCTATTACTGAATTTACTCGGCTCTTTAATTTTATCACATTCCGTAATTGTGCTATATTCTTATCTCTACTCAGGTTAAACACCATTTATTTGTTTACTTTTGCGTTATACCCTGTACAAACATAATAGTATATTACGATACAAGATTTTGTAATGCACTTCACAAACGTGTATTTTACAACATTTTTTGCACGGTCATATTTTTTAAATTGCAAATAAATTATATTTTGCATTGAAAATTTAGAGCAATATTATTACAACGCCTTCGAAATGTAATGATAACTAAGTAACAATAGGTTCACTATAATGGGTCTATTTCAGTACAGTTTTATGTTATGAAGAATGGTTTCCCTAGCAACAAGTTTGTGGGAATTATAACATTCAAAACCTATCAACAATAGCTGTAAATACAGAAAAAAAAACGATCGTGCAAAAAATCTATTTCGAGTTTTTCACGTAAATACACATTTTGAGAATCTCTAATACGTAAAAAGTGGTTTTCGACATACCGTCTTTCTGTCTGTGTAGGACTTCTTCTAAACTATTGGATGTAATTTCTGCATCTCAATTTATCCGTTCGTGATGTTCCTTAAATATATTAGTTTTTATAAAAAATATAATTCCTATTTTCCCCATTCCTCTTAGTCTCCCCTTACGATCCATCCTAATTAATTAGCGTAATGTCGTCTATCATCTAATATATTATTCTGTCCCGAAATATTATCCCGTTCACCATTCCTTCCAGTACATCCTTCAGTAGGCAGTTTCTTCTTAGCACATTAGAAAGATGGTAAAGGAAAATAAATCAATATCTTAATTACAATGACAGAGGTATATATGTAATATTCCAATAAAACCTTCTATAGGCTTACCATCACTTTATTCACAAACAATTTAAAGCTATGTTCGCAGGACCCAAATCCTCATTTCTTGTTGATAAGACATCAAGTGAGTTACGTCGAGGACTAATTGCAATAGAAGTACTAAACAAATTATTTCCGTTGATTTGACCCATCCTTCATACTCGTGTATAGTGGATGTGCTAATATTTTAAGAATCGACGCAATTTACTTCTGGATTTTCGTGCTGGTATACAGCGTAAACAAGGGGCACTAATTCACGTGACCTTTGCCTCTTTGCTGCCAGGTTAGTTAGAAAGAAAGGGGAACATCCATCACTGTCTACTAAACAATGACTTCCAACCGCAGGAAAACAGGAGATGTCAGAAAATTCTCCAGCAGTCATTATATTTCAAATATACGTTCTGAAAGAAAATAAAATGCATGACAGGAGAAACGAATGCTTTCCCTCTCCCCCCATTTCAGTATAACGAATACTATTGCATAAAAATATATCTGTATCATAATCATCACTACCACTACTAAATCAATAATGACAAAGTCTCTGGCGCCATGGTTTTTTTCCCCTTGAAATATGTATTTCTAAAATTATTCTACCATATTTTTCTAAAGAAAACCCCTTAAACTTTCCTATTCTAAGATGTAATTGTGTTATTTTATGCTTTTAAGTATTGTATATGAATATCATATTTGATGAAAGAGTTCATTACTGAAATATCATACTTTAAATACAGTTTCCTGTCCAATCAATTAAATGAAGCCAGAATGATCACGATCAATATTTCGATTGTCGCTTGGGAATGCACGCGTCATTAGAAATTTTGACAAACCGTAATCTGAACACTCATCACTATACTGCGTGGCTCGGGATTTTTATCTTCTAGGCCATTGGTCGTCAGCACTCGCTGAAATGAGTAACGGGTAAGAAGTGTATCGCAATATACACCGTCTTGCAGAAGGGAGAGAGAGGAAGCATACCCGCCAGCAGCCACGGATGCACGCCAGTGTAATGTCTTATCCGCGGGTAAGACACATCACATTTCTGACGGTTTCAGTTTTTTTTTTTTTTTCACATTTTTTTACTGCAGCAGAATGGAAAATTCCAATCTATACAATTTACTTGGTAAAAGAATATTACCATCAATATTATTAAAGGCTTTAGAAAAATCAGTGTAGCTAGCATCAATTTGAGAACGATCTTCCAACCCGGCGGAAATTTATTGTACAAATTTAATGGGAATTGTACCTACAAGCTGAAATTCTGAAATATGCGTTTTAACATGGCTGAAAATTCTGTTATACACAATCTGTTGAGAAATCTTCACAGGCGCAGAAAAAAAAGCTATTGTTTTTTTTTTATTATTTGCCTGTATTAAACATAGAAAATAGGCTACACTTCTTATTTTCGTCGTAAGGAAATATTTGTTTTATTTGAATAATATTGTACAAAATTTTAAGAGAATACGGGATAATTCAGAACAACCTTCCAAAATATGAATAAGGATCTCATTAAAAGTAGGCTATTAATTTTTTAGGATTTAATTTCTTAATTGCATATTTATTTTCTGTTTCAGAGGTAGATTTTGTACATAATCAATATGGGACTCTCATAAATTCAGAGTTAGGAATTATATTTGATGACGGTGTATACATACTGATTTAAAATAAGTTGCAAAACCATCAGAAACTTTTTTCGTCAACAGCTAAAATCTAAACAAACATCACCAATAGTTATGCTGTAAAATTTGTATGTACTTTGCTGCTAATATTTTACGTACAGAAAGTATCATGGCTGTCCTTGTAAAAAAAAAAACATTTCTTTAAATTAACTTAAAACCTATAACCTATTTATGTCAAAATATACCACTGGTTTCATTGCTACTCTTTCTCATAAATCATTTACGACCTCAAAAGAGTATAAATGATGCCATGGTGAGCGTAGTCTCAGGACCAATGAAAAGCAATATTTTAATAACCGTTGTGTGAATTACTAAACTACAGCCCTGTGTGTTACTTATAAATAGATAACACGCTGATGAAATATCGGTCCTGAAATAGAATACAAAATAGACCTAATATGGTATTAATTCGACATCAACATTTCCGAATTGGTTTTTTGACTGATGGTAAAGTGCAATGCATAGTGAAAATCACAGTACCTTCCATTTTTTCTCTTTATAGGAATGTCTTTGACGTTCAACTGTTATTCACATCATCACTATGGAAACCCAACTCGCTTGAAAACACATATGTTTCATTTATTCAGGTAGATTAAAGCATGTGACAGCTATTTGGCGGAGTTCCAACATGTCTGAAATATTTTCACATAGCTACTACCTACACTAAAGTTGATGTACCAACTCATCCATACGTAACTTTATACATTTCTCTTTTATTTTTGCCTGTCTTTCATAACTGATTACTTCACTACACACATTGAATGTTATAATCCTATTTTTCTAACACACCTTATCAATATAATTTTCAAGAGTTAGTGAAGGAAAGTCGACTGTCTCTGTTTGGCTGTCTTCATTCATAATACTCGTTACATCTTGTTTATCATATCAACGCATTTCAAGAAATTAACACGGTTCGTACAATTGAAACGACATTGTTTTCATATCACTGAACAGATTTCTTCATGTCTTACATCTTTTTCTATAAAATATCGCATCAGTGTTGCCATCACTAAGGTATTGTGAGTCAATGGCCAAGTTAGTGTATTCCAACAAAATTTAATATGGTACACAGCCATGAGGGTTTCGGAAGTAAAATATGGTAAGTGACGTTTCACTGTTTGAAGTTATTAGGTATCCCAACGTATAGATAATTATACAGTATGGACACTTCGCATCGATACCTTTGATGTAGCAGGACTGATTTCAATGACCTTCAAACCAGTTTGAGCGTGAGATTCTGCTTTCTCCCAGGAGTTGGCACTGACATCACACCAGCTAGCAGTCGACACAGCAGAAATATAACACATACAATTAATACATCTAGGTAAATTATGTGCTCAAATAAAATAAATTGGACCGATGAAATAATAAATCCGTCATTATCTGTAATGTGTAGACTCTAGAGTCGGCGTCGAACAGAAGGATATGTTATGATGTTAAATGGAAGTCACATTGAGCATATGCTATGAACAGGTAAATTCTAATATCTCGAAGACATTAATTTCAGGACACATGTTTATTTTACCTTTTCTCCTTGTTCTGGTGAGTTCTACCACCTCTTAAAATATTAGACCTTTTTTTTTTTTTAACTCTGTATATGAAATAAATGCCCAATAAAGGTGAAGGAGGTTGGTGGAGTTACAGAGGAAATCGTGAGTGCCCTGAGAAAATAAACTGCAATGTCTGGTTTTCCCATCACCAATTTCATCACAACTTATCCGGGGATCAGACCCGGGCCGCTTGGATTGAAGACCAGCGCGGTAACTATTGTACCACAGACGGGGCGCCGAAAGGTACGCTCGATGAGTCGTACCAGCTAGCTGGTGAGAGACGCTTGGTGGTAACAATGAACGAGAGACGTTTATGTTGTCCCTGGTTTATATCATGGAGGCTGAGGCCGTTGTCATTCAGCGCTGTTAGGAACCTCACTGTGTCGTCTCTGTGGTATTTCCGGGGCTGAAAAGCCACCCGTCGGGTCATTCAGTCATCACAATTCTACCTCCCAGCGGTTGCACACACAATGGACCTGATTGGAATATTCGACTGTTACTACACACGCTCGCGCATACACACACACAAATACATAAGTAATTGAGTTAATTAACTTTTGTATTTTAGTTTTAAATATTGCATTTACGTACACACAATGTGTCACTTAAATTAGCAATATAGTCAAATGCATTTCAATAGTATATTACGATTAGAATTACCAATTCCCCCGTATTTCCCGAGATCTCTCGTATTTGCCCCTAATTTTTAACAGTCTCCTGGCTCCCATGTTATTCTTCTCTTCGAGCTTTTTTTTCGAAAAAAAAAAACTATTCTAAAGATTTGATTTCGCCGTGAATGATGATTGATTATATGATGAATTTTGTTGTTCAAGAAATGTATTAAAATGTGGAGTTTTGTAGAAAGTAGGCCCAATGCTGGCCAGAAATGTGTTTTAGTGCTCACCGTCTAAAATCCTAGCTCAAAAGTATTTAATTATGAGAAGAAGAAAACTAAGAGTTACCTTATTATTATTATTATTATTATTATTATTATTATTATCTCCCATCCTCCACCTTGGGGGTGGATGAAGGGCTAACAACCCATCACCGCAAAAAACAGCTTGTTACGAATCCTTCAAATAAGACGTAGATGGGAAGATAATATTAAAATGGATTTGAGGGAGGTGGGGTATGATGATACAGAATGGATTATTCTTGCTCAGGATAGGGACCAATGGCGGGCTTATGTGAGGGCGGCAATGAACGTCCGGGTTCCTTAAAAGCCAGTAAGTAAGTAAGTAAGTAAGTAAGTAAGCAAATAAGTAAGTTATCTCCCATCCAGGTGGCAGCTCGAGTTTGATCATGATGAAATTTGTGTGAACAAGGATACGTTGAAGAGGATATTACTCAGTGTACGTCCGTTTCCCTCCACCATTCCATCAACTCCCTCCACATTCCCATCTCATTATCTGCAATGGTTAATTTAAGTTTAATGTTTTTAATTTCTTTTATGACAACAACTTAGTAATAAAATTGCGATAGGTTAAGTCAAAATTTATACAATTTACTTACTGCTTATGACTTTCAGAGAACCCAGAGGTTCATTGCCGCCCTCACATAAGCCCGTCATCGGTCCCTATCCTGAGCAAGACTAATCCAATCTCGAATTCATTTTAATATTACCTCCCATCTACGTCTCGGCCTCCCCAAAAATCTTTTTTCCTCCAGTCTGTCAACTAACACTCTATATGCATTTCTGGTTTCGCCCATACATGCTAAATTTACACAACAAAAGTACATAAAAAACATAAACGAATACCCACTATAAAACAGTTACAATGCAATATGCTGCGTTACACATAAAATACTTAAAATAATAATCCAAGTACTCTTGCACACTATAAAAATTTGTATTTAACAAAAGTGTTTTAGTATTATTTTTGAAATTCTTCGATTGTTAATTCTCTTGATATTTTCTGACAGTTTTTTTTTTTACTTGTCAGGAGGGAAGGAGTGAACATCCCACGCACTAAGATGTGAGGTCTATTGTACACCCCTTTATATGAGATGAGCTGCGTGCCCACCGATCCTCTACACGCACCGACATAACCACTTGACCCTCTTAACGACTGGTCCCTACAGCCAACAGAGTCCATGTACCACTCCTGCTTTGGCAACCCCACCCGCAAGGCTCCCTTAACTGTGCGAGACGGAAGTCCTTCCCCGAAAAGGTCTGCCCCGGGTTCCGTT
Organism: Periplaneta americana; assembly: GCF_040183065.1. Classification (NCBI taxonomy): domain Eukaryota; kingdom Metazoa; phylum Arthropoda; class Insecta; order Blattodea; family Blattidae; genus Periplaneta; species Periplaneta americana. The sequence continues at coordinate 94,119,670 of NC_091128.1, forward strand.
ACAGAAGCTATCCATCATCGCATGAATACAATCCATGAAGGCTGTCGAGAGAGCCAGCAGCTTCGGAGGACAGCCTGTAGAGCGATCTGAATACCAGAACAAGTAACGGGATGACGAATGAAAGGATAGGAGAGGAAAGGAAGTGGCAAAGATGACTGGAGTTCCATTCTGACAGTTAACTATAAAACTTATTTCCCAAAATAATGTGACTGTACAACATTTTATTTGATCTGCATTTTGAAAAAATTAAATTCAAATTACCTCTCGTATTGAAATTGTACCATATTTTACAGAAAGAAACCCATCTACATTATACCTAAACTGAGAAAAATATGAATCCTACAAATCATTTAATTATTGAGAAATTAAAAATGTTTGTGGGTTGCTTCATTTCTACAGAATGTGGTCCAATTGTGAACATTATTCACGGCTCCTCTCATATGAACATCATGAGAAACAGAGAAGACACAAGAAAGAACATAGAGAGAAGAGAATGTTAATATCTTTAAATATTAAATTTTTTATAGTAAAATGTTCTCTAGGACCACATCCTTTAATGATATGCATTGCCTTCATTTCAGGTATAAAAATATGTTTAGCACGGCAATATTACCCAATTGAATGACACCATAGTTCAAATGTGTATAGACAAAAAGCATACTATGAGTTTAGTAAAGCACTAGACGGTATAAGGTTTTCAATCTTCTTAGCAAATACAAGGCCTGGATAGCTCAATACATAGAAACCGCATATAATAATGCCGAGTATGTTTAGGTTCAATGCGGGCAGCTTGGCGCAGCACTACCACTGGGATAACACGGACAGAACACGGCAAGAGATAATCACCCAGTCTCGTGGACAGAATATAAATCTCTAATGACGGGAATCGAACCACGGACCGCTTGAATAGAAACCGCATATTCGCTAACCACAAAACCACGGCGGTAGACCATATTGGCATCTAATCAATAAATATAATCCGGAAATGACACAAGCTCAACGTAGTCACTTCCATTAAAAATTAATCGATCTATATTTGAAATTAATATCACAAATCGGATATGACTATATTTTTTACGTTTATTATATAGGATGATTCACAACTAATGACCCACGCTTTAGTAATCAGTTCTATTAGATTGGTGCATAAGTTCGAAGCGTTTTTGTTTCGCGTGTTGGTACTCCGGTTGCTATGGGTTTATTTATCGATTGTCATTCTTTATTTGAAGTTAAATTGATATGCTTGAGTTTACATGTTGAAGTTTTCATTTTTGCAGATAATGAGTGGACGCTATAAAATGGAGTATCAAGTGGAGAAAGTGGAACATTTCCGACATATTCTTCTTTTTGAGTTCAATAGAGGGGCGAAAACAGCGGAGGCGGTCAAAAACATTTGCGCCGTGTATGGGGACAATGCTGTCGGAGAGAGCATGGCAAGAAAATGGTTTTCTCATTTTAAGAACGGTCGTTTTGACATTAGTGACAATCCACGTTCAAAAATCAGGTGTATGGGTACCGCATGCTCTAAGCCAGTGCCGGGTATGAGAGCGGCTCCGTTTACCCTGTCAGAGCTGCTCTCGCTCCGCAAGGCAAGTCGGAGCAGAACGCTCACGCAGTGGCGGACTCACATTACAGCTACCTTTTCCTTTCAGAGGAGAGTCCTTTGAGCAAACAGAGAAGCTTTTAGGCTTATTGTCCAACCTCCTTATATTGGGATGATTTTTTAATTTCTTAGGATCGCTTTTTTTCAAGCACGTGATTCACTGCTTGGTGCCATCCTATCGATTCAGCCACAGCATCCAGGTCTGCAGGAGAGCATACCTCCGCCTCCCTGTGATGTTACTTTCCAGTGATGGCATCTGTTCGCAATTCACGTGCTTAAATCTGCTGCATCCTTAACTAGAGGGACACGTCGGTATTGATTCCGCGATCTACCAAGGCGCCATCTGTCCGAGGGAGCTACACTCCCACGTTAAACCGCTGAAGTCCCATTCTCGGATATGTGCAGCTTCCACCGACAGATGCCATATGTAGGCGGATCCCAGAACCACGTCCGCCACGTTCTCCTTCTCAACCTGTATCTATTAAATATGTTTAATGAAAAGATGCTAAGGAAGGCGAAATGAGTCCGAGGTCCAACGCCTAAAGTTGCCCGGCAATTCTGTTTTAAGCGATTGAGGATAAAACCTCGGATAAGCCCAAACAGGTAACTTGTTCCAATCGGGATTTGAATCCGGGCTCGCTCATTTCGCGGTCAGGAAAGTTAACCGTTACTTCACAGCGTTGGACAACAAAGAACATTAACGTGTTTCAACAAGTAGACGATAGTAAGCAGTAAACCCCAACCCCTCTTGTTACTGATTGGAATGATTCCCCTAGCGATTAAATTCAAAGACAGGAAGTGTCTTCTGTATAAGAAAATAGAGTATAGTCTTTATTATTGGCAACATCATATCGATGTAGATCAGCGGTGACCAAAACTCGTACTGCAGTGATTACATGCGACAGACAGCCTATGAAGTAAGGAGACGGAGGAAAGGTAATTGGCATGAAAACTACAACCAGTGGTGGTTCCTGTACTAACATCTTGATCAATCCCGCGGATAAAAATCTCAAGCTTTGCTGTATCAATAATGTCACTGCCAGTGAATAATAAACGATTTTTCTTGCTTCTTTTTTTTTTTAAGATTATAATCTTGAATATAATCAGGAATTTTCTAAATTTTTCTCTCGATACTTGGCCGAGAAATTCATAGTTTTTCAAAATTAAAACTTCTTATGGACAAGTTATTTAAGCTATTTTAATCATTACTCTTTTGAGAAATTCTGTTCCATTAAAAGGCTTTAGAGCACGAGATATTTCAAACCCCATTAGGTAGCTGACTTCCTTACATTTATTTATCTCATCTTTCTCTTCCTGGCTGTGATTTAAGACATGTCAATTCCCGACGTTTAACAGTTCGCTGGCACATAATATTGAATCAGTTTATCTACAATGTTATTATTAAAAAGATAACTAATAAATAGTTACCCTCATCTAAAGATTAAGAAGATTAAAATTGAGATAAAACCTAATAATTTTATCCTTTTAGGAAGAAGATCTAAAAATATCAATATTCATGCACGTACAGAAGAATGATAGAAACACATACTTAGTGGTCAGTAATAGTAATAATAATAATAATAATAATAATAATAATAATAATAATAATACATTATTCAGCATGGCAATTAATGTTTCTATATACTCCGAATTCAACGTTGAGCAAAGTAAACATATTACATTTTGTTCGACAGAACAACAAAAAAGTTCTCCTTCTCATTCTTTACGAAATCACCTCTTAAGGGGACACTCAACTATATTTTGGAACGTTTTTCCAATTTTACCAATCTTTTTCAAATTTGGAGAAAAAGTTTAATATACACATGGAAAGTAACATGCAAAATCTCAGCTCATTAGATTCAATAATTTTCAAAATAAAAAATATTTCAATTTTTAATCAATCATTAATTGAAATATCACTTTGGCTTTGTGCATTTGACTGTGACTTCTCAGTGAATAGGGGAAGAATTCTGCATATTGATTTAGTTCTGTCACGTAAATTAGTGTAGAAATTTAATTTTTCATTTCTATGACACTTTTTCTCCAATTTTTAAGTTGAGTGTCCCCTTAAGCTTGTAGAGACAGAGTTCGTAGAGCGACATAATACCGCCACAGCTTGCCTTTAGTACGTGAGTGAAACACACAGCAATGTGCAGAAAACTCCTTGTACCCGTTTGAATGTCTGTGATTACACTATGTATTCACAACACCCGCTTTGGTACCGCCGATGTAGATCATGAAGGGATGTATGTAGTTAGAAGAAACCTTGCCATCACTATCTGAGACCACCAGACGTGGGATGCAGAACTAAAGATATACTTGTGGCTCGGAAGACGAAGTATAAGACAGAAATACAGGCTACTCAAGACGTAACATTCCAGAGCAATTTGTGTAGCAAGCTTTGTGGTATATGTACGTCGTCATTTAATAGTTGCGCTGTAAAGAAATGCAGGCACGAAGGTGGAGGTAGTTAAAGGAGAGAGGGACGGGAACGGTTACTATTCTGAGAGCAGTGTTCCAGGAACGTGGGAGACAGACGGTCTGGTATTCAAGTCCACTTCGAAACTTACACAACATCGGTCTAAACAACCGAGGATATACTGGAATTAGCACTCCACACAGTCAATCCCCGTATATGATAATAAACAGCATCACCTGAACAGGCGTAATTTGATTCTATGTCATTATGATGATATGATATGATATTTATTTGTCAGTCAAATTTACAATTCACAGTTATGGTGGGCCTTCACATTTCTGTTTTTCGATCTGCCATCCCTTTAATACATGCAACTCTTTTCTATTAGTGTATTCTTTGCCGAGAATTTCTTGATTACTTTCTAATGTTCTGTTAAGACTGAATTGCTATATGTCCTTCCCTCTCTATCCTCTTCTATTCTCTCCCTCCTACCTATGCTGTCTTCTTACACTTAACACTTTTTTCTCTGTTCCTTTTCTTACACTTTTGCCACCCCTAACTTTCTCGCACTCACTTTTTAGCACTCTTTTTCTTTGCTAATAACCTCTCCAAAGCCCTATCTATTCTGTCCTCACATCACTAATATCTGGTAGTCGCTTCATTCCTTCACTCGTTCTTATCATGTCTTCGCTTGCATTTTCTCCATTAGTCTTGTCTATGCTCCTGACCTCAGACACTTCCAGCTGTTTCCCTAATCCTTCGTCCGTTGTATTTTGTATCTGCCTCACGTTTTGTTTTCCTCCTTGGTTTATTCTGGTCAGCTATTTCGTATTCGAAGTAGGTGTCAGATATCGACATTGTACATCTCTCGTTTCAGTGATATTGAAGTTTTGTGTCGTTTGCATTTTTTCATTCTTCCTAGCGTGCTGCCTTGTCGTACGCATATTTTCATTGAACCTCCGTTTCACTACGCCTTGATTCACCTGGCTTTGCTCGATTTCAGTCCAAAACTCTGGTTTGTCACAATTCTTTTCACAGTATTCGAGAACGTACACTTTATCATTGATTTTCAATTTATCATCGATCATGATCGCAAAACGTCCTTTACTTCTCGCTGTTTTCAGATCCATGTCATTAGAATTCTAAATAGAGGTTGCTTCCACAACTTCCACATTGTAGAGAAATGTTTTACTAAAGTTGAATTAAACTACAGAGATCATAATATGTACGCGTAGAGGCCGCCTATTCTGAGTAGATTCCAATAGCAATAACCGTCATTGGTATTTTATTGGTTATCATCAGAGCTAGGAAGTTCATACCAAATTAGTAGATTTCAGTTGAGTACAGCGAGGAGTATAGTCATCACCCGCGCCTCGCCCTCCTGCCGCTTGCTACACAGTATGTTCACAAACATTCTTGGAGCTATGTAGAGTCGTGAATAATTTGAAGAATATTGTTAATTTATATTAATATTTTAGGTTCTGAACAAAGTGAGCAACATGTACTTGGTTAGTTCTTCTGAACAGTGAGGAAAAAAACGTTGGTATGCGATGTTACCGTTGTGATTGAATTGAAATTTATAGGCCAAGAAGGGAAAGTTCATTATTGGGAAGATCTGCAACTACAAAGTTGAAATAAAATCGAAATATTGAAGAAGTAAAGAAAAATAATGGAAGAATCGAAATAAAGGAAGAGATAGAAAAAAAAAGGACGAAAAAATGGAGAAAAGAAAAAATGTAAAGAAAGAAATCGGGGTGTGACTGTGTCGGGGAGACAGCCGTAGGTTTTACGTGAAAAGTATCGCTTAATTCGGCAGGTGTAGATGAGATATTTCGTTTGGTACCAAAATCAGAACACTAGCACATCGGAATAGCGAGATATACTAAGCCTATTCGGAAATATTCGTTCACTTCCAAGGTGGCACTCCCAAGGTGGCCACCAGAAGCCGCGGGCCCCCACCCGCGTCTCGCGCATGCGCGGCGCCGTCAAGGTCATGCTCGCATCATAAACTTATACACCAGGCGTCTCAAGGCCAACGCATAAAAGTTGTTACAGAGAGCAAATGTAGATAGCGTAGTCAGCTGAAGAGATAAGCGCAATATCCGAAGATAGCCGATCGTTGATTTATGTTACATGGATGAGTGAGCTAAGTTGTAACTGTCGCGGGAGAAATTCCACAAAGCGGCACTTTTGAGTTGTACTGTCAAAATAGACTGTTGTTTTCGGAAGGAATAAAATTTCTTAAGATGAACACAATTTAGTATTTGTTACTCAGTCAAATGACAAATCAATGTAAAATAATGACTTATATTATATGGTCATTAAGTTTTATATACATGAGCTACAAATTGCAAACGTTTTCGCCCATTCAGGCATCTTCAGGCACAATTATACAATATCTCAATATCAAACTATGTAGCTATTACATTGGTGGTAGATAAACTGTTTAAGATTAATGGTGTACAAAACATCTCCATAATTAAAATGTAATATTACAAGTTATAAATTAAAATAATGTTAAAAACCACGTAGTGTTGTAATTAAACTTCATAATATTCTGTGGAACTCTTGTTCAGTAGAGTCCAATGACTGATGAATTATGTGTCGTTTGAACGTGGCAACTGTATAGATTACTATAAAACATCCTATGTTTGAAGCAGTTATGTAGACGTGAGACGACCTGCTGCTGTTGGAACTGTAGCTAGTATACTAATGTTATAATGTGTTTAGCTATATTAATTGACAATCTGGATATTTCCAACATGTAGTAGTAGTAGTAGTAGTAGTATTTATTTATTTAACCTGGTAGAGATAAGGCCGTCAGGCCTTCTCTGCCCCTCTACCAGGAGATTCCAACTACAATATCAACAATAAAATTACAATTAGTATTAAATTTACATTTACAATTACAAATAATATTACAGTTAGTATTAAATTTACAATTACAATAAAATCAAAGTACGAAAAGATTACCTGAATAATTAAAACTAGATAATTTATCATAGAGAAACAAAGAATATTTTATATTTACTGAATTACAAATTAAATCTAGAATAACAAAATTGTATAGTGATGAAATTACTGAATATTGAAATATTTTGTGATAGATTAAAGAAACTATTTACAAGTAATCAATTACTGACCAAGTGCCTAGTAAGTTTTCGTTTGAATTCAATTTTATTTCGACAGTCCCTGATGCTAGCAGGTAGCGAATTCCAGAGTCTTGGCAGGGCTATTGTGAAAGAAGATGAGTATGAGGAGGTGCGATGGGATGGTATTGTTAGTATTGTTTCATGACGAGAGCGTGTGTTCAGATTATGGTGTGAAGAAAGGTAAGTGAAGCGAGACGACAGGTACGAAGGAATAGAAGAGTTCAAGATTTCGAAGAGAAAAAGAAGTGAATGTAAATTTCTTTTCTTATCTAGTTTAAGCCAACCTATTGCTTCCAGGGATGGGGTAATATGATCATATTTACGAACATTGCTTACAAAACGTACACACAAATTATGAGCACGTTGAAGTTTCATTTTGTTGTCGCTGGAGAGGTCAGTCAGTAAAATGTCCGCATAGTCGAAATAGGGAAATGCAAGTGTCTGCACAAGGGACTTTTTTAAGCAAGAGGGGAGATGAACATTTATCCTTTTTAGCACATGGATAATAGAATATACTTTTCTGCAGGTTTCTGTGATTTGCATGTCCCAGTTGAGATTATTATCCATGTGAATGCCAAGATTTTTTACTGAAGAACTGAAAGGGATATGCACTGTACTTACTTTAACAGGGGAAATGTCGAGGTGTTTTACAGCGTCGGTTTGTCGTTTGTGTCCTAATATAATTGCTTGTGTCTTTCCAGGATTGATTTTAAGACGGAGTTTCTTTGTCCATGTCACAATCGAGTCAATGTCTTCGTTCAATTTATCTATAGCGTCATTTACTCGGTCTAAGCGGGAAGAGATGTAGCATTGAAGGTCGTCAGCATACAAGTGATAGTTACAATGCCTTACAAGAGATGTAATATCATTGACATATATTGTGAACAACAATGGTCCGAGTACCGACCCCTGTGGTATACCTGATGTTATGTCAAGCCAGGAGGAGCTTCGATTCCCGGATACAACACATTGTTGTCTTTCCCGTAAGTAGGATTCGAACCAACTCACAGCAGTCTCTGACAAATACATATTTCTCAATTTATGGGTGAGCAGGTCAAAATTTACAGAGTTGAAAGCTTTGCTAAGGTCAAGAAGTGTTAGTATTGTTACTTTATTAGAGTCGATTGCTTCACGAATGTCTTCGGTCACTTTAAGTAGAGCAGTGCTTGTGTTGTGTCCAGCTCTGAAACCTGACTGATACTCGTCGAATAGTTTGTGTTCGTTCATGTAGTTAGTAATTTGTCTGTGTACGATTCTTTCCAGTGCTTTTGAAATGGCTGGCAGGATACTGATTGGTCTATAGTCGTTCGGGTCGGTGGGAACTTTGACTTTTGGAAGAGGAAGAACGAAAGCTTGCTTCCATATTTTAGGGAAAGTTGAAGTGATTAAGGAACTATTGAATATATGTGCAATCGTAGGTATTACTATCTCTTGTATTATCTGTATAAGTATTATGCTAATGTTGTCTGGCCCTTGGGCTTTTGTCTTGATGCGTCGGATGGCTTTCATTACGTCAATGGGAGTGACGTCGGTAAAGTAGAATTTGTCTCGAGTTGGGGGAACTGAGTCTGGCAAAACTGTGTCTTGTTTCGTTGTGTCGTTCAAGGTCGGGTCCTTTACAAAGTGTTCGTTCAAGCGGTCAAGTGGGATGGGAATGTTTGCTTGTTCACTAGCCCTTCCAAGTCCAATAACCTTCAGATTTTTCCATAATTCGGAAGGGGTTGTGTTGGGTTCTATAAGTTTGTAGGAGTATTTCAGTTTAGCGTTTCTTATTAGTTGAGTCGTTCTATTTCTTAGGGTTTATAGGAGTTAAAATATTCGTCGTTTTTGTTGCGGGTGTATTTTCTATAAGCTAAGTCGCGTTCGGACATCAGGCTACGTATTTCAGTCGTCATCCAAGGGGCTGGGTTTCTTCTGGTACGTTTGGTCTTTAATGGTGCGTGTTTGTCATAAAGTTGAAGTATTAACGTATTGAATAAGTCTACTTTCTCGTCTACAGTTCGTAATGTCCAGATCATGTGCCATGGAAGTTGTGCAGCGTCTTCTTTCAGTGCAATATCATCTATTCTTTTAATATCCCTGTAAGTAATTACTTTGGGAGCCGATTTAGGACACTGCAGATTAAATGATAGATAAATGATATCATGCCCTGATAGTCCTGGTGCAGGCAACTGTCCATGCGTCAGTATTTTGTCGGCATTGTTAGTAATTATCAAGTCCAGTAATGTGTCTGTACCTTCCGTATGATGTGTGGGAGCTAGGGGTAGGATTACCATATCAAGGCACTGAAAGAATGATTGAAGTCTTTTAGTCGTACTAGAATGTGAGTCAAGTAAGTTTGAATTGAAGTCACCCATGATTATAACGTTCTCATATTGCGGCGTTACGTTTAGTAAGGCGGTTTCGAAATCATCTACGTCATATATATGTGGGGGTTTATATACGACACACACTAGACATTTTGTGAATAAGGTGCAAATTTCAATGAACATGAACTCGGGTTTGGCAGAGTACTGGCTTGGAGAATTATGAATAATTTTAGGTCGCAAATCGGATCTAATATAACCAGCCACCCCTCCGCCTCTCTTGCCCTCTCTGTCATTACGGCAAAGCGTATAGCCAGGAAGGTTTACGAGAGTGGAAGGAAGATTAGGATGTAACCAAGATTCGGAGATAAGAATAACGTGACTAAGTTAAAATTTCTTAAGTCGTTTTCAGTAATAATAATAATAATAATAATAATAATAATAATAATAATAATAATAATAATAATAATAGATTTTTGTATTCGACAGATAATGGAGAAAAAATGAGAGTATAAGGGTACAGTACATCAGTTATTCATTAGATTTCAAAAAGGCATATGACTCGGTTAAGAGGGAAGTATTATATGATATTCTTATTGAATTTGGTATTCCCAAGAAACTAGTTCGATTAATTAAAATGTGTCTCAGTGAAACATACAGCAGAGTCCGTATAGGTCAGTTTGTATCTGATGCTTTTCCACTTCACTGCGGGCTAAAGCAGGGAGATGCACTATCACCTTTACTTTTTAACTTCGTTCTAGAATATGCCATTAGGAAAGTTCAGGATAACAGGCAGGGTTTGGAATTGAACGGGTTACATCAGCTTCTTGTCTATGCAAATGACGTGAATATGTTAGGAGAAAATACACAAACGATTAGGGAAAACACGGCAATTTTACTTGAAGCAAGTAAAGCGATCGGTATGGAAGTAAATTCCGAAAAGAATAAGTATATGATTATGTCTCGTGACCAGAATATTGTACGAAATGGTAATATAAAAATTGGAGATTTACCCTTCGAAGAGGTGGAAAAATTCAAATACCTTGGAGCAACAGTAACAAATATAAATGACACTCGGGATAAAATTAAACGCAGAATAAATATGGGAAATGCGTGTTATTATTCGGTTGAGAAGCTCTTATCATCCAGTCTGCTGTCCAAAAATCTGAAAGTTAGAATTTATAAAACAGTTATATTACCGGTTCTTCTGTATGGTTGTGAAACTTGGACTCTCACTCTGAGAGAGGAACATAGGTTAAGGGTGTTTGAGAATAAGGTGCTTAGGAAAATATTTGGGGCTAAGCGGGATGAAGTTACAGGAGAATGGAGAAAGTTATACAACACAGAACTGCACGCATTGTATTCTTCACCTGACATAATTAGGAACTTAAAATCCAGACGTTTGAGATGGGCAGGGCATGTAGCACGTATGGGCGAATCCAGAAATGCATATAGAGTGTTAGTTGGGAGACCGGAGGGAAAAAGACGTTTAGGGAGGCCGAGACGTAGATGGGAGGATAATATTAAAATGGATTTGAGGGACGTGGGGTATGATGATAGAGACTGGATTAATCTTGCACAGGATAGGGACCGATGGCGGGCTTATGTGAGGGCGGCAATGAACCTTCGGGTTCCTTAAAAGCCATTTGTAAGTAAGTAAGTAATAATAACAATAATAAAAGTATTTTCTAATTATATATTATGAGTAAAAAGAAGACATCTGAAACATGAAGAACCATACATGTTACGTAATTATTTAAGCACAAGGAACAGGCTACTCTAGCCCATTATATCCTGGCTTAGTTGCATCATAAGTGGTGCCTTGTTGATATCACATGTGAAGTTCAAACCTGTCTTCCGACAGTTGACTAAAAAACAAAATACTTCATTTCTAGTAAATGGTTTTCGGTATCTCTCTTTTTTTAAGTTCATGCTATATTTAATAAAATAAAATTCAATTAAATAATAATAAAATTATAATTAAACTTGTTGATTGTTAAGGTACGTATTCTTATGATATGTCCTCGCAAATTCTTTTCTCAAGTCCTTCAGTACTTCATTATATTTGTTATACTGGTCTTGATTCAAATTAGGTAACAATTTCAGATTAATAAAGTGGTAACAGTTATCCACTGAAACTTGCAACTCCCACAATTTCGCTTTCCCTATGAAAGCTTTTATTTGTTCATACATTTGCGGTAATAAGGACATTCTTTTCTCGGAGATGGAGACAAAATCGTAGCGGTTACAGATGTCTATTCAAACGTCGCGGTCAATGACGTCATCCGGAGATACACGAACTGCTCCCGCATCTTGTTCCACTCTTACATTAAAAGAGAGAGAGAGAGAGAGGAGGAAGTGCTCCGAGAAGGCCCTATTGAGATGTCTGTTACACACTATCGAGCGAGACCACAATTATTTCAGCCGTGGTTTACCCACCAAATCTAGTTTTTTTTTTTTTCCTCTTTCATTAAACGGTGGGCAGTGGGAAATCTAGTTTATTTTAGTGTCAATGGAAATTTTTAGCGATTATGCAATAAATCTCAAACACATCTGTAAGGCAAATTGCATATAAAACTCTTACGACTCTTTCGACCATGGCCACTACTTGTCTTACAGTATTAGATGGCTATCAATGCACTCTGCAGTTAACCGTATAACAACCCAACGGCTGGAAGTAAAAACAGAAGTCTTAATACACAAAGTGAGAAATTAATTCGATAACGGCGCGTTTATTTCGTTGATCCTCCAATGAAACAACTGCTGAAAAGACTATAAATGTATGGAAATACTGTAAAATGTTACATGACTGAGTTTCAATTATTTGTACAACAAATCAAGATTTCCTTAAATCAACACAGCCCTAAAAGTTACTGGAAACGTTTAAGTATAGTGGAGCGTGGTGAACTAAATGAAACTAAACAATTTCAGCATTATTACTACTTGTAAAGACTTCCAGTACAAAGACGTGTCAAATAAAAACCCGTTAAAAGAAATACCGAGTTCGCGCAATCAATGTTAGAAGCTATGTCTTGCTTGGTGAAATTCAGAAGTGGATTCAAAATACTATCATAAAACCAAAATTAGAAATAGCCTAGGATGGGAATTTCAGTAAATTTTGAAATTAGGTCTACACTAAGACGGAATGCTGTATGTTGTTATAATTTTCAATAATTGTTTACACTATTATATCTTATCTTCGCATTATTTAACAATTAAGTGCAAAAAAAAATCCATAGGAACGAAAATCTGGTGGTTTTATTACATATTTGGTGAGTTTTTTGTAAGCGTGCAGTGGTTTTTTTTTCGCTAATTGGAGTTGGCAACACTGTATTTCAGCCGTGTTATTAATCACGAAGTTATAGTGCTGGAATGGAGAACATCACACGAGCGAGTCTTCTCGACTCGACCTGCACTTCGAAAGGACAAATTCCTTTCAATGTGCGAACTTACATATTTCGCCATTTCTTTCTCCGTCCAGCGGTCAAATCTTGATAGCATTCCTCTACCCTCCCGTATGTGGTACCTAAGAGGTTACGTCCATTTTCGGCTTTTCCCCTTCAAAATTCTCTAGAGCTTCTCCAGTGGAGCGGCGTAACCCGGAGTCAGACAAATGACCAACAGGCTTGGAGCTCGCATATTCAGTTTTTTTGAGCCCCAAATCCTTTGCGAAGACTCGTTTTGCGTACCTTTTAAATTTCTTCTCCCATTCTTCTATCTTTAAATTCTTAAAAATTCTTGCTGGAATGAATCACCCTGCAAAGCGTACATCGCCGTTTCCGTTCAGGTGCCACGCGTCGCCCTGATTTTAAGGATATTCGCGTCAAAATTAAAAGCAGTAATAAGAGAAAATAAAAATAAAGGACCTAAGGAATGATAAAGAAAACAAACAGTAAGAGTTGAAGTAGAGTTAAGAGAAATAACGATCTTCTCAAAAATTTTAGACTTGAGTCTATATTGCAGTAGAAGGGATTTCAATTTTCTGAAAAGCCAACTGCTCATGACAACAGAAAGAGAAATTGCGGTGTTTAATTCTACAAGTGTATGGACTTGACCGCAATGTTCCTATATTTTACAAGCCTTTCTTAATAAATCAATACCAAAAGTCGTTATTCATGTTTTCGTGTTCAGCTAGTCAAAGCTTTGAAGACAATGCAATCCAGGTCACGTTCATCATAATGCAAGCTTCCGCATAACAAAGAACGATGTATACAAAGCGAGTTCCTACTGTTATATAAAAAACTGAACGTTCATTTAGTGATGTCGAAGTCAGTTCGTGTGTATCTGTGTGCAACCGTGAAATATCAACACACAGAAGAGATATTTTTGGTCTCCGCTGCTGGTTCTTCCATTTCCAAATAAACTAAGGTCATGATTTCGATAAAATTATAAGTATCTACTGTATCTACATACAATCTGGTCAACGTGCCAAGTGTAAATATTTGGATGTTCGTCTATTGTAATATACAGCAATGACCAGTGGCGTATCAGATATTTCGATGGTTCTCCGTAGTAATATTTTGGAATGTCTTGCCTTAAAGTCATTTCAGTCATTTGCTCCTTCTAACGCACAAAATAATATAACGTTAGCTTAATTTTAAAACTTCGTAACTGCATTTGAGGAAACTGTACAAGAGAGCAAAATAACTGCTTACTCTTTTTATAGGCCTACTTCAGTTAGCAAGAGTTATGCATTTCTTATTTAGGTGTAAAATGGAGGCATTAGCAGGCTTACGAGGTCTTAACAGCAGGTGCACTTCGAAAATATACAAAGATTTCAACACTCAGAAAAATTTTCAGAAGAAAGCCGAAGTTAAGTTCTATAGATAAATACAAATTAAAGAGAAATAAATAATAAAAACAAATAAAAGAATTAGGGCAATTTCTAAACTCTGTGACAGTCATGTCAATTGATGCCCATAGGCCCAAATGCACGCTTTAGACCTCAGGAGAGCCTGAGCGCTTTACAACGGAAAGGAAAGAGACAGACGAAAAAGGTAGTATATGCTGTTTGGTCGAGCTATATACAGTAATGGCCAGCACTGATTCAATAGATAAAGGGAAGAGAACTTACTAACACTGTGTCCATGTTAATTTTTAGATTCGTTGTTTATAAGAATGTAAGCTTTAATTTTAGTGCTCATTTTTCACAAGTTTGTTATTTTTTAATTCGAAAGGAATATTTTTTCAATTTTTTTTATAGAAAACTAAAATTTTCAGATACAGATCTATTTATTTAGTAGCCTTACAGATACTGAAACAATGTTTTCGTAAATCTAATATACCGTAAATACGCATTACTGAATATAGTGTATTACAAATTTTGAAAATATTCGCATGGAAAATGTTAGTAAGGAAATAAATTAACAAAGCAACTATTGTTATACCATAAGCAAAAGACATATGTTCATGTGTTGTAAAAACATCAGCTCTATAGCTTCAGCAGGTTTCGAGAAAGTAATTTAATATTCTGATGATAGGAAGTTGCTCACCAATATCACCTTAAAAGCATAATGCGATAAGAGTTTAAAACATATACAATACCTAGGTAACTTTGCTTTGTACTATAATATTGTTTTGATTAGTTCATTAAATACTTTTACAAGGCTAGAGATACCATAAATATCAATTCCAACTTATCATGTCATACTCAATCCCTTTTTTTTGGGGGGGGGGATATCACTTTCTTTATGAATGATGTGCTTCATCCACTTAGTACAGTATAGTTGTACTACCGTAGAATGTATGTAAATATTCCTTCTTAACTCTCTATTATGTTATTAACATTTAAAACACAACTGCAATATTAAGAAACTGGTATTAGTACTTTTGTTTTACAGACATTAGAGATAATATCAAACAGAAAAAAGCCATATAAAAATAACGACATAAAATTTCACGTTCCGTTTGAAGTTTGTGCATCACTGTTTTCTTAATCCAACAGGCTGCTTATTCCTCCTTCCAATCCTAGCGCTTGATGCCCGCGCACGACGTCAAGGTCAGAAAAATGCGCTTGCTATAACATCACTGCTCTATGACATAGAAGGAAGGTTCCCGCTGAAATTTCAAACAGTCTGAACACTCCACTTCCAGGCGGGGCTACTGTATAGGGCATTTCAAAACTAAGTTGACAAAAACAAATTCAACTAAAGGAATATATGAAATAATTACACTAAAGATATTGTAGATTTTGTCCACCACAATTGTAATTCCTAGTAAACGCTGGGATCGAACTATAGTCCGCAGTGTTGCAAAGAGACCACAGGTGTATAATGTATTTTCACTTACGCAGTTTCAGACACCTTGGTAGTAACGGGACATTAAGTCCTATTTTCTAAAAGTCCATTTAATATCCTGAGTCGCTCTATAGTTCGAGTATTTACCCTTGGTCATAAAACATCCAGCTTTGTTTGACATCAAGAAATGAACATTAAAAGGCAAGACCACATCTTTGCAGTTGTTACTATCGATTAGTGAAATCGATTACTTGAATTATACATTGTCAGAATTCAATATCTGTCATTTTCGGAGTTGGAAGGCATGAGTCCTATAGACCGAAATAGAGGAAAAAATACAACGAGGTCAAGCATGCATGTTTTAACATGGTCGAAGTGGCTTCGCTATATTAAGGAAAAGGTTATAAAAGAGGATGAAAGGGATGGAAAGAGAGAGATACAGTGAAGTTCGTTATTGAAAGAGAATAGTAAAACGGTTGTATTGATCTGGAACAGGAGTGCGCTGTAAGTTGGAAAGAAATTCACTGGTACGGAATTCAATATATAAGTCGCTGACCGGAAAGAGAGGAGGTAAAAGAGAAAACAGATTTATATTTTAATAGACATATGTTTAGGATGTTTAATTGTGTTACTAATCTGTTTCTTACATAAATAAGTAAAGACGCCAAGAAGATATTATATTTATAAACAGTAGTAAGAAAAGTTTGAGATGGGCAGGGCATGTAGCACGTATTGGCGAATCCAGAAATGCATATAGAGTGTTAAGGCTGGTTAACAATAAACCGGGAACGAGAACCAGAATGAAAACGAGAAGCAGAGGACGTGAATATGAAAATTTTTGATTCACAATAAACCGAGAACGTAGACGACTATGCATATCGATATGTATGTCAATAACGATATGTAAAGTCGATATTACGCATTCTGATGTTATTTGTATATAATTGACCAATGGCGTTCTCTCATGAGTACAAGGCAGCCAACATAAACACAGGTTAACCAACTTCGAAATTTCAACTGAAACAATTCATTAGGTACGGTACTGTAAATATGCCCATGCATCTTTATTATCACAACCTATTTTAAGTCTACCATAACGTAAAATAATTAGAGAAGAAACATTTGTAATAGAACAATAATTAACACAACAGTAGTTATTGAATTGAAGCGTGAACATGTACTGTGTAATACAACCAATACAATAATAAAATATGATTCGCTTCCGATCGGTGTTCAAAGATGCAGCTATTGAAAGCCACGTATTCTCCTTCATTTTCTCATCTTTATACGAGGCGCGCCGCTTATCGTAAACGTGAGGATTTCAATATTAGAATCTCATCAAATAAAACTTGCTCCATGATGCACAGCACAGAACAAAATAATGCATAGGTTATATCACGGTCTTCTTGCTACAAAATATACGACGACAAAATAGCTTTTAGATGGCAATAGAATGAATCTAGTGGGCTGTGATCGGAAACGTGAACGCCAAAGTTGAAACTTGGCCAACTCTCCGTTCCCGATCTCGGGCTCCGGCAAGCTTTTCGTTAATTGTGAATGCTCACATTTAAATGTATACATTTGAACAATTTTACCGTTTTTGTTTTCGTTCCGATTCTCGTTTCCGGTTTATTGTGAACCAGCCTTTAGTTGTGAAGCCAGAGAGAAAAAGACCTTCGGGGAGGCCGAGACGTGGATGGGAGGTTGAAATTATAATGGATTTGAGAGAGATAGTATATGATAGGTAGAGACAGAATTAATCTCGCTCAGGATAGGGACCGATGGCGGGCTTATGTAAGGGTGGCAATGAATCTCCGGGTTCTCTAAAAGCCATACGTAAGTAAGTAAGTAAATTAAGAAAGTAAGAAAATTGGAGGAAGAGTAAATTAAAGTCCTCAGGTTGCGGATGGAGACGGCCTCCAGATATGGAGGGTAGCTTCGAATATATTGAATAAGCAGTTGTGGGCAGTCGATAAGGGGTGGTCCTCCAGCTTGGAGGCTGGGCGAAGGGCTAACAACTCATCACCGTAAAAAACGGCTTGTTACGAAACCATACAATAAATATTACCAGTTGTTCTGTATAGTTGTGAAACTAGGACTCTCACTTTGAGAGAGGAAGAGAGATTAAGGGTGTTTGAGAATAACGTTCTTAGGAAAATATTTGGGACTAAGAGGGATGAAGTTACAGGAGAATGGAGATAGTTACACAAGCAGAACTGCAAGCATTGTATTCTTCACCCGACATAATTAGTAACATTATATCCAGATGTTTGAGATTGGCAGGACATGTAGCACGAATCGGCGAATCCATAAATGCATATAGAGTGTTAGTTGGAAGGCCGCAGGGAAAAAGACCTTTGGGGAGGCCGAGACGTAGATGGGAGGTTAACATTAAAATGGATTTGAAGGAGATGAGACATGATAGACACTGGATTAATCTTGCACAGGATAGGAACCGATAGCGGGCTTATGTGAGGGCGGGTTCCTTAAAAGCCATTTCTAAGTAAGTAAGTAATAGTTCATAGTTTTATTCACGTGCTTTTGCTATGTTAATTGGAGATCTGATGATGGTTCCTTGAACCGAAAACGTTCATCAACATGTTAAAATAAAACATTTATGCTATTGCAATATAATTGGATAAGTTTGACGGCCTTATTAATAAAACTTTGTTAATTTCTGTAATTATGTTTTTGTCCATTCTGTAAAATAACTAAAACGGACAATCACCGATTCAATTATAGAGTTTATATTTTAATTTTATCTATTACAATTCAAATATCTCCTGAAGAATATATATCTTACAACGATTAGTCATTGAATGCCATAAATAATGTCTTGAGACTTCTCAAAAAATAAATTACTCTAAAAATTATTTTACAAATATGTCTCACATGACTACATACTACACACTACAAAAATAACACGAGTAGGTTAACGGTTTTTTATTTTAGTTGGTTATTTAACGACGCTCTATCAACTACTAGGTTATTTAGCGTTGATGAGATTGGTGATAGCGAGATGATACCGAGGATTCACCATAGATTACCTTGCAATCACATTACGGTTGGGGAAAACCTCGGAAAAAAACCCAACCAGGTAATCAGCCCAAGCGGGAATCGAACCCGCGCCCGAACGCAACTTCATACAGGCAGGCAAGCGCCTTAGCCAACTGAGCCACGCCGGTGGCTGTTAACGATTTTATAACTAGCTGTTACACATTAATACAAGCTTGTTATATTTAAGATAATACATAATATATACTGAGGAAGTACAGGGACATCATTTTATTTTTACTTGCATTTTTATTGTACCTGCATTTCTGAATGTACTTCACTCTCACCCCTTCACTAATGTCCTTGCTCCCGTCAGACACACAAACTTACGGCCGCTGTTGCATTCGAAGTCTTCAAGCAGTGAAGTAAACACTGCAGTGTATAGTATGTTTCATAAACATGATTGCGTTTTCTATAGAAGAAAGAACCTATATTAATAATATCGTACCAAAAAATTATATTCAAGAAACGATAAATTCAATTTCATAGAATATGCTTCAAAATGTTTTAAATAATATGCGTACTGAATTGAAGCCTGCATTGTAATGAACGGCAACCATTTTCAGCAACTTGTTTAAAAATTCAGATTAGCTTATTTTGAATTGAGGTGGCTAGAAGCAAAGGAATGCTAGTGACATTTGTAGTAACATGAGTTAAGTGCATTCAATGTAAGAAAAAGTATCTAACATTTTAGTGGCAAAGGGATATTTTAATCGCATCACACATTAAAATTTAAATAAAAATTTCACCGATTTTACGAAAGCTTCAATATTTAAACCCCATTTTCTCAAAAGTAACAAGTGCACTAACAGCCCTTTACTTATGACCCCCTCAATTTAAATGCACTCTCTATATTGTATGTTAACATCAATAATTAATATGCTGAATAAAGTAGACATTACATAACGAACATAGCCGCCTGAAAAGTTGAGTTTTTGAAAAAAAAAAAAATGTTACTACTCTACTGTATTTTGATAAATTCCGTAAAAGTGATGATCAAACTGAAAATCGTAATATCGTATTTCCCTACAACATAAATGGATACACTACTTTTCTCTCCTCCTATACCTAGTAAAATGATTTGTTCACATATTGCACTAGTAACATCAAACTCCTGTAATGGAAGGGGGCAACAGTGTTTCCGAGTATAGCCAGGTTAATGTTAAAAATGTTGGTAAAAATAAAGTGATGTCCCTGTACTTAACATAATATATTGGAAGCTTCAAGGGATAGGTCAATAAAAGGTTGAGAAACCTTGAAGACCATATAAACTCACAATAACTGAGTTATATGAGGTAATAGGTCAGGTTTTTACAAGCCCTATCATATGTAAGAGCAAAATAAAAAAGGAAGATTTTCTCTTTCTAAGAATGAGTCGTTCAATTTTTGGGCAAGTGTACAAAATAGAGGTACTTTCCGACGTCTCTAAATACTTAATAAATGAGCAAGGCCAACTTAAATTGCGGTCACTGGGTCCAAGATTCATCGTCCCACGAAAATGCGGAGGAAAATGAAGGAGAAATTAATAGAAAGACTGAGCAAAGACTGTTAATAATAAATGAATAGAAATGTTAAAGTATTTTTACCTTTAACAAACAGCCTGAAGGGAATGAGTACGAGGAAGAAACAGTCAGCTTTCGAATAATTTATATGATGTATATCAAGGAAGGAAAAGAAAAGACATTGTGTAACCTGGAGACCTTTAATACTTGATGAAGTGCAGATAGATCTTCAGTCTATGAACTCATGCTTTTCGTGTCTTATTACACTGACCTACTCAGCATGGAAAAGTTTGTGAATTGAGTTCAAGAACAGGAGACAGGTAAGATTCTGAGTACGAAAATGTACGAAGTTCTCTGTAAGGAAGACGAAAAATACATTCATTTCCTACTACAGATTATAATACTAACACTGTTAATGTTCTCAATATTCCATTTTCTATACTGCGAAATAAATCTATTCAGAAATATTCACGGATATATACTGTATCTCCAGAGTCTATATCAGTGCCACAGATGCACTAGTTTGGCTTTGGCTTTGCACTTCTGTATAATTGGACCCACTGTCCAATGTTCAAGTGTGACAGATGATCTGGGTGTCATTCGTGAACCCGACTCTGACAGGTGGTCCATCCTACCTCAACCCTGACAGAGTAAGGTACCATCCCAAGAGAAGTACTTCCTAATTCCCATAACGCGTTGCCCAGGCCCTTAAGGGGAATATACACTTCAACATTTTTTTTCTTTTGTTGAATGGTCGTTCCTCAAGAGTATGGTGAAAAAAATAATATCTATAATACTTTTCGAGTTAATAATCTGTGGCGCTACAGCCCACGAAGGGCCAAGATCGACCAGCCGGCTGCTGACCTCACGGCCACATGCCGAAGCAGAGGTAGACGATGATCCAACCAGAATGGAGGTATCGTGTGGTTAGCACGATGAGCCCCCCAGCCGTTATAGCTGGTTTGCGTAACCGGATTTAGCTACCTATCGCAGCTCTTAAAATGCATCACGATGCTGGGTGGACACCGGTCCCATACACTGGCCGAAATTTCATGAGAAAATTTCTTTCCCCATGAGGACACTAACGAGCGCGTATTCCTTAACGCGAGTCCTAGACAGGATACCTTAGACCACGACCCCACGGCGCGGGACAATACTTTCCGAGTTATGACCTAAAATGTAACACTGTGTCAATTGACTTGACCATTCAAATATGGACAGAACTTCTCATTTTCGGTAAGTTTGTTGCTCATGTCTCGCAACTTACATTTTCTAATCCGTTTCCCTCATAAGTTCCAATTTTTTTTTTTAGGTAAATTCACGAAATTTTGCATGCAAGTGTACTTCTTAATGGAAAATAAATCCTGTCTTTAGCACTGTTTTTTGATTTGATGACCTCTTTTGATTAATATTTTTATCCAAAAAATGAATACATTTTACAATTCATGACAAAAAAATACAAAAGTATTTCTTAATTTGTATATTCAACTAATAAATACAGGATTTGTTAACACACTCATTGTGAATAAAACTGAGAAGAAAGCGTTAAACATTTTCAAAATCGTACAAAATATCAGAGAAATAATTTCCCTGCACAAATTCCAGTCCAAAGTTAAACATATAGTTACCCTTGATATTAACTTTTTTATGGATTTAAAAACATTTCCAGTATTAACCTGACTATACCTTTGGATTAATGATTGAGAACCGGAAACATTGTTTGCTACCCCCTTCCACGACTGAAGTTTGACGACACTAGTGTAAAATACAATACAAATAACTTTACTAGGTATAGGAGGGAAGAAAAATAGTTCACCCATTTACGTAAACTAGGAAATGTTACGATTTTGAGTTTGATTATTTTCGTCGGGTTGTCATTTAATCAAAATACAGTACAGTATTAACAGTAAGTATTTTTACTCACTAACTGAACTATCCAATCGGACGTATTTATTATGTAATGTATAGTATACTGTTTAAAGCACGTTAGCATACAATATTTACAGTGAATTTAAATTTTAAAAATAAATCGAAATATGGATATTTAAACAAATTATTGAAAATGGTGGTCGTTCATTTCGATACAGGCTTCAGTTCTTTTATGCATATTATCAAAAACGTTTTTAAGCATATCCTCTGAAATTGAATGTATGGTTTCTCGAATGTAATTGATTAATTCTTCTATTGTTGTAGGATGTTTAGCAAACACAACTGTTTCACAGTAACCTCAAAGAAATAATGCAAAGCACTCAAATCAGGCGACATGGGAAAGCCATAATCCTACGCCTGTTGAAATAATTCTGTACCTACTCTATAACAGAGTATCTTACGTACTGTCAATTCAATCTTCACTTCTGCCCGATCCGCATAGATAAATTTATTCACATATGCAGTCTACTGTCCGTCCGTGTGGTTATGAAGGAGGTTCTTAGAAAGGGGGGAAATCACGTGACAATTACTTACTTAACGAGGCCCTTTTATTTACATTATTTGAAATAGTTGTATAATATTACGTAGAAGTCCAATTCCTAACAGTAAATGTTTTCAGAAAAAAGGTAACACAGCTCAACCACTAGCCTTTACAGAGGAGCCAGCAGAAACGGGTGGGGGAAACCGACGCACAGTACCCGTACGAAAATATGATTCAATAGTGAATGAATGCTCTTTCTTCACTGAAAAATGCGATCACATCTCTGGAACATACTATACTCACTCACTCTACACTGTTTACTAAGACCATTCACTGCACTTGCGGTTTGATTGTGTGTGGAAGTTTGCTACTAGAAGGAGTGAGAGTGTAGTACATTAAAAAACTCAGGTGCAATAAAAATTGAAGTGAAAATAAAATGATGTCCCTGTATAATGATTTTGCCTATTATTAGTTCAGGATATATAAAAATTAAATTTTACTACATTTACATTAGCGAAAGGTTTACATACACCCTTAAATGTTAAATAAGAATCGGAGAGCTGGAGACCCGCACTACCCTCAATACTTCACCCTGCCTATTTTTATTTAGTAGATGAAATGAAAGGAGATGTAGAATAGTGGCGCAATGAAAGCGTACGGGAGCACTCCGAGAGAAACTCTTTACAACTCTATTTTGTACACCACAAATTTCATCACACACGGGTCGGGTGTAGAACCCTTGCCGCCTCAGTGGAAGACCAGCGACACAGATACTCTAGCACTGCAATCTCTAATCACAAGTATAAAGTTACTGATCCTTCTATCATGTGAGTAAGCAGTACATACGGGCGCAATTTTATAGTGACCTCTCTGTCCCACTATCAGCATTTTCAATCAACAAACATTGCACTCCGTACTACCCCTCCCCCTCTTGCACACCTAGCTAGAAATATTCAAACAGAACAGTGGATGTATTAACATTCGTGTGCATTCAGAAATCGTCCTTCCGGAGTTTGCGTTCCTATAACGAGAGCGTTTGGGCATGAGTAAGCAATTAACAACGAACAATCGATATGGGAACCAAAATCAAACGGTGCCTTGCTCAGGTATTGACACTGGCATGAAGCAAGTTATTCATCCCACTGTTTACTGGAATGAAGCCTTAAACTGCGGCACATTTCAAATCAGCTACTAGGTACAAATAGAAATAATACGTTACGTTGTAATTATGTTTGTTAAATGGTTCATAAACGTCGATACATATACAGGGACATCATTTTATTTTTACTTCAATTTTTATTGCACCTGAGTTTTTGAATGCACTTCACTCCCACCCCTTCTACTAACGAAGTTCCAACTGTCCTCCACACAGACCCAAGGCCGCATATACGAGTAAGCAGTGCTGAGTTTGTGAGTATAGTACGTTTCAGAAATATGTTCGCGTAATGTCGTCAGTTTGTCTACGTCGCATCCCGATTTCCCACACCTGCTTCTGCTCGCTCCACTATAAAGACTAGTGGCTGGGCTTTCTTAGCTCTTTTCTGAAAACATTAATAATTTCTGTTATGAGTTAATTGGACGTCTACGTAATATGATGCAACTGTTTAAAATAACTTAAATAAAAGGGCCTCGTTAAGTAATTAACTATCACGTTATTTCCCCCCTTTCTACGATCCTGCGACATAACCACTTGGACGGACAGTAGATAGCACGTCTGAGTAATTTTATCTGTGCGGATCGGGCAGAAGTGAAGATTGAATTTACAGTACGTAGTGTACTCTTTTATAGAGTGGGTACAGAATTATTTCAACATGAGTTACTAAGTAGGCTACGAAGGGCGAAACTAGTAATTGGAATTAGATGCAATAGTCTATAGTGCGATAGCCTGTATCGAAATGAACGGCCACCATTTTCAAAAATGTGTTTAAATGTCCATATTATGATTATTTTTCATTTTAACTTCATTCTCTATATTGTACGCTAATGTGATGTAGACAGTATAATATACACTGCATAATGAACAACTCGCATGGATAACTCAGTTCATGAGTAAAAACACATTGTTAACATTGCACTATAACTATTTTAATTAAACAAAGCCTAATGAAAATTATCACACTCAAAATTGCGATATTCCCTACTTTACGTAAATGGATGAACTACTTTTCTTCCTTCCTATACCTAGTAAAGTGATTTGTTTGTATTTTACGCCAGTATCACCGACCTCCAGTCGTGGAAGGGGATAGCAAACGGTGTTCCCGCGTCTCAACCATAAAACGAATGGTATAGCCAGGTTAATATTAAAACTGTTAGTAAAAATAAAATGATGTCCCTGTATGTTATATTTATCGAAGGGAACACCACGATTTAAGTCAACGATAACAAAAATTGTAATAGTTTATTTAAAGCAACTGTGCACAAAAATATTTTCCTCCGATTAAGGTTCTGGCTGATATGTACATCTATTATCAGACAGTACACCTCACTTGCCGATGTGTGTCAGAGGAAGAACAATTGTGGAGGTTGCAAACAAAACCAGTCATATCCACCAAAAACAAAAGAAATAGTTTTTTTACGGTTTCAGTATGTTTAAAGAGCCATCTTTCTGAATATTTCACTGTTTGTATTTTAAATCGGTCATTTCCATAAGAAACAATATGGTAAAATCAGTATTTTCAATCAAAACAGGATAATTCCATATCATATAATGCCAATATTTTCCTCGTTTTTCGTATCAAAATGGACATTTCCAACATTCTGTATTTATTGCAATTACCAATCCATTCAAAATCGGTCATTTCCACTTCTATGTGCAACAGTGATAATATCTTATTGCTAGCATAATTGAAATTATTGTAAAAGTGTTATGGTAGGGTGATTATATAGCACAGTCTATTATATACAGTCACAAAGCTTGAGTTTTGAGGGTGCTAGAAACAACAGACTGTGACGGTTCTATTTTGCATTGCCTGTAATGAGGCGATATTAGCGATCCTAGTGGTGAGCAACTATCTAATGTTTTCATATTTACTATGTATTGAGCTTCGCGACTGTATATACTAGACTGTGTTATATAGTAAGCATCCGCGAGGTGGCCATCTTCCCACAATAGAGGTCCTGGGCACATATTTTCCTGTTAGAGTGTAAAGGGACTTACAGTAAGTTAGTCATAAGAATATTTACTTTTTAAAATTTAATTAAAATATATGTATATTTTTGGTAGCTAATGTAAGCCTATGTGCTTTGAATCCTTATTGCTGGAAAATTACCAGGTCGATGCGTACTACATAACTATCACGTAATATTATATTCGTTACTTCATGATACACTTGATGTAAGTGACGTAAGTGAACATTTCCCTCATATTCCCAAACAAAACCGGATAGTATTATTATTATTATTACTATTATTATTACTACTACTACTATTATTATTATTATTATTACTATTATTATTATACCCCATTTTATTCCAAATGTGTGTACAGATTTTTTCCAACGCCAGATGTTCAGAAATAGCGGAATTTATCACTGTTTATGTTTTTAGCTTCATGAGAGGTCGTTGTTTAAGATAATATGCTAGTAACGCAGAATAAAGAACACTCAATTCCAATGAATAAATTTCGACTTTCCTGCTGTGAATCGAACCCAGTTTCGCTGAATTTTTAAGTAGAAATACTACAATTTTAACTATATGTTACATGTTACGTAACGAAAGCATAACTAAATTAGAGTACTTGTATATTATCTCACTGCACAAAATAAACAGGAATTTATTGCCCACGTTCCCGCTGCCCATATAGCACAAAATGGAAAAGAGGTTCTGACATGAATCCTGATAACGTCTCTGAAACCAGAGATATTTAGAGCGATGCGATGTAATTCGATAATTGACGCTCGTGATGACCTTGTTAAAGACTTGATGAGTTCTGCTTCGGTCATAAACCTCTGGTTATCTCACCAGCAAACATTGACGAAATAACCATGATAAAATATTTCACCGTTACCGGTATGTAGAGTACTTTGTTGTTAAAT
This sequence comes from Periplaneta americana, assembly GCF_040183065.1. Lineage (NCBI taxonomy): Eukaryota > Metazoa > Arthropoda > Insecta > Blattodea > Blattidae > Periplaneta > Periplaneta americana. Next base: position 94,146,386 of record NC_091128.1, read on the forward strand.
TATTTAATACAGCAACAAGGTAATGCTTTTGCCGAAGGTGTTGAAGTTTCTGTTTGTCGGTATGGTTTTATACTCCAAAGTGATAACTCAGTCTCCCTCACTACCTATAGCCTACGTCAGTGGCTAAGATAGATCAGATTCAAATATACTCATTCATTCATTCATTTATTTTATTCCATAGATCTTACATGAGCAATGAAGCTTTAAGATGTGGAACATGTCAACATTTTACAATATTACAATTACAATTTTTACAAATTTTTATAGTTTTACAATTTAGTAATTTTCTACAATTTTTACAATGTTGTACAATTTTTTTACATTTTGGCGAGATGTAGTGAGATGAAATGAGGTCCGAGGATTCGCCAAAATATTACCCGGCATTTGCCTTTTCGGTGGGTGAAACCTCGGAAAAACCCAACCAGGTAATCAAATCAAAGGGGGTAATCAAATCAAAGGTGTTGATGCCAAGGACTCGCCATAGACCATCCGGTTTCAGTCCCATGGCTGTGCTAACAATAAAGTGCTACGGATAGGTAAACACAATGCACAATGACTCTCGAAAAATGTGTTGAATCAGTGCGAAAGGAAGAACAGGATGCAGCTATATAATGAAGTAGTCTACAGAAAAATAAATGAAAGGCTAGAATATCTTTCCTATTATAAAGCCAAAGACGTTAACGCCGTTAACATGGTATATCAGCGCGAGTGGGTTTATCCTAATGAAATGAAAACCTCGCGTAATATTTATTGGATGTGCTGCCGTCAGACGATCTTAGAAAGTCACCAGCGTAGCTCAATCGGCTAAGACGCTTGCCTGCTGATCCAAGGTTGCGTTCGGGTGCGAGTTCGATACTGGCTTGGCTGATTATCTGGTTGCGTTTCTTCGAGGCTTTCCCCAACCGAAAGGTGAATGCCAGGTAATCTATGGTAAATCCTCGGTCTCATGTCGCCAAATACCATCTTACTATTACCAATACCATCGACGCTAAATAATCTAGTAGTTGATACAGCGTCGTTAAATAACCAATTTAAAAAACGATCTCAGAAGAGCGACACGTACTATTCCCTTACACGCAGTCAATAGTACATAGTCATTTGTTGTCCCTTCATACCATACGCTTGTTATGCGTAACATTCAAAGAGCTGTAAAGTAGAACCTCGACAATCCAAGCCTTGTAAATCCGAGGATACGTTAGATACGAGCCGCCTACATCCGAGGTTCCGTTAAATCCGAGCCGTTTACATCTGCGGTTGCGTTAAATCCGAGGCGCCTACATCCGAGGTTCCGTTAAATCCGAGACGTCTACATCCGTGATTCCGTTAAATCCGAGCCGTCTACATCCGAGCTTCCGTCAAATCGGAGCCGCCTACATCCGAGATTCCGTCAAATCCGAGCCGCCTACATCCGACGTTCCGTTAAATCCGAGCCGTCTACATCCGAGGTTCCGTTAAATCCGCGACGTCTACATCCGAGATTCCGTTAAATCCGAGCCGTCTACATCCGAGATTCCGTTAAATCCGAGCCGTCTACATGCGAGGTTTATTAAATCCGAGCCGTCTATATCCGAGGTTCATTAAATCCGAGCCGTCTACATCCGAGGTTCATTAAATCCGAGCCCTCTACATCCGAGGTTCATTAAATCCGAGCCGTCTACATCCGAGGTTCATTAAATCCGAGCCGTCTACATCCGAGGTTCATTAAATCCGAGCCGTCTACATCCGAGGTTCATTAAATCCGAGCCGTCTACATCCGAGGTTCATTAAATCCGATCCGTCTACATCCGAGGTGCATTAAATCCGAGCCGTCTACATCCGAGGTTCATTAAATTCGAGCCGTCTACATCCGAGGTTCATTAAATCCGAGCCGTCTACATCCGAGGTTCATTAAATCCGAGCCGTCTACATCCGAAGTTCAGTTCAATCCGAGCCGTCTACATCCTAGGTTCATTAAACCCGAGCCGTCTACATCCGAAGTTCAGTTAAATCCGAGCCGTCTACATCCGAGCCGTCTACATCCTAGGTTCATTAAACCCGAGCCGTCCACATCCGAGGTTCATTAAATCCGAGCCGTCTACATCCGAGGTTCATTAAATCCGAGCCGTCTACATCCGAAGTTCAGTTAAATCCGAGTCGTCTACATCCAAGGTTCTTTAAAACCGAGCCGTCTACATCCGAAGTTCAGTTAAATCCGAGCCGTCTACATCCTAGGTTCATTAAACCCGAGCCGTCTACATCCGAGGTTCATTAAATCCGAGCCGTCTACATCCGAGGTTCATTAAATCCGAGCCGTCTACATCCGAGGTTCATTAAATCCGAGCCGTCTACATCCGAGGTTCATTAAATCCGAGTCGTCTACATCCGAGGATCCGTTCAATATGAGCGTTCTACATATGATGTGCATTATTATATTATGGAAGTGAGATATGAACATTAAAAGCCTGAAAAACTAAATGCAAACTGCTAAAATAAAATATCTGAAATCTGTGAAGGAATGTACTGCACTAAAGCACATTAGAAACCAATACATGTTACAACAATTACAAATAGATTTCATATTATACAAAAAATAATGAAAACAGAAAAAAATGATTGGAATATTTGCAAAAGGATGTTGGAAGAATAAATCCCTAAGCAGTCCGTTTTTACAATCTCAAACGAGATCGAGATGAAAGAAGATAGCCTACTGCAAGAAATAGAATGAGTTAAGTCGGAACAGCTTTAGTCTATTTCATGAAGTCAAGAAGGAGATGATGAAGATGAACAAGAAACACATAAATCCTGCAATAACCAACACCATTATTGCTTTTGAATTTGGCTCGTGACTTCAGATACGGACAAATTATTAAAGATATTCAAAAATTTATCTTAGAATACAGTGCATGTTATAAACATCTTTGTTGAGTAATGACAAAAAGGTACACCACCATTCGCTTGCAATTCATTAAATTCCACTCGTTTGTATGGATATTTTTCAGATAAAATTACTTCCCTTAATCCGTCTCCGGGTGTGTATATACATGTACATTATTGACAACGTAATTACTGTTATATAATCCGCCGGGTTTGACGTCACTATTGACCGGTGTCTAGTTCATAAAAATACACGGCTAAGTTAGCGTCTTATAATTCCGTCAGGTTTTATTAATACGCCGTGTTTAACGAGCTACAATGAGTATAATTATCGTGAATATTGGTTTCACCTTTTTTTCAAGGCAGAAAACAGCAAAGTTTTATTTTTCTCTCTTAAAATTTTAATGCATATTGAACAAAACATAATGATCCATTATAACCACTTTAGTCAAACACAAGTGGTTAATTGGGCATTATTCATATATATCCTGACTTGTTACATAAAGGTCTGCTCACACAAACAAACGCGCCACGCGGGACAAGGAAGCAACAGCGAAACTTATAATCACGCAATCACTGCGAAATTCGTCCTTGTCTTCACACCAGAGCGAGATGCAATCGTGCATATAAATTCTTCTGATGAAGAAGTTCTTCTTCTTCTTCTTCTTCTTCTTATTTTTCCAGTTGCTGAAGACGATCACAGATTTGTTCAATGTGCCGCACCCTCTTTCAGTAACCACTTCAGAGTTTCGGTTATAGAAATTTTCTTGGAATTTAGACAAGCAAACTGTCTGACCAGTGCTAGAAAGGCTGTGGTTTACTGCTTCCTTATGGATATGGAGAACATTAAGTGCACTGTATAAGATGAGATAGTAGATAATTAGTTCTGAAAACTTTAAACGTCGTTTTTCGTAACTTACATGTTTCAATGCTTATGTAGGTACCTTTTTCTTTGCAACCATTAGGTGTAAAAATATGAAATTTTGCACACAAGCTAAAAACCGTATTATCTAAAACTCCGTGCAACAAAGCTCTGATTTGTTAATATTTGCGAGTTTTATATATTACAAAATTAACAAAAAAATGTTTAATACCTAATATTTTTTTAATAATATGAAGCCTAAATAAAGTATTTGGTTGCAGGATATGTTACTTTAGGTATTCGTTAAAAATGTGCAAAATTTTAGGTTTATTGAGTTAGCAAATTTTTAGAAAAAGGTACATAATTTTTTTTATTTTTAATGGGAAATTTGGAAAAATAAACACTATTATTCATAAAATTCTAAAAAAAATTAAAGGTAAAGAAAATCCTGTTTTAAACTTAGTTACTTACTTACTTACTTACTTACTTACTTACTTATGGCTTTTAAGGAACCCGGAGGTTCATTTCCGCCCTCACATAAGCCCGCCATCGGTCCCTATCCTGAGCAAGATTAATCCAGTCCCTACCATCATATCCTACCTCCCTCAAATCCATTTTAATATTGTCCTCTCATTTATATCTCGGACTCCCCAAAGGTATTATTCCCTCCGGCCTCCCAACTGACACTCTATATGCATTTCTGGATTCGCCCATAAGTGCTACATGCCCTGCCCATCTCAAACGTTTGGATTTAAAGCTCCTAGTTATGTCAGGTGAAGAATAAAATGCGTGCAGTTTTGTGTTTAACTTTCTTCATTCTCCTGTAACTTCATCACTCTTAGCCCCAAATATTTTCCTAAGAACCTTATTCTCAAACACACCTATCCTGTTTTAAACTAATATTTAAAATTTGAAGGTCTTAGGACCAAAATTGTGAAAGTTATAGCCAATGCAGCAACAATGTTATTTCTCATCCGTCCCTCCTTAAAATATTATCAAGATCTTATTTCAAATCCCAAACATTCTTATAATACCAACCACTCATAATAATAATCAAGAATAGCGTAAATGTTTCACGCATTATAAAGATTCAATCACCTGTAAATTTTGTTGAATATTACATTAGGAATAGGTTTCTTAATTGAGATTAAGCTTCATTGATTATGCTGCATATTAAAAAGCCACTCTCATAAACACATACCACATTATAAAAGGTACTTTGACAATCTTTCGCGCTCCTATCGTATGAGGAAGCACACTGCATTCCTACCAACGCGTGTTCCATGTCGAATTAACATCCTTAACAGCTCTGTACATACATTTAATCGAACTTCTTACCATATACCCGACTCGACGGGTGTTCTTGTAATGCATGACATAAATCATATTCATGAGAATATGAGAACATGTAACATATTCTCCGGTACAAGATGTCTAATAATTTATTCTGCTTTAGTCATACATGCAGTTGTGCATGTTCTGGGTTGCTTTGCAGAACGTCGCCCTAGAAGAAAGGTGCTTTAACGCAGGGGTAAACAAATTCTTATACCAGTAAGAAATGCCTCAGTTTATTAGGTTATTAACCTACCGTAGTGTAAACTACAGTGAGGCGAAGGTATGATGTTATGTGACCTCTATGGACGTGGAATCGAAGCCCACCTGAATTATGAATATTTCCCCATTTTTTAAATAAAATTGCTATACTGAATAGAAGTTTATATTCTAAGATGAGAGAACAGTTGGAAGAAGAGCAGTTTGGCTTTAGGAAAGGAAAAGGTACGACAGATGCAATTGGACTGCTACGAACAATCGGCGAAAGATACCTAGGGAAGAATAAAGAAGTGTATGTGGTATTTGTGGATCTAGAAAAGGCGTTTGATAGAGTGGATTGGAATAAATTGATGGGGATCCTGAAGTAAATTGGCGTGGATTAGAAAGAGAGAATGCTGTTCAGTAACCTTTGTAGGAAACAATAGCAACGGCAAAGGAAGCTTTTAATAGAAAAAGAAGCATCTTCTGTGGACCTCTGGAGAAAGAACTAAGGAAGAGACTAGTGAAGTGCTTTATATGGAATGTAACATTGTATGGGGCAGAAACACGGACATCACGACGAAGTGAAAAGAAGCTACTGGAAGCATTTGGAATGTGGATATGGAGAAGGATGGTGTGTGTGAAATGGACAGACATAATAAGAAACGAAGCTGTGTTAGAAAGAGTGGGTGAAGAAAGAATGATGCTGGAACTGATCAGAAATAGGAAAAGGAAATGGCTGGGTCACTGGTTGAGAAGAAACTGCCTTCTCAAGGATGCACTGGAAGGAATGGAGAACGGGAAAAGAGTTCGGGTCAGAAGAAGATATCAGGTGATTGGATCATATAAGGAGACAAAGATAAAGGAAGAAAATAGGAAAGACTGGAGAATGCTGGGTTTTCAGTGAAAGACCTGCCCTTGGGCAAAACACTATGAATGAGTGAGTGAGTGAGTGAGTGAGTGAGTGAGTGAGTGAGTGAGTGAGTGAGTGAGTGAGTGAGTGAGTGAGTGAGTGAGTGAGTACAGTATGTTGGCAAAAGACTAGCGGACTATTAAGTGGTTTGTGAGGCTGTGTAAGCAACAATAAGCATTTGTATCCCACATGTGATGAAAGAGCAGCTGTGAACTTTTTTTAATTCTAGCTCAGAAGTTATCTCACGCCACTGATGAAAATGGCAGTGACTTCTGAGTGTATAGCTCGTTCAAAGAACGATTACCGAAAAGCAATGGTGGCGTAGCTGTCTGTTTTGACGTGTGTATGTAGGCACGCAGAGGGGGGTTAGGTGCGGGACGATGGAAGTACTCTCTTTTCAAAGAAGATGAACAAATGAGGACATCGCTGAAGAAATAAGGAACGTAGCAAGAGAAAAATTCGAAGCTAATTAAACGCGCAACATATGTTTACGAATGAAATAATAATACCGTGCGATACAAGACATGTATTCACATGCAATGTAACAAACTGAAGTTGTAATGTAACTATCACAACGCAAGACTGATTTTATCGATGTCATTTCTCTTCAGACTGTACTCTTGAATATCATTCAAGCTAACTCGTGACCTTTCCCGTCGCCCGCTCTTCCTTATCGCATTGTTTCATTCGCATTCCTTCCGTCGGTATTCCCTGCTTGCGAGACCTATACCGCTTAATACACATAATGCCTTATCTGGGGGAAATGAAAATCCACATGGAAGGCTGACATACGAAATGGATTGTATAAAATGTTTTCTCCGATATTTCCGCACAAGTCTATGGGTCTACGTTTTTCGCGGAAAAAGTGGTAATGTGTAGTGCATGTGTAATGTGTAACTGAAAGTAATAACAACATATGAATGACAATGAAAGAAACATAGACCATAAAATTCTCTTATTATATTTCATTCCTCGTGGTAAAAAAAAAATATAATAATATTCCTAGACGTTACTAAATTATATGGTAGTTAGCCAGTGTGTTGGCAGCAGTGTAATGGCCACAGCCTTCTTTACGCCCGCCTTTATTATCACGCACTCTATCTCCTTATTGATCCTGGAGGCACGGCCGTACGCGTCTACCCACCCCAGTTCAACCTTCAACAACACGCCTCATTTCTATTGAATAAAACGCTCGTATTTTTTTACTCCTTGTGTAACCTACTTGCAAGACAATTTTGTGCATGTTCATGTTATGCGTGTGGACGTAAGCAGTGGCAATTTCGATTATTTGAAGCAAAAACGGGCCATATCATTTTCTTAATTAAACGTGCATGCACGTTAAATGACACATCTCCCTGAGAAAAATGAACCGTAATAAACTGCTGCTAAAAAAATTAAATTCTAACGTAACTTCATTCTTCAACTAAAGAGAATATTAGAAGTGATTATGTAAACGTATGACAATAACAGAGCTATGTTGAGCTGAGAACTATTCCGAGAAACATGTCATCCAATAGTTCCACGAACTTCTCAGGATCTATTCGATATCGGATTCCGGTTTCCTTTAAGGTAATTTGAAAAATTAGAGAAGATTAACAGTATATAACAAGTTATTTTTAGACAGCCATTCCTGAAAGATTATCTAACGCTGGAACAACTATTAAATCTATACCATAGCGTACAAAAAGTTGGTACTTTTAACAATAGTAAGAAAAGTAATTATAACACTGATTTTCAACTGTTTGCGCCGGTAGCAATCGCAACCGATCAATAAAGTAGTTCAAACAATTTGAGACCTATCTTCAAACTTGACTATTTTTGGTTAAGAAACGTATACAAATTAAATACATTTCTTGAATAGGCGTAAATGTTTTATTGATAACTTTACCATATGATAGAGTTAAGAATTATATGTAAATCATAGACAGAATTATGAGCTAAGTTTATATAACTGCATATAGATGACAAGTCCAGACGTATAATTACAATTACAATTTCAAACCATTTTCCAAATTTGAAATATTTTAAAATTGAAGCTTTTAAAAAAGAAATTTATAAAATTATTCATGATATATAATGTTAACAAATGCATGTATTTTTTACCTTTTATTTCTGTCGATTATATTCATGTTTTTATTTAATGTAACTGGCTTCTGTCTGATTGTCAATTTATATTAAATGGGTTTTTCTCTCTTTTTCTCTTTTTTCTTATTTTTCTTTTTGGTCGTATTATTTATTGGCTTGAATTAAGTTACTTACTGTATTTAGTAAACTGTCCTTGTAAATTTTATGTTACATTATTGGCTAAGACCACACCGTACACGAGCCTGGCTCTTACTGTAGTGGCTAGAAACAGTTTTGTTTTATAATTTTAATTTGTACTCACTAGGTGCCTAGTTAAATAAATAAATAAAAAGTTACATAATTTTAATTTTGATAAATTTAAGAATAAAATTAAGCAATTTGTTTAGTACCGGTATGCATGTTTTTTTTTTCTTTTTCCTTTTCTTACTATCAGGACATTCATTCATTCATTCAAAATTACATCCAGTTCTTGAATTTATTCTACTTTCTTAACTTAGTAATTCCTGTTTTATAATTAGTCTTAAATATTATAATTTCATTTAATTTTTTTAAATATTATTTTTATTATAAAATTGTTATAGTCTATATAGGAACTACTCATGAACATGATCTTACAGATACATTTCCAATGTTTGGGATTAAATTTACGCTTTCTAGTCTGTTCAGGCGTAGGTACTCTCCAACTTATTGCGCGTACTCTCCTACAATAAAATTTTGAAAAAAAAAAAAAAAAAAAAAAGGAAGGGACGTAATCACTAAAATATCAAATTTCGACAGAACTATCAGAATGTAAATATTAACTGCTGGCCAAGATAGTTTTAAGCCATTTCCAGGAATTTGATTCACTGAAATGTTCATGTCCGCATTTGAAACAAATATTAATGTTCACAAAAGCATTTTTATCGAAATTTAGGTAAGGATCGGTTCTTATAGTATTTTTCGCGCTCTTTCCAAATCTGTCGTGCGTTTATTTCAGAAGATGTCTCAAGTTTGTTTACATATACAGTAATTGTATACAACGAAGTATTTAAGACTGCAGCCATTTAAATATCACGTCATTACTGACAGTTGCAAGAATGGTAGAATCCTGTAATTTTGATGACACACAGATTAGGGTACTCGCATGTAGATTAATTTTTTCAGTGAAACGAAAAGGTGATTTTTCACTAGAAACGATCAAAATTTCACCCGTTTCCCCTTTAGAGTTTGGAGTACAATTTTTAATGAAGCTTTCTCGTGTTGAAAAAGACTGTTACGTAGACTGCTGCGACGTCATCTACAGATATCACGACGACTCGAAGAAAACGTGCGAATATAATGCAATATTTAATTACATCGGAATCATAACTTAGATATACAAATATAATACATAACGTTATTCAACGGCAACTTGGGAACAAATGTTCCGTCGACACCTGTGGAGTAACGGTCAGCGCGTCTGGCCGCGAAACCAGGTGGCCCGGGTTCGAATCCCGGTTGGGGCAAGTTACCTGGTTGAGGTTTTTTCTGGGGTTTTCCCCTCAACCCAACACGACCAATGCTGGGTAACTTTCGGTGCTGGACCCCGGACTCATTTCACCGGCATTATCACCTTCATATCATTCAGACGCTAAATAACCTAGATGTTGATACAGCGTCGTAAAATAACCCTATAACAAATGTTCCGCTGTTAATTTCTTTAGTGGGTTGTGTAATAAAGTTCTAATACTCGGTTATTTAGAGTAAGATGCTATTTGGAGAGGATTCCTCATGTGATGTTTGGGAAAACCTCGTAACAAACTTATCTACGTAACTATCCGAAACAGGTCTCGAACCCACGTTCGAGCACAGCTTCGCATCAATAACTAAACGCGTGTATGGTTTAAGCTATATGGGTTCCTCATGCCTAAGAACTCTTGAACCTAGTTGGTTTATATGTCTAGACAGTTTTTGTACATTAAACCGTGAAATTATAAATGGATTTGAGCCATTTCACTTCTGCAAATGAACTTTGCACTCGCATAATTCTATACTACCAACATGCTCCAGTTCAAAGACTTCTAAATTTATTTTGCATATTGTATCGTGTTGAGTACATCCACATATTAAGTCCACCTACTTACAATGTAGCATAAAAAAAAGGAAAACTATCACGCAAGTTCCCAGTTATGCAACAAAAAGGAAGACCGCACTGTACGAAGTATATTATCATCAAAGAAATATGAAACGCTACCACGATATAAGAAATTAGTGTCGGCTGCTAAAGCGCAACTTGCAAGCTGCATGCGATCCAAGAGGAGAGCTTTGAGTCCTAACTAAGACCCTTCACTGTGAAAATGTGTTTCAATATACGAGGATCACTTCAAAAGAAATTCACATATTTTAAATTAAATTTTAACTCTTACACATTTACAATTTCTGGAGTTCATAGGAGCATCCTTGCTGCTTGTAGGGTAGGTTTGGGTAATTGGGGTATAAGAATAGCCTATTTTAAGTTTAGAGACCAATAGCCAGTAACCATGGTAATATTTTCCAGTCAGTTTTTCATATGATAGCACTGTGATCTTCAAGAATAATAACACTGGGCAACAAAAAAAAATTTTTTTTGAATGTTTCCTGCACTTCATGAGTCAATTCTTACTAATTTTGGGTTGAGAAAAACGAATATGACAATAAAAAATTTTTCTTAGCTCTAGTTTCTGTGATACACAATAGGTGGAAGTATTTCAGTTTAACGGATTAAGAGAAAACGATACATTTTAATTACATATGCCAACAACATTGAAAGTGCATTTATTCTTTTTTTAATGACAGTTACATTCTATGAGTTCTAAATTGATGGAAGAATACCTGGCAGATGGTTGGGTCTGAAGAGAATCATGTGTGGCTCATTAGATCGTCGTCTTTTAGCTTGCCTCTTGTAAGTGAGTTCCAGAGCATCCCTACGCAAAGACCAGCAGTAATCCGCAAGCATTGTTTCATTCCAACGGCTCTGATATCTTCGTTCCATAACAGAAATATCCTGATGGAATATTCCTCCGTGTTCATCACTGAAAGCTCCACAGCTAGGAGGAAAAAAGTCTAGGTGGGAGTGGAGAAAATGGATTTTAAGGGACATGTTGCATCAGAGTTGATGGTATTTTTTCAGGAGCACTGTCACCAACTGAGTGTAGTTATCATCTCTTTTGTTGCCTAAAAATCCATGAATAACTCCCTTGAAGGCTTCCCAAACTTCCTTTCCTTTCGCCTCCAAAACTTTGTCAAATGCATGATCCTTTACAAGTTCTCGAATTTGTGGCACGAGAAAAATACCTTCCTTAACTTTGGCATCACTTAATTTCGGAAATTTCTCTCTTACGTACTTAAAGTCTTATCCTTCTTGGTTCATACCTATGACAAAATTTTTTATCAAACCCAACTTAATATGCAGGGGTGAAAGAAGAACATCTTTTGGATCTACTAGAGGCTCGGCAACAACATTTTTGCTCGCTAGGGTTATGATTTCTTGCAGGCCAGTCTGCTTGAATATAATGTGATTTCCTATCCCTGCTGTCCCACGTACATAAAAAGCAGCAATATTTTGTGTACCCCAGTTGCATTCCTAAGAGTACAGCAATAACTTTTAGATCACCACAGATTTTCCACTTGTGTTCATGATATTTGATTGAGTCGAAGAGGGCTGTTATATTTGCATAAGTCTGCTTCATGTGAACTCCATGACTAACAGGAATAGAAGGAAGACGGTTGCCATTGTGAAGTGATACAGCTTTCAAACTAAGCTTGGAGGAGTCTACGAATAGCCTCCATTCAGTTGGATCATGGTTCAAATTCAAACATTTCATCAAGCCATTAATGTCGCAGCAAACAAGATTGTTTTTCTTAAAAAAAAAAAAGGGAAGCAGATCCCTGTGACGTTGTCTGTACTGTGAGACCCTGACATCACGTTCGAGAAGATTCCATTGCTGTAGTCTAGACCCTAGAATTTCTGCCTTCTCCTTTGACAGGTCAAGGTCTCTAATGAGATCACTCAATTCCGGTTGACTCAGTCTGTGCGGTTTATCATCTTTTTTTCCTCAAAATCAGGGTCATGGGATGTGGAAGGCTTGTTGGGTTCTTCTTCTTGTTCCACACTGTCTTCATTTTCTACTTCAAACACACAATTTTTGTGGCATTTTTACAAATTTTACACTTTAAAAACACTTCCAAACCAGAAATTCTGCATTAATTACAGCAGAAACAATATGAAATTCACAGTCACAGCAACAATATCTATGTTTGTAACTTACAAACAGCTGAAGAACATTTGTGTTTTGTTATTTGATAGGTGTGCCAACTCTCAAAACAAAATTTCCCCCAAATTTCCCCCAAACTGAAAATGTTAACTTTAAAAACTGAAATGTCACTTTATCTCAAAAGCAAGAGCTAATCTCTCATTTTTATGGTGATTTTGGAATTCAGCAGGTGGAAATACATAATAATTGGCTATTTTTGAGCCCAAAACATTTTCATTGTTGACCAGTGTAATTGAATGGTTGATAGCAAAAACGGGACATGTCCAAAAATTCAAATTTTGAACATAGTACAGTTCTTTTCACTTCATTGCAAGCGACATCTATTGACATAACAAGTTTCTACAAGAACCGAATTTGAGCCATTGAAATTAGAGTTTGAAAATGTAGCGTTTCTGCAAAAAGCAGATTAATTTAACGTCTTTCTAGCAAAAGACCGACAAGTCAGAGACTTGCATGAATTAAAAAAAAAAATTATTCGGTTCTTGTTACAAAATATCATAAAGATGGCATTAGAGTTGTCTTCTTTTGTTTCATTGCCATAATAGCTGTTATTGTCGGTGTTATTGGTTAATTATTTCGCTTTACAAATGAATAATCATAAAAATGAACCAGATCAAAATATGCAATGGCCAAAGAAGAGGAGGAGGAAACAAAAGAAGCAAAAGAAAATAAAAAATGCCAAAGTTAAAGGTGAAGAAAATTTAAATCATGTTTGGGAAACTGATTCCAAGACGTATGGAAATAACTATAATAATAATAATAATAATAATAATAATAATAATAATAATAATAATACTTTTTATTTAGCATAGTTTATTGTGTTGTTATTGAAATACAGTAATTACTTTTCGGAACTTCATATACCTGGCGTGCCAAGAATTCAAAGACTGAAGGACACAAATTTAGAAAGAGAAAAAGATAAATATAACAATATTGTTTTTCTTGTTCAGGAAATCATTCCAACATTAAGATTTTAATTTAATAAAACACTAAATAAAGTTTTTTTTTGTATTTTTATATAGTTGACAGTATGAATTAAACATAATTTCATATACTTTCTCTCCATTAATCTATGTAGAATAAAGTTGCCTATTTCCGTGATACCCCTAATCTCGTAATACTTTTTTAAAATTGGACGTCAGTCAAAGCTATGCTGTTCGACCATAGCGCCAGATATCTTTCTCGAAAGATTGCATCTTTCGCCTACTTTTGAGACATCGGCTGAACTTCCTAGCAAGATACCCAGCCCCGTGACATTCAGTGAAAAAAACATATCATTAAATTAAGAGTATCACGGAATTAGGCAACTTTGCCCTACTTATAACATTTTCTGCAAAAAGTGGATATGTACAAATGTTTTTCTCTTTTTCAGGAAAAAATATAAAAGAAAGCGGTGAAACTTTTTACCAAAGTTGGTAGATCTATAAGAAACCTATATAAAACATGTCAGATTATTAAAGATTATTGTATGAGAAACATGAGGAACAGTTTTTTTCATTTTCTGAAAAATTAATATTTTGGACTTGTCCGGCTTTTGCTCTAAACCCTTCAATTCCCTTGCACTTCCAATACAATCATAGTTTATTGTCAAGAACTTCAGACGCCTGAAGTTATAAGGCATTTATATTAGAATTTACAAACTCATTAATAATGTAAAACGGATTATCAAGACGTCATATTTTAAGAATAGATTTAAATTTACTTAGCTTCATAGAATGGACATGGACATCCTTTTGTAATTTATTGGACATATAAATTGCATTTATAAAAAGAGACTTTTTACTTTTACTTAGTCTAACATGGGGAGGAACTATAAGATGATTATTCCTGGTTGGATAACTATGGAATTGAGACTGTAAGTCCAAATTAATTTAGTAAGTATAAAACAATGAAATTAAATATGTACTGATTAACGGTGAGAATATTAAGATCTTTGGATAAACAACAACACTGTGCTACATAAGGGAAAACGGAAACAATACGTAAGGCCTTCTTTGGAGATTAAGAATTTTGTCAACATTGGCCTTATTGCCCCAAATGTGTATACCATAAATTATAATGCTATGGAAGAAAGCAAAGTAACATTTTCTAAGATATTCTTTAGATTTCAGATGACGTAATAGCCGACACTGTAATACTTTTGTTATTGAAAACATAAATTTATATTTAAAATTGATAATGTGCACTAACCAGTGTTACAAGATTTGTTGAAATTAATGTCCGTCACCAGCGACACATTCTCGAGAACACCTTAAAAAAATTCCCGTTAACACACTTAAGTTCCTCAGTGTAATTAAACCAATTTCTCAACTGATACTGTGTGAGGATTATCTTTTATATTTTGTTTATTAACGTCCTCGTTAAAAAAAATCACATGGAATAAGATCGGGGCTACGAAGGGACCGAAATCCAGTGCTGATATACTACTGGATGTTCAGTTCAAAGTGTGTCATAGATCGCTGTATGCCGTCATGTGGCTAGTCGATGAGCCTACAGAATTCAATCTTCCTACAATTCCGCAGAGGTGTACTACTTATGTGCCAGAGAAGTTGCCTAGCAAGTACGGGGTTCATTCAGAAGAGTACTTACCGATACGTACGGTAACGCCGGTAGTGGCAGGAATGTGAACTGTTTCGAAACATGTACTGAGGTGAGTTTTTTTCTTATTGTCGGGATATGTGGAGAGGGTTAAGACGATTACTTACGTATTTATTGACATTAATTTCGACGGTCAACATGGACACGGAGCATTTGATTTGTGTTGTGGAATGTTGCCGTACGCAACCGATGATAACAAATACCCTGCGTACGACTTGGCCGCGCAAAACACAGTTCGAAAGAGGTTATGGTAGGACACGGACCGTACAGACCGCCATCTGTTGCTACGACGTTCAAGTTATACCGTACACGTTCTCAAGTTGAGATTGAACGCCTTGACTAATAGGCAACTTCTCTGACACAAAAGCTGAAACTCGCTTCAAATAGCTGACTCATCAACAGTGACGTCATGACACACTTTGAAATGAACACCCAGTAGTTTCCATGTTTTAAAGGGACGAAACAGGAAGTAGTTCCATTGACGAGGGGTGAGAGCGGGTGAAAGGGGTGGCTTGTACAGTGATGCCACATGGAGTGAGAACGTAACTTTTCACTGGAGTTCATAATGCAAAAATTTCTCTGCTAGCGACAAACTGGCTGCCAACCAAGCGCGGTACGATGTTCTCTTGTTTGGAGGGATAATGTTGCAAAACTTAAAGCGCCAAACCATGTGCGTTATATGTAGATACTTTCGTGAGCTGTAACATTGCCGCTGTTATTGAGTGTATAGAAGTGTATATCGCAAGCATTTCAAATACTCCGTTGTACACATACTTCAAATATTGTGGTGAAAACTGTAAAGTTCGTAGCTGAATTTGAACTCACGCCACGACTATGTGGCAACCGAGGCTATACTGACAGTAATATGACGCCACTTCCTGTTTAATCGCCTCATTAGGTGGAAATTAGTATAACTCTGTCCTCAGTTTGTGTGAAATAAAACTACAACAAACATATGCAAATATTTTTAAAAGTCCGACTGGTGGCTATTGGATGACATACGGGAATGCTATGCTGACAGACGACCTTCCGGTGTCAGCCCTGCAGGGTATGATCCTTTAACCCCAGAGCTCGAAGCTCCAAGCAATTGGAATTTATGTAACAATAGAATCCCTTACTAACCCAAAGACTTCAATCCAATAAATTTTTTATTATTGTAAGCAGATGAAATGAGGAAGAGGTGGAGACAGTTGGTACAATGAAAGAAGAAAAAGGGAGTACCACAAGATAAACCGTATAGGTCTGATGTAATGTGTGCCTTGTCCACCACAATTTCCATCACTGAAAGACTGAGATCCAAACCCAGATGGAAGACCAGCATTCTGGTAATTATGAACAGACACTAGACATATACAAATAAGGCTACCGTAGCGAAAAGCCAGTGCTTACGTCGACGGAAAAAAGCAGCATAAATTTTGTCTCTCTAGAAAGATGATGAATCTCTACATTTCTACACGGAAACGAACTCGATTATTGCTGGGTTTATAGCCGAACACGTTACTACTCAGTTACGTCAGAACGTCAGATAATATACAGAGACCTACCAAATGCTGTTCAATAAGTTATTAATAGCACATTAAAGTACCTTTTATCTTACGTGATTTTGACGTGCATCCTTCAGAGACGGAAACATCACTGACCTGTAAAGAAAGAAAAGTCGTTAATAAAGTATACATTTTAGAATTTTAAAACATTTTAGCATTTTATAAAATTTTAATAAAGTACGTAGTCCTCTTTAAAACCTCTACTGCCATTATATAGAGTGTAACAAAAATACTGGGACAAACTTTAGAAACAAATTCTCTGCACCAAAACAATAAAAAAATGTTACATAAACATATGTCCGGAAGTGGCTGATTTATGAGTTGCTATTGAAAGATGGCATTCGATGAGTTTCTATGTACAACCCAATTACTTAGATTTTTTAATTAATCCGTGGCGCTACAGCCCGTGAAGGGCCTAGACCGACCAGCCGGCTGCTGGCCTCACGCCCACATGCCGAAGCAGTGGTGGACGATCATCCAACCAGAATGGAGGTATCGTGTAGTTAGCACGATGATCCCCCCGGCCGTTATAGCTGGCATTCGCAACCGGATTTCGCTACCTATCGTAGCTCCCCAAGTATATCACGATGCTGGGTGGGCACCGGTCCCATACACTGGCCGAAATTTCATGAGAAAATGTCTTCACTCACGAGGACTCGAAGCAGCGCGCATTCCGTAACGTGAGTCCTAGGCAGGATGCCTTAGACCACGACGGACTTAGATTTGTTACAAACAATAACTTTCGCAGACAATCGATTGACATTATCGATACACATCTACCTATTTATGTGCATTCTACCCTAGATGCCCATGCATTGTCACGAAATTTATTTACACTCGTGGTTTGACTATTACTTCAGCTCAGTTACATTCGCGTATCCAATCATGGCAGGATATTCATTTCGTGAGTAGGCATTGAATTTAATTACACATTGATTGCAATTATTAATGAACACCAAGATATATTTTAAAATCTCAGCTACCACAGAACAGGAAAAAAAAGGCTGATGCCTGAATTCTCTAAGTTTCATATTTAACGCATTGCCCACGCTCGGTGTTCGGAAGCAGTGGTAGGCTACACATGAGATTGCTTTGGTCGTTATTGAAATTCATTTTACTTCTACTGATGTCGTAACCCGAAAGGCATTTGAAAACATGCGATGAAAACAGACCAATGTAGTCATTGTAGATGAATATAACAAAGATAACATATTAAGTCAAAAATATTAATTCTGAGAAAAAGGCGAATATAATGTAAATAATGTATGTGTATAAACCTACAATTGGAAAATGAAATGCACATAAAGAAAATAACTAACTAAAATTAATATTTTAAGGATTCAGTTTTGTTAAGAACTTTCAAACGCTTATTTCTCTGAAGTAATATATATATATATATATATATATATATATATATTTTACTTAATGTGTTTTGCTTGTTAACTGACTATTTATAAACCATGCAGTAAAATGAAATGTTGGTAAATGAAATTAGCCTGCATAATTGATTAAAAAACTCTTTTCTCAATAGTATCCTAACCCTGCACTTTGTAGTCTGCGATCATGCACGACAGCACAGAGTTATCAGAATACTTGTGACGAATTGTCATAACTTTGGCTGTATTTATCGTGTCTGTTTAATAATTACTCTTAAGGCCCGTTCACTCGGTGCGGGAATTTCTCGAAACAGGCTTTATTCGAATCGAACCGTGTGTACACTGTTGTCCGCACGAAATCGAGTCGAATAAATGCCCGTTTCGAGAAAATACCTTTCCGCGTGGATGGGCTGTAATGCATTAATTTGATATTATTTTCAGCTTAATTTCATGTTCTTTGCATTAGTTGTAAAGAATTTTTGTATAATAGTTACTATTCAAATAATACTGGGTTGAAAACTGTTGTTAAGTCGTTGTGGTGTGGTTCGTACTGTTTCAGGAGCTTGAAGAATCGGACCATTTTCGTAGGAGTGGATCAAGACAGCACGTTTGCACATCTCCTTTTTATGTTAGGTTAGGTTCTTTTCAAACTGAAATGACGAGTGAAGCGTAGGACAGTTAAAATTACTCTAACCTAACCTAACCTAACCTAACCTAACCTAACCTAACCTAACCTAACCTAACCTAACCTTTTTATGTTAAGTTAGGTTAGGATAGGTTAGGTTAGGTTAGGTTAGAGTAATTTTAACTGTACGTTTCACTCGTCATTTCAGTTTGAAAAGAACCTAACCTAACATAAAAAGGAGATGTACAAACGTGCTGTCCTGATCCACTCCTATTTTCGTGTCTGGCACTGTACAGTAGTGGCAAAAAAAACCGGACCGACCCTTGTAGCTGAATTCAGAGTCACAGGTTCAAATTTTGCTAGTCACAAAACACATTCATCTTGTATAATTAATTGTAACAATGAAATTTGTTTCATTTATTCGATTCTTACTGTCTTTTGTTTCCTTCGGTGCCTCACTTATAGACGAAAAAACGTTTAGTTTTATTTTCCCCTGGCACCAATATTACATTTCTATCTATATTCGGTGAAGGTAACTGCGTATTTTTATATTAAATAGCAGTACATACCTCTGGCTTCACTATCCATATTGAAGTTACCACAGTTTGACACAATACACAGCACAGGATTCTTTTGTATCAGCTACAGGGGTCGGTCCGGTTTTTTTGCCACTACTGTACATACCACCCAGAACCTCAGAGATAATTATTGTTCTTTGATGAACTGTCCGAAGACAGGTTGATATTAATTATGTTTTATTAATCTTACAAATATTTTTACATATATTCAAGTTAGAAATTTTTATAATTTTAATCTTTATATTTTTCTTCTTTATTTCTGAAGAAGATCACATATCCCCGTTTTTTACCTCGACTTTGCGTAATTCGAAGAGATCAGAAGAGAAAATGACTCAATATTCTAAAAAAAATGTAAAATGTTAACCGAACAACTGTCATGAAAACTGTATAGCACAAATTCCCCAAAACATGCAGAAGAGAATTAACTACATTCAAAATTACACAATGAAAAATGCATTTGAAAAAAAAGTATGGCTTATGAATAGACAACGGTACGAATTACTTGCGACAAATAAACATAACATGTAATCTTTTACTTTTATTTGTTTATGCAATATGGATAACAGCATCCACGAAAAAGCGAAAACATGTTGGATAGATTGTACTCTGCATCATGTCCTTATTCAAATATGACTTCCGGCGTGTACTGAAAATAAAGGAGTAAAAATTGAGTCATGCACCAGTACATGGCAGAAAAATAAATGACGTGTGAATAACATGATCTATATGCATCATGAAATACATAATCCAGGGAACCAGTAAAATATTCTATCACGGCAATTTAGCCTACATCAAACGCCGGGACCTAAAGTTGTCATGCAAAGGAGAAGCACACGTATTCGAAATTCATCTAACGGAATCGAAGCTAAAGGCATGGAATTGCACCCCTCTCTGTTTATGAGTTTGTGTGAACGGAAACCTAATCAGCAGCGTATGAAGCAATTATAGATGACCGCTGTGAATATATTTGTTCGGGAATGCCGAATTTAATTCAACAAAACGTTTTTAATCTTCCATAATAGAATAATTCTATTCCCGGTAACTACAAAAGTACGCGTA
Source organism: Periplaneta americana (assembly GCF_040183065.1). NCBI lineage: Eukaryota > Metazoa > Arthropoda > Insecta > Blattodea > Blattidae > Periplaneta > Periplaneta americana. The sequence continues at coordinate 94,166,680 of NC_091128.1, forward strand.
TAGGGTGAAAAAATTGAATCCTATAAGTGTGTAATAAGTAGGGGAGAAGGGGCACATTTCAATAGTTTTTCTATTTACATTTTTTATTCACATACATTATCAATTTTTTTAACTTTAAATAACACAGAATTATAATACATTTTTAATAAACACCTCGGAATTTTATATTTGCAGAATTTACATATATCTAAAACTTAAATTAAGTCAGGACAGCTACCGGCGTAGCTCGGTCGATTAAGGCGCTTACCTGCCTATCCGGAGTTGCGCTCGGGCGCGGGTTCGATTCCCGCTTGGGCTGATTACCTGGTTGAGTTTCTTCCGAGGTTTTCCCCAACCGTAAGGCAAATTTCAGGTAATCTATGACGAATCGTCGGCCTCATCTCGCCAAATATCATTTCGCTATCACCAATTCCATCGACGCTAAATAACCTTGTAGTTGATACAGCGTCATTAAATAACCAAGTAAAAGAAATCAGGACAGACTCTTGTAACATGTTCGAAATTGCTCAATGTATGGGGTACCTTTGAACAGAAATTGAGCACTTTTGAACAATTTTCTAATCATCTGTTAAAAAACTAATTAACACTCAAAAATATCATGTCAAGAATACAGATGGGCGATAGTCATTTACAGTAGTATCGATAGTGCTATCCACTGTTGTTTCTATTATTGATAGTTCTATCGATATTTATAATCAAAACTATCGATGCTATAGATAGCCATTACAAACCTTTTTTTAATTAGTCATAAATTTATTTCTGAATTAATAGCTAATTTAATAATATATACTGATTTGAAATTGAATTACATACCAATAGCACACAATATCATAATCTGTCCTTAAAGTCCCACGATACTTAATTGTGAGTGAATGGTGTATGATGATAAAAGTATCGGATAAGTGGAAACAAAATACTGGATAAATATGAAAAATAACGGTCCGTGGCTGAAATTTGTGTAGTAGTTAAATAGGGATTTAATGTAAGAAATGTACTTGATAGTGTCGGCCTGGTTGGCACGGTTGTTATAGCGCTGGCCTTCTATGCCCGAGGTTGCGAGTTCGATCCCGGGCCAGGTCGATGACATTTAAGTGTGCTTAAATGCTGCGGGCTCATGTCAGTAGATTTACTGACATGTAAAAGTACTCCTGCGGAACAAAATTCCGGCATACCGGCGACGTTGATATAAGATATAACCTCGGCAGTTGCGAGAATCGTTAAATAAAACATACGCCTAATATTTTAACATGTACTTGATAGTAAGGTTGAGTTTATAAATTATAATTGAGGTTAACTATCTTCCATAATTTTGTAGATTAATGAAGATCATAAAAACTGGTCCCAGCCAATCGGAAAGAGACCATCCAATGTCTCAATTCTCATTATTAATGGGCTGTATCCTTTCCGGGCCTCTTCTGCCATCTATACGAGATATGTAGAATGCTTTTATGTTATCCATGATTGCAAAGTGAAGAATCGTGTGAGTCGTTCGTTTACGAGTCAAAAGAATATTTGGAACCATAAACTGTGATGAGTTCTGAACAAACCGTGAATGAATCGTTGCGAACGATTCGTAATGTCTGATTGAATCGCTGAAAAAGAATCGTGTTGCCCAGCACCATTTTGATTTTTTATTTTATTGGGTTATTTTACGACGCTGTATCAACATCTAAGTTATTTAGCGTCTGAATGATATGAAGGTGATCATGCCGGTGAAATGAGACCGGGGTCCAGCACCAAAAGTTACCCAGCATTTGCTCGTACTGGGTTGAGGGAAAACCCCGGAAAAAACCTCAACCAGGTAACTTGCCCCGACCAGGATTCGTACCCGGGCCACCTGGTTTCTCGGCCAGACGTGCTGACCGTTACTCCTCAGGTGTGGACGCACCAGTTTGAAACTCTCGTGTTATGAATGATCTTCCCATTTGTCGATACTATCAACAGTCGTCAGAACTATCGAGAGTAGCCTATTGGATATAATTTGACTATGAATAGTTTTGATAGTTAAAGTCATATATATATCGATAGTACTATCGACTATCGCCCATCACTAGTAAAGAACACTACTGCAGTTACATTATTTGTTCTTTAAAACTACTAAAGTCCACAACAAAGTGTTTCATTGTCTTAGTGCGAGCACTTCCTCTGAATTCTCCGGTTATCTGAATTTCATGTGAATATCATTTTTCTCTCTTACTCCAATCTTCAGTTTTCGGATTATGTGAAGTTGCACGTTTGTCGAAACCTCTACATAAGCTTCCACTTGACAAACATAGGAAACTTCAGTTCCCTTTGTTACATGTTACGTCAGTAAAACATGTCCTCGGTGTAATTTCTTTCTATGGCTACTAACATATCTTGTAGAGTTCCATATAAACTGTAAGCATCACCTCTACGCAGACGATTTACAAATCTATATCCATACAACCCCTGACTCACTCAATGATACAATACAAAATCTTAACGAGGACATTGCATCTATATCTGCATGGGCCAGAAAGTTTGGTTTGACTCTCAATGCAAGAAAATCACAAGAAATCCTAGTGGGACACCAACGTCTATTATGCAATATTACTCCTGCTCTTCCATTCAAGTTAAACGACACAATAATCCCTATTCCAAAAACCTTGGAGTTTACTTGATACGCATTTAAACTGGAATAACCAAGTAACCCATATTACCAAAAAAGTGCTTTCCGTACTACATTCCTTAAACAGCATTCGAAAATTCCTTCCGCTATCACTCAAGAAAATACTAGTGGACACACTAGTAATTCCGTACTTCGATTATTGTGATTTTCTACTGACTGACCTCAATTTCAACCAGTCGCAAAAATTACAACGTGTTCATAATTCTTGTGTTCGCTTCGTCTGCGATGTCCGTCGAGCTGACCACATTATCCCATCCTTCCAAACTCTAAACTGGCTACGACTTAACGAAGGAAGAAATTTTCATTCTCTTGTTCTCCTTTTCCAAGTCCTTCACAGCTCTACACCTACCTACCTTGCCTCCTGTTTCAGTTACCTGTCATCATATCATAATCTCTTCACACGCACGCAAAATAGCCGCATACTAGCCATACCAACACATAAGACATCATCGTATTCATCATCATACACAATCTCGCTCTCGCGCTTGTGGAATACCCTACCCAGTGACATCAGAGACTGTCGGAATTTAGTAGCGTTCAAAAGCAAGCTTATTAAGCAATTTCTTACAGCGTAGAGTAGGTTTAATTTTTACTTAGTCAATAAAAGAAATGCTTCTCTCTTCTTAACGTTTACAATAAACTGTCCAGCTTTTATCAATCAGTTAATCTTATAGTAATTTAATTTTTACTGTATTTGTAAATTTAATATTAATTGTAATTATAATTGTAATTGTATTCTTAATATTGTAGTTGTAATCCTCTGATGACCTTATCTCTACCAGGTTAAATAAATAAATAAATAAATAAATAAATAAATAAATAAATAAATAAAATAACAAAACAAATAATAAACAGACTGGTGCTCTGGTTTTCTCATTCTGAATTGTCATGTAGCTTCATGAAGCCCTGAAGTCAATCAATTCCACTGTTATTATCCCGTGCTTCAATATACAATTTGCAAGCTAAATGATGAGCATAATCATATGTTAATTGACATATATTTTTGTAAGTCATGCCATAATTAGTCTTAGTACATTTATTAATATAATTAATTCTTTCTCCTACTCTCCACTGAACACTTGTTGGCTCGTGTAATGCGAATCATATTTCCAACATATCGATGGCTGAGAACCAGACTGCTCTAAGTCCAAGTTTTTGTAAGAAAGAAATCTGTTTCATTGTGTTCCTGTTCTTGTCTGCATATATGAATCGAACAAAATTGTGAACATTCCTCTCCATAAGGTTGCCATGAAGCTATTCCAAATTGTTTCATAAAGATTTGAATGTCAGGAGCTTAAATTAGCTTTCCTGAGGGGGGGGGGGAAGTAAAATGTACTTAGAACAGTCTGGTTCTGGGCCATCAATATGCCATTGCCTTCTTAAACTTCTTCATTTGGTAAAATAATGACGTGTGAGACATGCCATATTTTGAACCTTCAGCTCTTAATGAGAGTTTCTCTCCACTGGCAGACCTTGCTGCTTTTTGATTAACTTCATTGGATATTTCATGCTTGTCCTTTTCATTAAGTACGTCCGAACAGTTCAAAACTCCTTTATTTAATTCACTGTCTTCTCTTCTCATTAGAAATCTATACAATTTTAAGTGCAGTTCTATTTCTTGAAGATACTTTTGTGATATCCATTTTTTATCTCACAATATTTGTCACTTTATTCCTTCTTGGCCGAACGTCATAATGGGCCATATTCATAGACATTCTTAGCGTGGGCTTCCGGTGGATGATGAGCGAACTAACATTTTTCGTACTCATAAACCAGTGTTAGCGATAGGATATGATATGATATGATATGATATGATATGATATGATATGATATGATATGATATGATATGATGATGTATGATATATGATATATGATATATGATATATGATATATGATATGATATGATATGATATGATATGATATGATATGATATGATATGATATGATATGATATGATATGATATGATATGATATGATATGATATGATATGAATCCTGTACAAGTAATCAGTCGATAGCCGAGGCTAGTTTAGTACGCTCGTAGCGGGGAGTAGCGAAATGTCTATTAATAGCACCCTAAAAGTCCATGTCAGTGACAAGCATGCCCCCAAGTGTCTTCATGGAATGTAAAGGGGCTACCTTTACCTGAAATTTTGAAACTTCGTAACTTCTTTTCTCTTGGTAAACAGCTCCCCGCATGAATTTCTATGAATAAATGTACTTATGCTAAATTCTCGTACAGTAGGCCTTCTCTGCAGAGACTCTATGCGGAGTCAGTGACAACGCTTTTTTTGTTGACGGAATGAAAGGAAGATAACTGGACATTTCAGTTGAACTATTTCGATAGTACGGGCGATAAATGTCCAATAATTTTTCTCACTGGCTCTCCTTGTTATGCCCCATAAATCTGTGGGACAGGACCTCCGGTTTCACTTCCGGAGGAAATCGCGCTACGGACTTTTATCGCTCTTAAAAACGCATCGTTTTCGGCCTTTATGTTACTGGAGTGTTTCATAAAACGCTGTACAAAAGATTTGGCGTGTTAAACCAAGACGTCAATACAGTACTAACACAAGCTTTTAGGGATAAAAAAGACAAATTGAAAGAGAGTTAAAAATCTCTGCCTCTATGGAAATTAAATTTTGTTGAACAGCTAAATTCGTAATACCGATACATATTTAATTCTTCTTATAGACCTAATACGTAGAACATTCTTTTCCTATAGGATTTTTGAGTAGTCTCACTCTATCGTATATATGGGCATATTACGTTTGTACAGTATGTATGTATGTATGTATGTATGTATGTATGTATGTATGTATGTATGTATGTATGTATGTATGTATGTATGTATGTATATATGTATGTATGTATGTATGTATGTATGTGTGTATGTATGTATGCATTGTATGTATGTATGTATGTATGTATGTATGTATGTATGTCTGTATGTATAGACAAATAATGTATCTATATAGAGTGACCCAGAACCTCTTCACCAGACACGGACAGATAATAGGTCTCGCATGGATGACACATTGTCATGCACATGGACCCATGGTGCTTGTCTTGGTACATGTTGTGATTCTTATAGTGATACTTATCGTGATCCATACCGAGGTCCATGTCATCCTTGTCGTGATCCTTGTCGCGGACCTACGGTGTACATCAATTGCGCTCCAAAGAATTAAAAAGTGATCAGTTGTGTTGGTGTACCCCTTTAAGTAAACAAGTCAGTTTCGCTCGGCCTACTTCGCTGTAAACATACTATTTACGCTAAGAGCATAGTTATCCCCAATAGGTGGCAACATTAACCACTGACTTTGCCGTTTATTTAGTTACAAACTTCATAGCACCTGATGTAACACTTCCTCCCGAAATTTGGCCTTCAAATACAATTATTTCTGAAAGAACTACAAATACATGTGAGGCATTTTGTATAGCTTTCCACTTAATTTCAACAGTGCACATCCACATTATATATACATACATATATAGGCATATAATTTCTTAAACGCTGACATTCAAACATAAACAAGCATACACATATATTAAAATGAATAACAAATAACAATTTTTTTCTGGGGTTAATCCAAAATATAAAAAACTCGGATAGTACTTTGAAGAACTAAATTCTCAGCGTAAACAAGAAAATGGTAGCAGTGCTCTACATTTCTTCAAAAGCATTAGCTATTATTATAAACATAAAATTAATTCCTGTTACGATTACTTTATACACTTTGACGAGAACCAAGTTACCGATACGATAAATTTAAACACATAGACGAGACCTACCAAGTTACTGGTACAAATGTTTGAAATACTTTGATGACTACAAAGATAATGGTACGATTATTTTCAACAGCATTTTTAACCATAGCTATCTGTTGACAGCAAAGTGCTGCACGGAGAGTCCTAAGTCTCTATAAAATGAAAAGGAAAGTAGTACAGCGTGGAAATTGATCACCGGACGTAACTGATGTAGACCTACACCCAAACTTGACCAACAAGCGCAACTGATGCTTTTCGATCAGGTAAGATTTTATCTTGAGCGCAACTGATGAACTTCCGTGGACTTCGTCATGTTCCATGTCGTGATTCTGATCGTAATCTTTGTCGTGATCCTTTTCGTGGTCCTCGCTGGTTTTGCAATGTTTTTCTTATCGTGGTCTTGCCACTATCCTTGTTTTTGACCTTATTATCTTTGTTGTGATCGTTATCGTGGTTCTCGTTGTCTTTGTTGTAGTCCTTATCGTGGTCCTCGTTGTCTTTGTCTTAGCCATTGTCTTTATCATGGTCGTTGTCGTCCTAGTTGTAGTAAGTTCTTACTTATCGTGATCCTTGTTGTCCTTGTGGTTTTTTTGTCTTTCTTATGGTCCTTATAGTTGTCCTAGTTGTGGAAAGTTCTTACTTATAGTGGTCCTTGTTTTTGTCGTGGTCTTTGTTGTTGCCTTTGTCATGGTCTTTACAATGGTATCCTAGTTGTGGTAAGTTTTTTATCGTGGTCCTTGTCATTGTCCTAGTTGGGAGCATCAGTTGATTTAGCAATATTTTCATTACATCTAGCAGGTGTATCCTCAACTAGGAGCTGGTAACTTTATTTCTACAACAATTAACATAAAACCGGAACGAATTCCGTTATTCGTTTGATCAGTAGCCAGTTATTTTTTCTTAATGATTATTTAATTTATTATTTATTCGCAGTAATAAGTTTTGTAAATTTGTGAGAATTTGATTTGGTAATTTTGATTTATTATTGGTAAAATTTGTGCAAACATCCGCGGTTATACAATGAATATGAGTGAATCTTTTTAGTTAAAGTAGTTAAAAGTTTTGTTAGGGGTTATTTTGTTGTTTTTGGGTGAAATCTTAATATCTTGTTAAGGTCTTACTTATCGTGGTCCTCGTTGTCTTTGTCGTGGTTTTTGTTGTCGTCTTCGTCATGGTCCTTATCGTGGTCCTTGTCGGTGTCTGTTGTAGTAAGTTCTTACTTATAGTGACCCTTGTTGTCCTTGTTGTAATCCTAATCGTGGTTCTTGTTGTCTTTGTTGTAGTTCTTAACGTGGTCGTCGTTATCTTCGTCGTGGTCCTTGTTGTCTTTTTCATGGTCGTTATCGTGTTCCTTGTCGTTATTCTATTTGTGTTATATTCTTACTTATCATGGTCCTCGTTGTATTTGTCATGGTCCTCTGTGTGGTCTTCGTTGTCTTTGTTATATTCCTACATTTGTCATTTCAAAATAATATTTATTTTCCAATTTGACAAGTAATATCTTTGTAAGAGATTTTTGCAGTATGGAAGGGGTCTCATGTGTTTTATATAACCAATATATACATGAAATCTAAATAAATGTTCTCGTAGTTTCCTCCATAACTTTATTTAATATTAGTTTGCTACCAATATCCTGTTGTGCACGACATTTATCGATTACCCTTTATATGTGGATTTAATAATTTCATGTATGTACGTACTATATAATGCTCAAGAAACTCCATCGATAATTCAATATGCCGTGATATTAAACTTTACATCCAAGTTTACATCAACATTCCGTCATAAGTTCTTTCCACAACGTATTGACTACAGATGGAAGCACTGAACATTTCAGACATAACAACAAACCCCAAATTTGCTTTTGATTGGCAGCATTTTCGCGATAATTCACACATGGTGTACTGTTCGTTTGAAAGTGTTTCCATGACAATTCAGTGATGTTTGACACTTCTCTTTCTTTCTCTTTCTATTTGGGAAACAACATAGCTTTTCACTCAGTCAGAGGCAAATCAAATATGTTCCTAATTTCATCCCTTAATAGGAGTGAAGTGGATAATGCTTTGAGGTAATGGATTCAGTGAAACGCGTATGTCATAAATATTCTCCATACCGGAAGTCGTAATGGAATCTCTTCTCGTCTGAATTGGTTGATAATGATGATAATTGAAGTGAACTGTACAGAGCAAACATAATTACATATAATATTGAAACGAACTGCAGGTTGAGACAGGTGCTATTTAAGGGTCACTTCAAGAGTTCCAACACATACACAGGTCTAAATAAGTGATTACAAGAACAAAATACGAGGGTTGGGGCATAAATCATGGAAACTATTTTTTTGTCAAAGTCAATCGATGTTATCACGAAATATCGTATGTCGTGTGTCGTAAGGAATTTCACAGCATGTGGCCGCGTCTCTGGATGGCATGTGATGTATGGTTATAGCACAGAGAGCAATATGAATGCAGTTGTCAGTCGACCGCCATGCCATGAATCAATTGCACGATTATGTGGTCGCATCTCTAAGGGGATGACAGTTTGATATGGCTATCGTACAGATAGCGATGTTACGTGTAATTCGTAATGAAGTTGTGAGTCGACCGCCCTGCAAAATGAATGTGCCCGATGGGTTTTTAGGGTGAGTATGTGTGCAGTGGTGCTATACCAATTACCGTAATAAACACGAGTAACGTAATGTTGCGTCGTTTATAGATGATTGATCCCTACTCTACCTTATCCTGCCCCACTAGTACACATATCGTCCTTACAAGTACCACATAAACGTGTCCTGTCTTTCAAATAACATGATGCTGTGTCGTTTATGTATGTCTGATCTCTATCCTGTCATATCCTACCATACTAGTACACATGCTGCCCTTTGAAGTAGCAAGTGCACGTACCCTGGCTCTTTCAACTAGCATGATGCTGTGTCATTTATGGATGTTTGATCCTTACCCTACCCTATCCTATTTGTACATATACTCTGTTCTTTTCTATTTGCATATTTTTAAATTTCGAATCATGACCACCTTCTCAAAAAAAAATGTTCTTATGTCTTATACCCCAACCGTCGTATGTTGCACTCTCCCGTAATGCTCAAACCAAAACTACGAACTCCAAACTAAAACTTAGGATACCGAAACTAGAGAAATTTAAAGACATAGAAATATTAATAAAATTAGAAAATGATATGGAAAAAAAGACATTTGTATCAAAATATAATTACAATAATTACAATAATTAAAATCAGAGGAATTCTTCGGTGATCTATTATTGAATCCGAGATTCGTTTGCAGGATATTGTGTAAACGGCCGACTAAGCAAGACAACTGACATGTGTGCAGTTGCTTCTCATCAGATGGTTTTAAAATTCGTCCTGTTGTTACAGGATATTTATTGTTAAGGTATTCATGACCCTTTAGAATAAAAATCTTCAACTATTGAGCAATCTTTTTCAAAGTTTTACTGATTCATTGGTGGAGCAATACTAAGTGTTCTGAGGGGGGGGGAATAAAAAATATTTGAGGAACAGAACAAAAATTATTTTACAAAATAATTTTACATTTTCTTTCTTTTTTTTTTTCAGAAAAAATTAATTTCTCAATGAATTATTTTAAACTCGTTTTCTTTGATTCAGAACACTCCTAAATATGTGATAAATGTTCGGAATCTCAGAAAGCCATATAATATACATTTTTAAATGTAAATTTTCTTTTTTTTTTCTTTTGGCCAGTGTGATTTTTTCAATTTTTTAAATTTATTTCACAACATTTTTTATTATACAGTTTTCTAAATTTTCTTTGATTCAGAACAGAGAATATTTAATTTCCTTTTATTTGATATATTACACAGTCATTTAAGATGCTGTTATTATTTTTGGAAATTAAATAAATACATAAAAATCAATAAATGAGAAAACGAGAAACAAACTTTGAATAGATAAAAAACATTGCTATCTAGTGAAAGAAATAATAACTTTATAATATGAGAAAAATTTCTTCCAAACAAATAGCGCCAAATTCAACTTATTTGTCACAGAAAAAAAACTGAAAATGATAGTCGTGCACTTGCAGATTGTAACTTCCGGTTAAAGGAATGACTGCTTCCAGTTAGAAAAATGCTAATAATGGAGAATTGAAGCAAGATATCATATATAAACTATATATATTTGTAAAGTATAAATAACAAGGAATCAGAAAGTACCAAAATTGAAATTACCCAAAATTTTGACCAAAACATTCATTTAAAGGGTCATGAATACCTTAACTGGACTGTATTCATGTGTAATTATTTTTAATTTGTCGTGAATACATTTGTTGAAATTTTATTTATTTAATGCCTTTCACAAGTTGGGTGCGCGCTTTATTCGAGGCGCGGGATATTCGAGAAAATATGGTATATTTATTTCTCTCCTGACACATCCATACTAACGGCTCTTCAACACAACACTTCAGATAAAATACATTAGAAATATTTGTACAATTCAAGAGAAATAAAGGAAATATAGTCATTAATAATACAACACACAAATTGTATCAAATTTATTTCACTCTAAATCATATTGATAATCCTTATAAATAAATTCCAATTCCCTAAAACGTCTAAATATCACAATAACACTCAATCGGGAACATAAATGTTTCAGACAATTACAGGATTGCTGTGAATCCCATGTACAGCGTTTTTATTTTAATTTTATTGAAAGTAGTTTCTTACTGATAATGCGTTTTCGATTTATCTATGACGTAACTGTTTTCATATAATCTCTACCGCATGTAGACATAGTTTCTTTTCTCTCTCCCTCATTCATGTTGAAGCAACGACCAGTTCTGCTGGTGACTCTGCGAGGGTCTTAAGCAGTGTTCTTTCAGAGCAGGACCGGTCCTCATTTTTTGCTCCCTCCTGGAGTTGCAGTTAGATTCATCAATAAGTATGCAAGTTAACCTTTTTACTTTGTCTCATTTTCGGTCCCTTCATCGAACATGTAAAACAAGTTACCGTATCTTACGTGTCCAGTCTCCTCCGGTCAGCATATTTACATATTGTGAATTTATTTCAACTCAACAATAGGATTTTATTCTTCCAACAATAATTCCTTTCTACAATTCACCTTAAACGCTCTCGTCAACAATAGGATTTCCACTTAACACAGTATTCGTTATAGCACTCCACTTACGGCAATGACAATTTACTTGGGCTATTACGAACAACAATGAACTGTTAATCTTAACTAATATTTACAAAGCACTATTTACAAATCAGAACTATCAGTTCTCAGTTCACAGTTCTTCTAGCTCAGTCACTCGAGTTCACAGTATCTCGAACCACAGACCTTCCAGAGACAATCCACTGTACTCGAACTCAGGTCCCTCCAACTGCGGTCCACTGCACTCGAACTCAGGCCTTCGGATGCTGACACAGTTGCGGACGCACACTCGAGTCGAACTCCGGTACACAAGACTGGCTTGCTTGCTCTGGCTTACTCACTGACTGGCTGACTAATCAACTGAAAACTGCTCGAGTTCGCTGGCGTTTCTTCTTTTATAGCAACAGCGACGTAGCCTCGAAAGTTCGACGCGTCTCCAGAGATAACACTCCAGAACAATCCAGAGCCCTCTCCTCTCTACCAGCACCAGATGCGCGCGCAATTTCCCTCGCCGCGTAGGCCCTTTCCCCTCTCTTCTCTCCGCCGCGCGCCGTCCCTCAGTGCTCCGTGGAGCCTGTGTCGGCTCACGCGCGGTCTGCTCTCTTGCGGGACGCTGGTCGTGAGTTCGAATCTCACGTCGCTGTCACAATATTATTACTAGTTGTTAGGCTTATTTTTTTCAATTTTTATGCTTCCGTATACGAGGTGTGTCTAAATTTATTTACCGTTCGTTACTTGCTAATTATTTTGCACCATATTCAGGTCATATTTAATTGATTTGTATTTTTATCCCTAGATGTGTTAACTATAATTATCAATTTGTTTATTAATGATGTGTAAGTAGACTCATTTCATTTATTTGCTTTTTTCATAGGTTAGGTTATTTGCATTCAGTTTCTCCCACATTCAAATAACCAGGAAATAATTATTACTTGGAGCTGTATATAGACTATCTCGTATAGTCCGGTCTATCCTTTATTGTTTCCAAACGAAGGCGAAGTTCTCATATTCGAGGTTACCAAAATAGAGCAAAGCACTTTGAATCCAATGCTTCATGATTTAGGATAATATTTTATTGATACATCTTACGCTGTTCTCTGTATACAAGGTGTAACAAAAAGGTATGTAAAAACTTTAGAGAAATATTTCTCACATGTACAGGATGAAAATATGTTATGTACACATGGGTCCGAAAACGCTTTATTTTCATGTTAGAGCTCATTTTATACAAATTTGCGTAGGCTACATATCGTGGGAAGCACACAGGAACAAACCACATGAAATTCTGCGTTACAAAAAATGTTCAAAATATTATTCATCAGCATGGATACATGCATCAACCCGCCGTCACATTGCATTCCGGAGACGCTGATGTATCACTGGAGAATGTCGTACTGTTTCGCTGCCTTCCACAGTACGGGCGTGAAGACTCTCTACATCTTGCACCGCGGTTTCATAAACAAAAGCATTCAAATGACCCCACAAGTAAAAGTCTTGTGGGTTTAGGTCCAGAGAGCGTGGCGGCCAAAGAATCGGTCCACTTCTTCCCATTCATCTGCCACAGAACCTTTCATTTAGCAACCGACATAGTCAAGCAATGGTGTACGTACAGTTGCAAATAAACACTGGTGGTAAACCTAAGAATTACGTCACGACCCCACTACCACTAATCAGATGTAAAGACTACTACAGTCAGATTACAAGATGTTTGTAAACAATCTCTTATTTACAAGCTTTTGTTTGTAAACGGAGGGAGGACTAGCTGCAGAAAATGAGCGTTAACATAGAAATAAAGTATTTCCGGAACCATGTTCATATAACTGGAAACTATAGACCAATTGCTATTTTACCCATTTTTGGTAAAATACTAGAAAGTGTTATACTCCTGCAGTTGAGAGAATATTTTGAACTACATGACCTTACTATTCCTTCACAATTTGGGTTCTGTCTAGGTAAAACTACTCAGAATGCAATTGATAAACTATTGAGAACTATATATACATCCTTTGAAAATATAAATTATACATATGCTATATTTAATGATTTAAGTAAGGTATTTGATTCCATTCCGTATGATGTAGCCTATTGTTAATGAAACTTGCATACTATGGCGTAAGGGGGATAGAACAAACATTTTTCCGTTCATATTTGCTTGGACGTTCCCATATTGTTGACATAAATGGAAAAAAGTGCTGCAGCTCCAATTAAATGTGGTGTTCCTCAAGGCTCCATTCTTGGTCCATTCTTGTTTCTTATTATGATACATGACTTGCCATACAATGTGTCGGCTAAAACTATAATGTATGCTGACGATACAACTTTTATTATCACACATAATAATATTGCTAAGTTAGATTATATGAAGCAAACTGTATTTGCTGAAATAAGAAAGTAGTTTTAAATTAATTGATTTATTTTTAATGATGAAAAAACTCGTGTGTTAACTCTAAGTTTGAAATAGACTCAAAATAATGTGATAAATGAGTCTGTAAAAATGCTGGGTATGTATCTGGATCCTAAACTAAGGCGGAACAACCATGTCAGTTATGTATGTAAAAGAATTTCTAGAGTAATTTTTATCTCTTGGGAAGACTCATATACAAGATACCCAAACATTATTTAATAAAAGTTTACTTTGCACTATTTGAAAGTATTATTAGATGTGGATTACTTTTGTATGGAAATAGTTCTGATCTTCCAAACTTTCTGTTATTGCAGAAAAAGGCAGTTCGTATTTTAACAATCTCACTATCCAGACTATCATGTAGATCTCTTTTCAAAAATGAAAAGATTATGACAGTCTACAATCTATATCTTTTTGAACTTTTAATCAATGTAAACAATTCTATTACTAATTATACGATTATAAAAGATCTGCATCAGTATGAAACCAGAAATGATCAATTGAACGTACCATTTGTCAGGTTGCAAAAAAAAAACAGAATCTAGCAATAAAAGTATATAATATGATACCTACAAATATAACGGCACATAATGGAAGACAATTTAAAACTTCTGATTAAGAGATGGCTACAAAATAATCATTTTTATATTATGAATTAATTTTTTGAAAATGATGTAGTATTTTAGTTAAATTTTATTATTTTTTAGTTTTTAATATTTTTAATATTGACACATTTTATTTTGTTATTACACTGACGTGGTCTCTTGTACTATAGTACCTTCAGGCAAATAAAGAATATGAATATTAACATGCTTTCATCCTCTACATGTAAGAAATATTTCTCTAAAGTTTTGACCTATATTTTTGTTACACCCTGTATTCAACTCTTGATCAAAACTGGAGCTAGTTCACTGTCGTATTAACATTGAGAACTCAATTCGCCGTTAATGGAATTTAACTGAGTCCACATCCATTCCTCTGAGACACACAGAAGGTGAGAAGGTAAATGGGGAAAATTTGTCAATCTTATGGACTCAGCGTCGAATTATAGTTCTAAAGTTCTTAGCGTGATTGCGTCTAGTTCAATATTCCTAGTGGGTTAAATTTTACTTCGAAGTACGTAATTTACTCAGAAAACTTGAATGTCCCGAAAGGAACATTATCGAATAAAAGTGTGTGTCGACAACTGATCGGAAATAACCAAAATGCTATTATAGGCGATAATATAATTTTCTGTGAAGCCTGCTGAAAGAAAGTACATTTGTGATATCCACATTTAACTGAAAAAAGTTTGAGTAAATAAGACTTGAAAATACCCATAATACAGAAGGCAGCTCAAAGTTTAAAATGTGAAAGGTGGTAAATTAAAGTTCTTACGATTTATGATAGTATTATACGTTTGAGTAGAAGTATCTTTGAGTAACAGAACAATAGATAATTCCGAAATGTAATTTTATTTGAAGAACATGAAACAACTATAGATATACATTAACAAGTTAGGTTAAAATGATAATTATAAGCACATAAGATATATTTTCAAGCTTAACTATTATACCAAAGATCCAACTGATACGAATTCGATTCCAGCTGAGAAGTGATAGACAGTGAGTTTGTTGTGTTTTTTCAGGGTTATAACTCTAACATTAAAGACACGGCACGAAAATATCAGAATTAGGGACATTTAAGTTTATTCTTTGCGTGAGAAAGGTAGTATTTAAAAAGCTACAATGCTGTATATCTCAGGATCTAAAGAGTGCACACTGATATTACAGAAGTGTACTGAATTATTGCACACCACCATGTCCATATTCATAGTTCGCATTTTTATTGGAATGCAAAATATTTTCAACTTCAGTACCTAAATTGGAAATTGACCACAGGCAGCTTGCGGATCACAAATGATATTCGAAGAATTTGATATGAACTATGCGACTAGAACGACATCAGGATTACGAAACCACCAGTTCAACAAATAGCAGAATACTGAACAAAAATGTTCACATAGCCTGATATTCAGGGATTAAGAATATTGGCATTGTTAATTTTGCCGTATATCCTTCAGTATTCAGGAAGTTGTAAATACTTATACAATGGTCCTTTCAAACTACAAAAATTATTAAGAGGCTATGAAATCATAGCATGAAAATAATGGAGCAATTGTTCAAACAGAATGACAGGACTCACTAAGGTGTGCGTAGTTCGAATTTTGGAAATTTATTTGACATTTATGATAAATGAAATATATATGTTACAGTCAGAACGCGAAATCCGTTTCTTCTCTATTCCCGAGATTCTGTAATGCAATTAACACATGTAACGCGTACTATTTTGGCCGATCTTAATCAAAAAAATATTTTTTACTAATAATTTTTAATTTAAATAAATAGTTTGTTTTTGGACGCTAACATTTTATACGTGATCGCCGTTTGTTGCTTCTCGATAGGTGTCATTCGTTTGTTATTATTCGTATTTGTCGATAGGTGTTATTCATTTGTTATTATTCGGCGGCGTTTGTGAAATTGTTGTAATAAATAAATTATATAAAATTTAGTTTTGTCTTCAAACAAGTAGGTTAGAAAGTCGACCTGGGTAGCGTAGTCAGTATAGCGATGGCCTTTTGTGCTCGAGGTTGTGAGTTCGATCCCGGCCCAAGTCGACGGCATTTAAGTGTGCTTAAGTGCGACAGGCTTATGTCAGTGGATTTACTGGCTTATAAAACAACTCCTGCGGGACAAAATTCCGGCACAGAGGTGACGGTAATATAACCTCGGCAGTTGCGAGCGTGTTAAATAAGCTATAGTAGGTGGTGGTGATACATTAATTATAGGCCTACATCAATATAAATAAATAACATAGAAAATGTTTGTAGGTGATACATTAATTATACATCAGTGTAAATAAATTGCATACCAGTATAGGTTAATGCTTGAATACGTATTTTACTCCATGGATGTTTTCGCGTTCAGCCACGACCCCACGAGTGGCGTTCAGAGCAACAACCGGAAGTCGTCAGAAATTGTTTTCACGCTTATGTCTTCTGCATCATTTCTTGTTTTCTTACAAATCTCCACTCCAATAAATTAATTTAGAAACAGTACATGCATAATAAGACATTTAATTCTGTGGCCGGGAGGAAAAAAATTCTTCAATAAAAATGTTACACATTTCAGAAGAACAGTAGGAAGATTGAAATTGGTGCCAATTATAGAGTTCTTTTAATTAAGGTGTTTTCCCTGGATATTACTTGTTTATATTTGTTCTGAAATAGGTAACGTTGCTCATTTAATAATTTTCTTGATTATTTCCAAAAAATAGCCCCACTTAAGCCCTTTTAAGACTACAACCCAAACTGAGAAGAAGGGACTCCTTAAACATAAGACCTTTTCCATGTCAAAATAAATAGGAAATGTAAATTATTAGAAATGCAAAACAGATCTTAAACAAAAATTGGACTATTTACCTAGTGCTTAAAGTTTTAAAAGGAAAGGGCATCAGTGTGATAAAATAGCTAAAATACACGTTAGAACTTTTTAATAGGGAAGCATGGAAAGTAAACATATGATGTTTGTAAGGAATAAAGTATTAAATATTCTTAAGTCCTTTATTCCGTGTGTGCTCGATTCAAAAAATTAGAACATTTGGTAACGCTCTATAAATCTAGGCAGGAGTCTTATTTGACTTTAACCGTTTTACCAGATTGTAGAGAAATTGTTTCAACTTTCAGAATATATAAAAATCTTATTTTCACAAGATTTTATATAAGACCTTTTTTCTCCCGCCCACAGAATTATTTCCTCACAGCACAACCTGCGTATTCAGTTCAAAGGATGTCATGGCTCGCTGTATGCAGCCATGTGGCTAGACGATGAGCCTAGAGAATTCAATCTTCCTTCATTTCCGCAGAGGCGTATTACATATGTGCCAGAGAAGTTGCCTAGCAAGTACGGCGTTCATTCTGAACAGTACTTACCGATATGTACGGTAACGCCGGTAGTGGCAGGAATGTGAACTGTTTGGAAACACGTACTGAGGTGAGTTTTTTCCTTACTATCGGGATATGGGAAGAAGGTTAAAACGATTACTTACGTATTTGTTGACATTGACTTCGACGGTCAACATGGACACGGGGCATTTGATTTGTGTTGTGGAATGTTGCCATACGCAACCGTTGATAACAAATATCCTGCGTACGACTTGCCCGCGCAAAACACAGTTCGAAAGAGGTTATGGTAGTGCACAGACCGCACAGGCCGCCATCTGTTGCTACGACGTTCAAGTTATACCGTACACATTCTCAAGTTCAGATTGAACACCTTGATTAATAGGCAACTTCTCTGACATAAAAACTGAAACTCGCTTCAAATCGCTGACTCAACAGTGACGTCATGACACACTTTGAAATGAACACCCAATAGTTTGCGCGACACTGATAGTTCGTCACTTTTAACTAAATAAATAAAAGTTGGTTTAATTTATTATTTACCGCACTTGTGTTGTAAGTTTAACTTACAAGGCCAACCAACAACATCGGTAAGGTTATTAAACAACACGATCGGCCAGAAAAGAAATATAGCAAGTTTCCAACGAAACACGAGACATTGCAAAATTCACATAATTTATTCAAACTGAAATTCAACAGCTTCACTGAATGAATTACACTGACGCAGCAGGACCTGATTTCCCCTGCAGCAGTAATAATCTTGCCTCCAGCCCAATTCCTCTCGATTCTAACGGATGTACTATCACAGAATACACGAGTAATTTTTCCTCGATATTATTTTTCATTTCAATCAGTAGGTAACGTGCGCCAGCAGAATATTCCTTTTTTAGGTCATACGAAACGAACCTTTATTACAAAAGTTTTGTAAGCGTAGATTAGGATACAATATGCAGTGTGTTACCAACTTGAACCAACTTAAAGGTGCACTATACCTCCACTGCGACGGCATCTAGCTAAGAACAGCGAAGTTTCTACATGTAAGTTTATTGTTATAGTTGCTGTCACTGATTCTACATATTACAGCACGTAGTTTATCGATCATTTTTTGTACATCCTATAATTATATTATTTCATACTCTAGGCCCTATTAATTATATTACATCACATCATATATCTTCTTCTTCCTTCATTCCAGCTTGATCGATCCAGCGTTTCCTCGGGTTTCGAACGTTTCGTTTTCCAGACGGTGTCTACTGGATGTTCATTTCGAAGTGTGTCATGACGTCACTGTTGTGAGTCAGCGATTTGAAGCGAGTTTCAGCTTTTATGTGAGAGAAGTTGCCTATTAATCAAGGCGTTCAATCTGAACTTGAGAACGCGTACGGTATAACTTGAACGTCGTAGCAACAGATGGCGGTCTGTAAAGTCTGTGTGCTACCATAACCTCTTTCGAACTGTGTTTTGCGCGGCCAAGTCGTACGCAGGGTATTTGTTATCATCGGTTGCGTACGACAACATTCCACAATACAAATCAAATACTCCGTGTCCATGTTGAACGTCGAAGTTAATGTCAACAAATACGTAAGTAATCGTCTTAACCCTCTCCACATATCCCGACAGTAAGAAAAAACTCACCTCAGTACGTGTTTCTAAACAGTTCACATTCCTGCCACTACAGGTGTTACCGTTCGTATCGGTAAGTACTCTTCAGAATGAACGCCGTACTTGCTAGGCAACTTCTCTGGCACATAGGTAATACGCCTCTGTAGAAGTGTAGGAAGATTGAATTCTCTAGGCTTAACGACTTAACTTAACATGACGGCATACAGCCAGCCATGACACACTTTGAACTGAACACGCAGTATAACTAAGAACTACGTTGTTGTGAGGTTCTCTTCACATGACGCATCCGTTAGGATTTATATTTTTGAATTCTTCGGATTGCCGATTCTGTTATTTTTTGCTTGATCTATATATTTTGCTTTTCTTATTCTATCTCTTCTACTACAACATTTCACTGTCCGTAAAAATTGTATTTCTAATGTTTCTATTGTCTTCACATCTTTCTTCCGATCACTCAATGTTTCGATCACATATAAGTGCAGCCATTACATTATAATATCTTGGCAGGGTGTCTTTCCTAGTTAACTTTTCTAAATTCTGTTAATAGTGCCTCAACAGAAAGGATATTTCTGCATCTGATTTGTAATTTCTTCTTCGTCACTGAAAGTTAGGACAAAACCAATACTTACAGTGTATGTGACAACTTTTATAGGACTACTGCATTATTTTCTGAAACAATTTGTTATATATATATATATATATATATATATATATATATATATATATATATATATGTGTGTGTGTGTGTGTGTGTGTGTGTGTGTGTGTGTGTGTGTGTGTGTGTGTGTACCAATTTCGGAGATAAAAAACCGGTGGAATATATTCCATATTATATTATATTATATTACACAAGGTAATTTCTCGAAATGTACGGCCATTTCAGAAAATATGAAACCAAATATTGAAAAATTAAGTGTTCGCGTAGGCTTCTGCGGCTGGTGTACATGGTGTGTGGATAAGCTTCGGGGCTTCTACCGCGTTGTCTTGGTGTTGGTGGCTGACGTTTCGACCGCTGTGTTGTGGTCATCTTCAGAACAGTTGGATAAGGAAATAGTCTGCTCTGAAGATGACCACAACACAGCGGTCGAAACGTCAGCCACCAACACCAAGACAACGCGGTAGAAGCCCCGAAGCTTATCCACAGACCACTGAAAAATTAAGTTTAATAAAAATGACTGTAATATTGTTATTTGCATAGAACAAACTGTGATTTTAATAGATGAGAAAAAATTAAATCATAATTTTAAAATGTATTTGTTATGCTAGTGTTCAAAGTGACAATGATGATTACTAGTAAGGTGTTCACTTCCGCAGGTGAATGTTGGGGAGCTTTTATATATCAGCCAACAGATATTTGCGTAACGGTATGGATAAATGAATTTAATAGTCATGTTGGTGGAGTCAGACCCGTTACCACATGTAGATGTGTTATAAATGAACATATGAATAGAGTTTTAGATACAGCATTCTTATATGCATACACAGTCGCATACCAATGGAGGGGGGGGGGGTCAGCTACTGACCCCAGAGAATATATTTAATGATTTCTCTTTTATTACTGGGAAATTTATGCTATGCTTTTCTGACATTCTTTGTTGTTATGTTGTACACACCGTAGCAGAAAATTAACTTTTGGCGGCAGTCCATTGTTGAGTTATAGCGGTTGTTGTCAGTACATGCGCATTGGATTTCTTATATCCATTTATGTTTCAGTAATAATTGCAGCCAGGAGGTTGTATTTATTTCTTTGACAGTAAATATGGCTAAGAAGAAGTGTATAACAGGGACAGACATTGATGAGGCGATATTTGACAGTTCTTGTAGCGAAGCTGAAGATGTTATTCAGGAGCCTAAAGGTCAAGATATTTCAAGAGAAAGAAGTGAGTCTGAGGAAGGAGAAGGTAGGCCTAACGTTTGCTTCATTCCTCTGTATAATAAAATTATTTTTCTTTTTGTAAATAAACTACTGGTCAGAAAGTAATAGGTTTCTGGTTACGTGCGTGATGCTTGTAAATACTTATTGTTTTAGAAGTTCAGCCCGTACGAAAGCATCTACGTCCGGAAGCAAAAATCGACCAACCCCCTGGAAATGGGACAGCTTCATCTGGTAATATATGGAAAAATAAACCAGTACAAATGAGAGAAGGCGTCACTCCGCTAACATCATCAGAACCCAGGGAGGACCTAAGCCGGGAGTGAAGCCTGACACTCCAAGGGAAGCATTCTGTATGTATTTTGGATCAGGATGGTTTATAAATTATTTTGATCCACACGAACCAGAGATTGGATATACTCAGGCAATCATGTGCTGATGCATTTATTCGAAATTCGAAAGATTTTGTCCAAGAGGAAATTTTAGGTGTTATTGGACTTCCTCTAATCTGTGGGGTGAATCGACAAAATAAAGACAGTGTTCGTGAGCTATATAGTGCAGAAAATTTTCCAATGTATAGAGCTACACTTTCAGAACAAAGATTTAGATTGTTACTGAAATGTCTGCGTTTTGATATTTCAGTTACACGTGAAGATTGGAAGAAAAGAGATAAATTTGCTCCTCTCAGAGATATTTGGAATATGGTGGTGAGAAAGTTTCCTATGTTTTACAACCCTAACGAGTCTGCCACTGTTGACGAAGAACTAAAAACATTTCATGGGCGCTGTCCATTTAGGTTATATATCCCAACCAAACCAGGTAAATATGGGATAGAAGTAAACCTGTTGTGTGATTCCAACACAAACTACTGCCTCGCAGCAGACCCTTATGCAGGATAGTTTGAATCTGAGCAAAGAAATCATAACAGTGGTCCTGAAGTAGTGGAACAATCAGGACGAAACATCACAATGGACAAGATATTCATAAGAATGTTCCTTGCAACGGAATTGTTGAAGGAGAAAGTAACTACAGTTGGCACCATACGAAGTGACAGAAGAGATTCACCGACAGAGCTTCGCCCCGTTTCTGCCCAACTGGAACAGTTAGATTTGCCTTCACTGAAGATACCACCTTGGTCAGCAATGTCCCAAAGAAAGGAAAAGTTGTGACAGTCCTTTGCACGCAACATTGTGACATGAAAGTGACTGACGATATGTCAGATATAATCCTATTCTACAATTCTACTAAAGCAGGATTGGATGTTCCTGACAAGTGCATAAGAACATACTCTTGTTGTCGAGGAACGCGGCAACGGCCAATGATGGTTCTGTTCAACCTCATTGACATTGCAGCATATAATGCATATATATTGTTTCGTGAAACTACTGATCAATGGGCTAAACAGTACAAAAAAAAAAAAAAAGGATTCTGGAAGGAAATTTTTTTTGAAAGAACTGAGTCCACAATTTTGCATCATAAATATAAAGAAGAGAGTACTGAAAATTCGGTTGGCCTATACACAAAGTATATACATGCTTTATGTATATTTGGTTATAATTTCAATCAAGACCAAAGTGCAGTGAGCAGGGGAACTGTGCTTTCAGAAACACAAAGAAAAGTGACTCGTAATGCAGTGACAAATATTCCAAACAAAGGCGGTTGTTATTTATGCCCAAGAAGTAAGGACCGCAAATACATGAAGACCTGTACTTCATGTAATAAGTACATATGTTCTGCTCATATGACGATAGAAGAGTCCATTCCTATTAGAACCTGTCCACACCAGTGGAGTAACGGTTAGCACGTCTGGCCGCGAAACCAGGTGGCCCGGGTTCGATTCCCGGCCGGGGCAAGTTACCGGGTTGAGGTTTGCTCGGGGGTTTTCCCTCAACCCAAAATGAGGAAATGCTGGATAACTTTCGGTGACGGGCCCCGGACAAATTTCACCGGTATTATCACCTTCATTTCATCCAGACGCTAAATAACCTAACATGTTGATAAAGCGTCGTAAAATAACCTATTACAATAAAATAAAAATTTTTAGAACCTGTTCGCAGTGTGATTCTGAATGATTGTTTTTGTTTGCATAAATATTGAATACACCAAGTAATATTGTATCGGAATACCTGTTTCTCTCAGAATGTTTATTTTTTTTTTGTATCTGTTCAAAAAAAATTTTTGTAAAGTAAAATACATTCAATATAGTTGATATAAAGTTCCTTAAACCATAAAGATTACAAAAATATATAGTTTATATAGTTTAATTGGAGAAACAATATAAAATATTTGGGGTCAGTCACTGACCCCACCATTGGTATTAGTTGGTGTAATAATGGGCATTGGTATGCGACTGTTAATTAGTTTTAATTTTAATATTTCAACAGATATTCTATAAAAATAACTGTGCAAATGTCACGTCCGTTACTTTGGAATGGCCGTGTAGCAAATTTCATGGAACATTATAATTATGTCACTCAGCTAATCACAATTTCATATAGGCTAGGTACTATGAATAACCTTTGGTAAGTTTAAATAAGTGGTAAATAATGAAAGGGAAACAGAAGTATAACGATGTCAATACGTAGCTAGAGCATACGAAAATATTCGCTTCATCGGAATTGTGGACGGCAGAGTTTGTTTTGCTTGTTAACAGTACGTGTTATTATTTGTAGTCCCGACATCACAATATAGTGCGACCAGGTTCATTACACAGGCAGAGAATGGACTAACTGCATTACTTCACTTGTTTGAATCCCTACCCCCACTCGACCCTTCGTTTTAATTACATGCACAGTCCTCGCTCAAAGTATGAAGACCCAGACGTAGCTCAGTGGTCTGGCCTGTTTCTCAACCAAACTTCCGGAATTCGATGTACTCACCGAAATGATGTCAACAATGACAACTACTCAGTATCTGTTCGAAAGGCTGGTTCACAATAAACCGGGAATGGAAACGACAACGAGAACGAGAACAGAAATATTGTTAAAATAAATGTATTTAAATGTGAGCATTCACAATAACTATTGTGAATGTTATCATTTAAATACATATATTTTAACACTATTTCCGTTCTCGTTCTCGTTGTCGTTTCCGTTCCCGGTTTATTGTGAACCAAATTTAACTCTTCAAAAGTTCCTTACATCGATATGAGCCCGGTTGAGTTAGATTTAAACTCTGACAAAAGACGCCAACGTAGCCAAATTCAATAGACAGAATACATGTATTCCGTCAAACTAACATCCGAAACGAAATTTTCAGAATCATAAATTCTAAAAGCATGTCCTCTCATTAAAAATATTGCTGCTTAACATTTCTGTAAATATGATATACGAGAAGATCCAACGAAAAGTGGAATCTGCCGTCAGCCATTCGGTTTTTTCACTGACTGTTATAATTTTATTACGACATACTACTTTTTACCAATAAAACGTTACGAAAAGACGTGTTGCAACCAATTATGGCTGTTTATCGCTACAATTTTATCACTTCTCTAGCATTTGTTTGTTTTTATCACTTCGCTAGCATTTGTTTGTTTTTATCACTTCCCTAGCATTTGTTTGTTTTTATCATTTCCCTAACATTTGTTTGTTTTTATCACTTCCCTAGCATTTGTTTGTTTTTATCACTTCCTTAACATTTGTTTCTTTGTTTGCCAACATTTCAAAATGCAAATTCTTCACGTTAATATAAAACATGCTTTGCAACCGTCATTTGTTTCCCGCATAGATAGTCAACTGAAAATGGCGGCTCCTTTCAAACGTTTTGGTGAAGCTAACATTAGTGAAATAGAATTTTAATAAGTCAATTAATAGGCCTACCTATTTTATTGTATGAGAATACTTTATTTCTTCTAATCTTCATACACTTTCTTCTGTTTTTATCACCTTTCTACCATTTGTTTCTTTGTTTGCTAACATTTCAAACTGCAAAGTCGTGAAAAAATTAATTCAAATTAAGGTGGTCATATTACCTTCAGGTATCTTAGTTTCAGCGTATTATTTCTAAATTAATATATTTCTGTGAATATGTTTGTTGGTTTTTAAACTTTTGTCTTGTTTTTCTGATTTTATAAATTGATATCGACATCACAGCTGATCATATTAGACTGAAGACTTTGATGTAATTATGTGATATTCTATGGTTTCGAAACCCGAGTCACAAAAAGTTTTGAAATAAAAATTAATTATTTTTGAAGGGAGAATTTGAAGTAAAATATATGAGCCGACAAAAGAACCAAATGGCATATGGAGAGCCAAAACAACTAGTGAATTTAACAGAATCATACATACACTAATAAAAAGACCATAACTCTTGTTAATATCAAAGAAATATGTGGTTGGGTTATATTAATAAAATGAGAAATTAGAAGTTATTCGAGAAAATTCATAATTGAAATAAATAAATATTAACGAGCGCACATGGAAGATACAAACATAAGAGAGATTATGTGACTTAAGACTTTAAAGATCTGAAGGTTAAAAATTGGACAACAGCCATCCAGTAATAGTTAAAGGGACAGATAAACTTTGTTGGGAAGGCCAAAGCTTTTTTATAAGAAGTATCACCTGAAGGAGATAATTCTTTTCTTTTATACGCTATAATAATTTTCTTGAGCTACCGGCGTAGATAAGGTAGCAGAGTCTTTTACTGATCCGGTGTTGTACTCAGGCGTCGGTTCGATTTCCGCTTGGATTGATTTCCTGATTGGTTTCTTTTGCAAGGTTTTTCCTAACCGTAAGACGAAAGTCAGGTAATCTGTGACGAATTCCCGGTCTCATTTCGCGAAATACGACACTATCTCGCTGTCACCAATTCCATTGGTGCTAAATAGCCTAGTAGTTAATACAGCGTCGTTGAATAACATAATAAAAACAATTATTTTCCTTTTCTTCTTCCCTTTCCTTTTTCCTCTTAATCATCTTTATTTGATTGGATCGTGAGATACTCCGCCTGCAGAGTGGAAATAGAATGGGAATCCTTCGAGTAAAACCTGCAAAACGCATTTGTAACCACAAGAAATTAAACTTTGTATTATTAACATTAGTAACATGACACTCTTGCACAGAAAACCGATGCACGTTAAGCTAACGGTAAAACAAAACGTGACTACAGATCCAATCAGGTGAAGTGATTGCACAACAAGGAGCAACAAATAATCCAGCAAAGGTTGGTCGCTCTACGTTAATGCGCATGAGCCTGTAATCTGCTGGGATTACAGTTTTGTGGTCACCTAGTTACGGGCGGGCAGTATCATCAAACTTTCATCACACATAAGGGACTGCAAAGGTGTACTTCTGGGGGAGGCAGGAAGACTGGACCCGGTTTTCTCATGTTGTAGGTAACAAAGGCCTCTTGTAAGCTTCAGGGAGTCCACCGTTGTGGCTGAGGGGTTAGCGAGTCTAATTCCGAATCCAGCGGTCCCGGGCTCGATTCCCGGTCAAGACGAGTTGTCTGTGTGAGGATTTTTCGGGTTTTTCCCCCCTCACTCCTATGGATGAATATCGAGTAATAATTTCAAGGGAAAAAATTGTTCCGGGGCCGGGTATCGATCCCGGGAACAATTTTTCCCTTGACATTATTCAAATCTGCTTTACAGGGAATCTTACTTGAAAGACTAGATTTGCAGAATATCAAGTAACTTTATGAGACGATTGGAACCCCACTCATCTTCGCCACTTCCTTTCCTTCCTCATCATGTTTCTGGTTCTTCAGATCACTCTACCAGCGGCCTCCCGAAGCTGCTCACTCTCTCGACTGGCCTCCTTGGAATATACTCAGCGATGTTGTAGCGCAATAGTTAGCGCAATAGATCTCAATAGGTCGCAGTGCTGGGCCATCCGTGCCCCCCTCAATTAAATTCCATTCCATTCCAAGCTACAATTACAGGAACTACTTGACATCGATGAAACAATGATATTAAAAAAATTGTAGCAATTCCGGAATAAAGATGATAGAGGAAATCGGCGGAAATTCACGGGTAAGTTAGGTACATAGGCTAATAATGGATTAACTTCGCTCACAGTGTTACGCACTGCATTGAGAGAAGAAAGAATTTCTTTGGACTGCCACGAAGGTGTTCCGAGTTTGAGTCCCAGTTGGGCCTAGGATTTATAATTGAAAAATGAATGGCAATTGTGGGGAGGAAGAGTAGATTTGAGATTATTCTTCGGACTTTTCCGTTGTTTTATGTTAGTTATGAACCACAATCATTCCAATCGTTAAAATTCCGTAGTACTCCCCGATACCTGGCTGTAGACGTACAAAAGGAGCTGCTCTAGGGAAGAATAGGATTGTCTGCTCCACATCTGGATATTCATCAAGCCTTAGCATAGTCAGCTGGTGCTGATATAGGAAGTGCTTGGGATTCCAGACCTCTGGGGTTTGTCAGGCTACTCGTCTGCGAAATTGGACCTGGCTATTAGGAGCTGAGTCAGGATGGCCCACCTTTCAGTATCGGATTCACGAATGACACCTAGGTCACTTGTCGGACTTTGATAATCATTACAGGTAAATACAGGGCGCACAATGGATCAGAGCGGAACAAATTGTACTCAGCGTAAAAGTTCGTTCAGATTGACTAACGCTAGGGTTTGTCATCCGTATTCATGACAATATATTATTATTATTATTATTATTATTATTATTATTATTATTATTATTATTAGGCCTCCTGCTAATGTAAAGGTGGCTCAAATTTCCTCATATGGTGAGCTAGACCATAAGAGAACTGCGTTGCATAACAGACTAAAAAAAGATTTGCGTATGTGAACTACGAATATTTTTACTTTAGGTATTGGGCGTCGTGTGTTTGCATGAACTTTGATTGTTTATGCATACATATGAAAATAATCCAAGACGTTTCTTTAAACGTGAGTGCTTTGTTTTCTACATTTTGAAAAATCTTACACTATGCAGGTAATTTGCCTATAATATGGCCAGAAGAAAGAAAATTCATTAATTTGGAAAGAAACAAAATTATTGGTGATTAATGAAGTTTGGATTGAAGAAAATGATTCTTGGCTTCAAAAATATTCTCACAAATAAATTGTGACTAGGTCCAAGAAACATTGCAATTTGAAAAAAAAAATGACAAAGTTAACAATCACAAAAATAAAACATTGCAATTTGAAAAAAAATAACGAAGTTAGCATTCACAAAAATGTTTAAAAAAAATAATCAATGGGTGTAATGGAATGGAATTTAACTGGGGGGCATGGATGGCCTAGCACTGCGACCTGTTCAGATGTACTGTGCTAACCCTCGATATGGAATGAGTTGCGTGCCACTGATTCTCTACCCGCACCGACCTAACCACGTGACTCCCTTAACGACTTGTCCCTACAGGAATCCATATACCATTCCTGCTTCGGCAACTTCCCCCAAGACCCCCTGTTTGTCCGAGGCGAAACTCCTCCTCCGAGTAGGTTCTCCTCGGGTACTCGTTGCAGAAGCCATCCAACGTCGCTTGACTACATTCCACGGAGGCCGGTCGAGAGAGCCAGTAGCTTCGGGAGGCCGCCTGTAAAGTGATCTGAAAAACCAGAAACGGGGTGATGACGAAAGGATGAGGGGGGAGGAAAGGAAGTGGCGAAGATGAGTGGGGTTCCAATCGCCTGATAAAGTTACCTGATATTCATCCTTAGGAGTGAGGGAAAGACCCGAAAAAACCTCACCCAGGCAACTCGTCCTCACCGGGAATCGAACCCGGGATCGCTGGGTTCGGAGTTAGACTCGCTAACTCCTCAGCGAAAACGGTGGACATCAATGGGTATAAGTGTGACAAATAAAGAAGTCGTTTGTGAGTCCAAGACATTCCTCATGCATGTACACACCACAAATTGTACACAGTCCCATATCCATGTGGCTATATTACCTGCACCCAGCACCTCTCGAAAAACCAGCAATTTTTCAGTTCAATATGAATGCATTTTAAATAAAGCATTGGATGTCGGTAACGAGCATTGAACAAGTTATAAAATTTTACACAGAAACTATAATTACCAATTGCTTGAAAGAAACTACAAGACAAACTTACCAACAGCAATATTATAACACCGTCTTAATCCGTTGCCACAAATCAAATAAAAAAGGCCTGTGGAAGCAGTTTTGCTATTATCCACTAATGTCGCTGATTATGCACACTTGCTAACACGTGGTTCGACATACTGCCACTAACGTTTGGTTATCATATCAATTATCTATAGAACAGTAATGTGGCCAATTACGAGTATCTGCATTGGCCATAGGCTATCTGCATCAGATATCTCAGTACACTGATTGATTCAAAAGCCATTACAAAGCACATAACATACTGTAGGCTATACAAATATCTTGTTTTTTTTTTCAGACTTTTTCAGTACAATTTATAAGTTATTCAAAATGACACACAGAAATGGAAAAATCTAAATTATTTACATTACCGAATGCGTTCTTCCTACGACAAAGTGACACTGTACCTTTACTGCACTCTGATAAGAGAACTAACAACATAACTTGTTACTAGACTTAAGTTTATCTAGAATTTTTACCTACTAAAAGTTAAAACATCACCCGTCCTCGTGTCCCCTCTTATGAAAATCGAATGTGAGATATCAGCTTCCAGTTTTTTCTGTCATTCCACATTTGTTTAATTACTTTCATGCATTACTTTTTATACTTTCTACAACCTCATTTACCTAATCTATCTATTGCCCTAAATCTTCCGACATGTCTATGTCCGCTAAATTTAATATCAATGTCTTCTTTGATAATCTTTCATTACCATCATGTCCAAACCATTTAATTCTGACACTTTCTAGTTTATTTTGCAATTTGTCAATTTCCAAAATGTCTCATTTCTTCATTCTTTATTACATCTCTCTTGCTGAATTATGGGATAACTTGTCAGGGTGATGTTCAACGGGGACAAGTTCCTGGTACCGCCAAGGTAGTTGTGAAGGACTGACAAGAACAGTGAAAGAGTATCTAAGGAGAAAACAGTGAAGCTCTGGAAGGCCCAGCTATTCGACAGTGAATATTTTTCCAGCTTTCAAAAAGATGAGAGAAGATAAAAGATCAGTTGCCATCTTAATACTTCTATGTAATTTAATTTAACGCAAACCTAAGTACAACACAAACGCCCAAGTCCTAAATCTTCTTTTTTTATGTGTCTGGCCCGAAAGATCGTTGGAGATCTGACGGCTACAAAGCTATGTGTATCCGTAACGATCGTATTGACGATCCAGCAACTATCAGACTGTATGTACTAGGGAAATGGATGTTAGACACTGTAGTTTCCCGTTGCTTTCCGTATCTGATGATATTGATGAAGATGATAACGATGATAATGCCGACTAATGACGGCGAAGAAAGCCCGAGGACCAAACGAGGGAAAGGCTGAGAAAAATCCCAGATAATCCACAACCAGAGATAAATTTTCCCTACCAGGATTCCATTCCGGATTACAGTGCTGCAGAATAGCGCTTAGAATCGGTTTATATTCGACCGGTCGGAGAACAACCGGCGAGGTTGAACATCCAACCGAATATCCGATTTTAAAGCGGTTGCGCCTAATGTTTTGCAGGGTAAATAGAACATTAGGTGCATTTCACCATACAAGAACTCTGATGACACATCCTGACTACATAAATGAATAACAATTGAAGGAAATTTACGTTTTCTAATTAAAAAAAAAACAGTGTTAGCTCGAAATAGGCCTACAATTGATTGGACACTTTGGTACATTTATTTTCATAACTAATAAATAAATCAACTAATGGACATCGGTAACAACAAAGGAAATAAGCGTAATGCATAGATAAAATCTGAAATGTAAACAAATGCAAGAATAAAATAAATCACAATTACTTACAAAATAGAAGTGAAAGTAAGTATACCATCTACTATTGTAACGTTCATACTTTATACTCAAAATACATAGGTTACTTGTAAAAGAGACATTGTTAGGGGAGAGTTGGGTAGTATCGGACATTGGGTAATATCGGACAGTGCGTTTCTTTCATCTACCACCAGATGACAGTACCTGAATGACATGGTTACGTTTCTGTGATACCGCATACAGAAACGTAACCATGTCATTCAAGTACTACCATCTGGTGGTAGATGAAAGAAACGCACTGTCCGATATTACCTGATGTCCGATACTACCCAACTCTCCCCTAATATAGCCTTTGCCTATTAATTATTCTAAGTGGATGTATTAATATTTCATTAATAAATCTTTTTAAGGCGATAAAAAGTTATTAACAAAAATAAAAACACTCTCAAGCTATAATGATTGTAGCTTCGTGATCTGTTGCTTCTGACGATATCTAACTGCAATGAATGAATGAATGAACGAACGAACGAACGAACGAACGAATGAATGGGGAGAGAGGAGGAAATATCAATTGAAAGGTACACGATGATAATCGCGTCCTTGCAACGATTCCTAAAACTCCTGGATGGCTCAATGTCATCTGTCTTTCATGATCCAGAGTCGTCCACCCGAGAAAGACTCAGACTTTCGTTAACCGATTGCTGGGTCATATCGCGAGGCGGAAAAGCTTTGCATACTGTCTATAGCGCCAGACGTCTGTAGCAATATATCATTTATCTTTTTCGTAAACCGTTGTGCACGGATCTATTCCGGATCCGCAAGTTTCCCCATCCATCAATCCATACTCATAATATAATATTAATCAGTGACCTAAGTACGCATGGGATTGTGTAAACCTTGGCCTTTTAATACATAAATAACATAAGCACTGTTGAAAAAAAAAACAGAAAATAGTCTTTGTTGCGGATATAAAAATACAGAATCAGGAAATCCTGCGAGATTATGAATGATATTTGCACAAAACGCTTTCTAATATAAACGTAGGCCAATATATTTTTTTCAACAAATTTTATGGAATATCATTGTCATTTTTCATATTAAGTCACGTGTAATTCCACTAAAGAATGGCTTGACATGGGAAAACTTTAGCATTGATTTAACAATCAATAAAATGAGTAAATGGGTTCTGAAAGTCGTAAAGTCTGAGCATAATATCTTTCTGTCTTTCACATGTTAATTGCCGGGTAATTTTGAAGACCTTCTTACTTCTCTAACTGCTCTCGAATCTTTTATTGCCGCTCTTTATTACTCATAATTCTTAACTTCATGCATATTATCACCACTGAATTTGATTAAGATTTCGAGTCACTTGACGTCATTGCAGACCTTTATAGTGCGTTAGAGCGTGATAGAAGTAACACTACTTCCACAATAGATATATCAATGCCATATTCAAGAATAGTTTTGTTCTACTTTTTTATGTTGAGGGCTCCTATTCGTAAGAAATATTAATATTTTACTTTGCAATTTGTAATAACGAGACTATAGTTATTCCTCAATTGCTTAATATATCTGATAAACAGTTAAACCAATGTTGGTCTCGTGGTTAGTGACACTGGCTATTATCCTGGTGGTATAGGGTTCAATTCCCAACTGCCATGGAATTCTTTCCTTATGTGTGTGATGTATGTATGTATGTATGTATGTATGTATGTATGTATGTATCTATGTATCTATGTATCTCTGTATGTATGTGTAACGTGTTGCAGTGCCTCCGATTAAATGTTTGAGAAAGGAAGAGTACACAGTCAAAATTCTATAAATTAATGGCAATGCCTACTACATATAACATATGGTTGTTTGTTGTAATTGAGAAACAAATAAAACAGAGAGAAAAAATATAAACCGTTTAAAAATGTTCTTGGGAAACAAAAGAATGTACAATTATGGGTGAAAGAAAAATATATATTAAGATTGAATTTCAATTTATTAGAATTACAAATTAAATGTACACATTGAAAATATAAACGTCTCATCAGAGACGTTTCGATCAAATAACTGTAAACCAAAACGGGAAGTATTACATGAATCAATTACGCAAATTGTTTGGTTTTTAACATTTTTTGTTAGGTTATAATCAAATCAAGATTTCAGGTATAACTCCCTGTAAAGTTGATTTGAATAATTTCGAGGGAAAAATTGTTCCGGAGCCGGGTATCGAACCCGGGACCTTTGGTTTAACGTACCAACGCTCTACCACTGAGCTACCAGGGAACTCTAACCGACACCGATCCAATTTTTCCCTCTATATCCACAGACCTCAAAGTGGGCTGACAACCGTCAAGCAACCAACATTTGAGTGCACACTAACTCCGTGTGACTTAAATTGTGGTTTTTCTGTTAACGAACAGTGACGTGTATTATGCAAATCAAGATTTCAGGTATAACTCCCTGTAAAGTTGGATCGGTGTCGGTTAGAGTTCCGGGGAGGCTCAGTGGTAGAGCGTTGGTACGTTAAACCAAAGGTCCCGGGTTCGATACCCGGCTCCGGAACAATTTTTCCCTCGAAATTATTCAAATCAACTTTACAGGGAGTTATACCTGAAATGTTGATTTGCATAATACACGTCACTGTTCGTTAACAGAAAACCACAATTTAAGTCACACGGAGTTAGTGTGCACTCGAAGTTGGTTGCTTGACGGTTGTCAGCCCACTTTGAGGTCTGTGGATATAGAGGGAAAAATTGGATCGGTGTCGGTTAGAGTTCCCGGGTAGCTCAGTGGTAGAGCGTTGGTACGTTAAACCAAAGGTCCCGGGTTCGATACCCGGCTCCGGAACAATTTTTCCCTCGAAATTATTCAGGTTATAATCACTTTAACTATACATTTAATACCATGAAACTTATTTAACATTCACAGTAGCTGTTGATTTCTTTCCTTTTACGTAATTACAAAATATTAAAGAATGTATATTCTTATAAAAAAACTATTTCCATTAAAGATTCCTTTACCTTTCATGTAAACTTAAAGGATTAAGTACAGCTCACAACAGTAAAATTTTGGAAATATTCAACATTTTGTTCTCTCCATTACTGTATCTTGTATCTTGTGTAAAACACTGTCCTTCTGCTATATGAAAAAAATATTTTTACGATTTAAAAAAAAATTATATCTTTTCTTTTTTCAAAATTTACAACGGTGGTAGTTCACTGTGCAGTGATTAAGAGTTTCCCTCATAACTCATAAACTTGTTAACTTTTATATGTTCCCTCCCTTTTATTTTATTGCTGAAACTCATGTTTACAATATCATGCTCTTTCAACTATATTCCTTAATAAATAATATTTTTTTTTTATTTTGTGTTAGAAGAAAATACTGATATTTGACCAGTTCTTAAATGAATTTATTTTTTATCAGACAATCTATGAAAGAAGTGATCTAGCATCATACTGTAGAATGGCATGCATAAATACACACACAAAATTTCATCACAGAATGCTGGATAGTTTTTGAGTTACGCTTCATCACTGCACAGTGAATTGAATTTAAAAAAAAGAAGTAAATAATTTTTTTTTAAATCGTAAAAATATGTTTTTCTTATAGCAGAAGGACAGTGTTTTACACATACTAATTTTCATTGTACAAGATACAGTAATGGAGGAAAAAACGTTGAATATTTCCAAAATTTTACTGCTGTAAATATACCTAACCCCTTAAAATAGCATTATTACAAATATAGGCTACATTCTTTAACTCAATCTCCATTTAGGTTATTATATTTTAAGAAATTAAGTTTACAGTAAAATTAGTATCCATACGCATAGGTTAAAACTTACTAGAAAGCGTGCGTAACTTTTATGATACTAACTCCTAAATAATGTTTAGTTTTTATAGTATTTTCCTGCATATATACACTTCACACATATTAAATTAGGAAGTGATAATTGTTCACTGTTGAAAGATACGTCCTGTGCGACATGTTCCGGATCCGAGGCAAGACCCAGATTTCTTGCTACGACGGACTGGCCGGAAATTAAATCCGAAGGAGTAGGTGGAGGGCAGGACAATAAAAGGTTCCCATTCAACCAGCACTCAGATAACGTCAATGCTCCCATCTGATAGTGTTGCTTGAATGTCAGCCGTCTGCTCGAATAATTTACATCCCCCAACTGATGCAATCACTTGTCTTCCTTCGCCTTAATAACAAGAGAAGAATGAGACCAACACAATTATAATGCCCCCCGGTCAGTGCCCTCAGGCAACGTTGTTATGGAGACGGCTGAGGTGTAGATAGAGATACTTTGTGGGTGTTGCCGAGGGGAAATAAGCAATCTTAAACTCAAGGGGAGAATCTTGTGGTGCAAGAAAACTAAATTGAAAATATAAGGAAATGAGAACAGTTATTTGAGGGTGAAATATATTAAGTTAACACCATTTCTTTCCCTATCTCTTGCTTTAGAAATATAACCTACATTAAAAAGACAGATCTATTTACAAACAAAGGGAAGCAGCTTGATTACAACTTTCAACTTCAAATATTTTTTATGACTGCCTCCGTGATCTGGCAGTTAGCAACTTGGCTTCCAGATCTGGAGGTCTCGAGTTCGATTCCCGGACTTTCCTTGAAGAAGAAAGGTTCCCTGGATTTATAGAATCTGAAAATTTTTATGAAGATGAGTGGCATTATGAGATTTCCAGGTTATTAATTAACCATCTTTAAAGTATAAAATAAAATATATCAGGATTGTCGCTAGGCAGAAATCAGAACGCAAGTTTCAACGTTCCATTAGTCCACACCTGTGGAGTAACGGTTAGCGCGTCTAGCCGCGAAACCAGGTGGCCCGGGTTCGATTCCCGTTCGGGGCAAGTTACCTGGTTGAGGTTTCTTCCGGGGTTTTCCCTCAACCCAATATGAACAAATGCTGGGTAACTTTCGGTGTTGGACCCTGGACTAATTTCACCGCCATTATCACCTTCATCTCATTAAGACGCTAAATAACCTAAGATATTGATAAAGCGTCGTAAAATAACCTACTAAAATAAAAAAAAACGTTCCATTATTGACATGTTTATCTATCATCAGTTAGCACAACTAGAAAACATTACAGTCCAAACCTGTGGAATAACGTTTAGCGTATCTGGTCACGAAACCAGGTGGCCCGGGTTCGATTCCCGGTCGGGGAAAGTTACCTGGTTGAGGTTTTTTCCGGAGTTTTCCCTCAACCAATATGAGCAAATGCTGCGTAACTTTCGGTGCTGGACCCCGGATTCATTTCACCGGCATTATTACCTTCATCTCAGCCAGGCTCTAAATAACCTAAGATGTTGATAAAGCGTCGTAAAATAACCTACTAAAACACTCCATACAGAGTAAACAGTAAAAAAGTACCTCTAAACATGTGTTGTGAACCGATTTCCATTCCGTTCCCCTGGCTTCGAGGTGCAGATAGGGGAAACGGGATGACGAACAACAGGGTCGAAACTTTAGGGCAAGGGAGTTGCGTGATGTTTCAAAGAAATTTTTATTTATTAAAAAGAAGAAATTATTATATGTTTTCCCCTCATTCTAGAGGTAGAGGAAACAGGAATGCCGCAGCCGAAATTAATAATTTAATAAACTCGTTCTGGAACTTCCATACGAGGAGAATTAGAACACAAAGATAGCAAAGCAGGGCTGATCCGCTGTTGTGGCTGAGGGGTTAGGAAGTCTAACTCCGAACCCAGCAGGCCCGAGTTCGATCCCCGGTCGGGACGAGTTGTCTGGGTGAGGGTTTTTCTTCACTCTTATGGTTGAATATCAGGTAACTTTATCAAGGGGATTAGAACCCCACTCATCTTCGCCACTTCCTTTCCTCCCCTATCTCCTTTCATTCATCATCCCGATATTTCTTCTGGTTTTCAGATCGCTCTACAGGCGGCCCTCCGAAGCTGCTGGCTCTTTCGGCCGGCCTCCGTGGATTGTATTCACGCGATGATGGATAGCTTCTGCAAAGGAACTCGGGGCAGACCACCTCGAGGGAGGACTTCCGTTTCGGGAAGTTAAAGGAGCTTTGGGGGGGGGGCTGCCGAAGCAGGAGTGGTATATGGACTCTGTTGGCTGTAGGGACCGGTCGTTAAGGGGGTCAAGTGGTTAGGTCGGTGCGCGTAGAGGATCGGTGGGCACGCAACTCATCCCACATCGGGGGGTGTACAATAGACCTCAGGTCATAGTGCGTGGGATGTTCCCTCCCTCCCTCCTAAAAAAAAAGGCAGGGCTGAGACTATTGGGAGATAGGGATAATGGGAGTGCCTGAGTAGGAGATAGTTAGGCTTGTCCTGAGAATACGATGTGGGGGTAGTGGAACGTGAAAGAGACGTAACCCGGGTTCGAGGTTAATTATCGCAAACTAGGGTTCGAACTAGCTTGCGACTGTTCGACATTGAAAACAAAGTTATGCGAACTCGCGACTGACCGACGTCATGAGAATGACAACGGGCAAACTCTGCTATACAGGGTGTTTCCGGGCTAGTGATAAAAACTTTCAGGGATGATGGGGAAGGGCACATGTATCAATTTCAGATAAAGAAGTCTGGTCCGGAAATGACTGAGTCGAAAGTTATAAGCAAAAATAGATGTGTAGACATGGAATAATTTTATTTTTCTGTACGCCTTATTTATGTATATTCAACTGACGTTGTTTACGTTGTCTACTTACAGTATTCCATTCAGTGCGCTGTCTGAGGGGTGGGGACAGAAAACTACACTAAAGCAATGCAGATAGCGTAATGTGTAACGGACATGGTCGGTCCTGATATGCACGTCTGTAGACAGCAGTGTATGTGTACAAGTCGCAGTGTCTAGTCGGTCAGTCCTAGCGAAATGGAGGAGTACACGAGAGAGGAATATGCAGACCTGATTTTCGAATACGGATGAGCTACTGTTCTCCAACCAGGAGATCAACCGTGAGAGGAATGTGCTTACTATTGCGTCATCTATTGGAACGAAGTAGATAGATAATATTACCGTTATAACGTCAGTTTAAAAACCATGCGCTCTCCTGCATATGTTATTTTCTGTATGGAGGGATTAAAAGACCAGGAGATTAACAGTGATCTAATTTTGTAACTAGGGTAGTATAAATATGTGTATCAATGTTATCATTTGTGCTGTGAGAGCTAGCCAATAGAGATACGAATATCCACGTGTGTGACCTTATGACATCTTATGACATCAACATTCATTCACAGCATTACCCCGCTTCGTCTCATTCCCCAGAGACTTTCTCGTGGTTGGAGTACAGTAACGGGAACAGTAGATAAGCTCACAGATTGTATCCGGGCAAGTAGCCACGTAGGAGACATTCGACCCATACCATTTTTCCAAGACTGTTCCAAAGGTTAAGGAAAGGAGGGCACGTGGTGCGAAATTACAATTCCATTTCCACACAACTATTTTTGCTTATAACTTCGACTCAGTCATTTCCGAACCAGGGTTCCTATCTCAATTTGATACATGTGTCCTTCCCCATCATCCCTGAAAGTTTGTAACACTAGCCCGGAAACACCCTGTAGAGGGACTGAACAAGCCTAGACAGTGACCTTTCCACCGCAGAGGTGTTCCGGAGGAAGTGCTAGGGATCGAACAAGCCGGGATGAACGTTGGGGAATCGAATTCAGGAGGGCTACGACAATAATTAATGGTGGAAAGTTGGCGCTGACATTGTGAGCGAAGAGACTCAGCTCATAGTAGGAATGCTTCTATCTTTCGTTGTCGTCTGATTTTCTCTTTTTATAGTCGTCTCAGAGTGAGTGGAGTGAGCCAAGAGAGAGGAAATATCTACTGTACTTCGTTCCATTCTGTGGCGTCTCGAGAGACGTCCATTTGCGCGGGAAACCGAACTGCTTGTCACTTGTTTGTTCACTGCCATCCAACCATGACAGAAATCAGGTGGCGGCCAGATGGTGGACAACGTCCGGCAAGCCTCGCAAGTAATATTAGGCAAGGATGAAACGGTGTGTCTCGCCCCCTTCCTTTATGTGAAGTTTAACGTGTGCGTAAAACAAGCGGCTGTTTGAAAAAATACGTGGGAAGAATAGACGTGGAGAATACAACAGATCAAATGATTATTTATTCAATTTCAATAAACGTATTCAATCTTCGTATTATTTTTGCTGTGAACCATAGTGCTAAGCTATTTGTACTGTAAATAGTAAATATTTATTCAGAATTCTCTTTTTAGGAGTCCCGCTGATTCCTAAAACAATGATAAGATTTTATGAAGTACTAGCAGTTATGCTCTTAACTTTGAATAATTGATTATCATATTTGTGAAAATTTGAATATGAATAGGATAAATAGAAGAAGAATAGAATTAGCCGATGTGAGTTCTGTAAGACAATGTCAGGACACTTCTTAAGGAGAGCATATATACTGGCAGAACCGTAAGTAATGTCGTTACTTTCAGGGAGTAATTCTTTGAGATATTTCAAACAAAAAAGTTTAATGCAATTTTGCTCGTTTTGGTACTTTTTCGAGATAAAAATTATTTTATATGAAACATTTCATAATGTGTTTTGGAAAAGCCACTGATTTAATTCACAATATGCTCCGTCAATTTAAGAGAGCAGTGTATTATGATAATCAATTATTCAAAGAATTTCAGTTTCTTCCCTTAAATGTGCATAAATTTGATTCGAACAAATGCAACTTTTCGTTCTGAAAAGGAATTCTAAATTGTCACATTTGTTCGGATAAAATTTCTGCACATTTAAAGGACGAAACTAAAATTCTTTCAATAATTTATTATCATAAAACACTGCTCTTTTAATAAATTGATTGAGCATATTGAGAATTAAATCAATGGCTTTCCCAAAACACGCTATGAAATGTTTTATATAGCCTAAAATAATTTTTATCTCAGAAAGGAAGCAAAAACGAGCAAAATTGTACTAAACTTTTTTCGTTGAAATATCTAAAACATTTCCACCTAAAATTAATGACATTACTTATTCTGTGTAGTTCGGCAATATAAGAAGAACTCAGAGTACATAAATTTGACGACAAAATTGACAACATTTTAAGTAACTGATATGAACATAATTATTATAACTGGAATGGATAGTACCATCACAGTGTGGTATATACAGTCACGAAGCCTGAGTTTATGAGGGTACTAGAAACAATAGACTGTGCAGGTACTGTTTCGCATTGTCTGTAATGAGAGGATAGTAGCAATCCTAGTGGTTAGCAACTACCTATGGATGCATATTTATTACGTATTGAGCTCCGTGACTGTATATACTAGACTGTGGTACCATATTAACAAGAAAACTACTAGAATACCAGGCAAGAGTAAACCGATCCGTCGCATGACATAGTACATGGTGGGAAGATTTTTTGAAACGAAGCAAGCTTTTAGTCTTGTCATGAAGCAGAATAATAATAATAATAATAATAATAATAATAATAATAATAATAATAATAAGAAGAAGAAGAAGAAGAAGAAGAAGAAGAAGAAGAAATCGTTCATTTTAATTGTTTATTTAATTACGCTGTGTGAAATACTCCGTTATTTAGCGCAGATGGATTTGGTGATAGAGATGGTAACGAGGATTTGACATA
The DNA here is from genome assembly GCF_040183065.1 of Periplaneta americana. Classification (NCBI taxonomy): domain Eukaryota; kingdom Metazoa; phylum Arthropoda; class Insecta; order Blattodea; family Blattidae; genus Periplaneta; species Periplaneta americana. Next base: position 94,207,506 of record NC_091128.1, read on the forward strand.
TGGTCACATGACATCAATCTTACTGTTGAAACAACCTCAAAATAAACCCAACCACGTAATCAACGCAAATGGGAGTAGAACCCATACAGGAGCGCAGATTTCATACAGCAGGCAAATGAAACCGCCACCTAAACTACGCTGATGGCTCAAAATCATCAAAATATGAAAAGGGCTAAATACTTCATTTAAATGAAGATGACAGTAGTGATAGTAACGATAATGATTAGGGCGATGTAAGAATTATGCTTTGGGTTACAGTGATTTTCATTACACATCAATTATACTGATGGTTACGATGGCAACGACGATAAGAGTGATGATAAAGGGGCTGCGTTAAATAATATTTCACACATCTATGTTGCAGGAAATTACGTTGTCATCTCTGAGCAATAAATTATTAGGAAATCCTTTTACCTCAAACATAGCATTCTAATGCAGATACGTCTCTCATTATTTCGAGCCATACCTTCCTTCTTGGTACTGCCCAATGTTCTTTTCTCTCATTTCTCATCAAGATAGGTATCACTTTTTTGTTTTACAAAAGCAAGTCCTGAAAATAATGGCAGGTGTAGACGAAATAAATTCCTGTAAAGATTTTTCGAAATGGAGAAATTTTTACCTTATATTGTGAGTTCATTTTTCCTAGATGATGTTTAATCTGAAAAAATCAAGACACATTTAAGGCCGATTTCACCAAACTTATTTAACTTCAATTGTTACTTAAATTCTTCTTAATTGACACTTAAACGAACAATGAGTCTTGGTCTTTAAGCTCTCACTAAACTGCATTTAAGTTAATTGGTCAATATTTGGTCATTTAAATAATTAATCCTACATTAACGATAATAATTTTCATCATAGCGACGACAACGATGGACTTGATATTTGAAAATGATGATTTATCACCAATGGGCGAGGATAATTTCCGAAAGAGCAGATTATTTTAGTACAATGGACAAACAAGATTTGTAAATACAGTTTATGCTAAGCAAAACATGTCCATAGTATATTCTGAGTAGTATAGAAGTTGATTTAGAATTTACAAATGATAGTTAGTACTTCATAATATTATATTATTTAAATGATACATTTATTGAAGAAACGTTTAATCAATCATCCATTGCCTAAAATAAAACAACTAAAATACTCCTAATATGAATAACAAATTTATCATGTAGAGCATTACAATAGCGCTAATCCATAAAGTCTTTAAATTTTGCTTGTTGCATGATATTTCCTTGCATCACCTTTCATATTATCCGGTTCTTCTTCAATATTGCTGAAGATATTGGGATGAGGTTTTTTTTTCATTGAAATCTATTTTTATTTTTTTCTAATCTTTCTTCTACCTTCTAAAGGCTACGCTTCCGTCTTTTTGTTTACATGATTTTAATATGTTTTGAGGTTACCTCTGTTTATGATGACGTCGTGATATAACAAATGAACTCACTATAAAGGTCACGTTTACATTAACGAGGGACATGGCTTTCGAAATTCGATTTTACTATGATTCCGAAGGCCGTGATGATTTAATTAGGAATTAAATTATTTGACTTTTTTGTGTAATAGTTTGGTGAAATGCGAACGAATTAAATATGATTTAACTTCAGTATTTAATATTATAGATTTTATTAATTTGTCAAATATTAATTTTCAGTATTTAAGTTAAATAACAATTACTTCATTGTAAACATGTTGGTGAGATCGGCTCTTAGTACTAAAAAAAGCATTAATAATAGTAATACAATAATATTATTATAATAATATTAATAATATACACAACGCAGAACTGCACATATTGTATTCTTCACTTAACAGAATTAGGAACATTACATCCAGACGTTTGAGATGGGCAAGGCATATAGCACGTGTGGGTGAATTCACAAATGAAGAGTGCACTGCAAGAATGATGGATGTCACTTTCTTGTCGAAAATGAACCAAGACTGTCAATGCATGGCTTAAGACATATAGAATGTACATACAGAGTTATATGGCATTAACACCGATAGTCATTGTCCATTAATGATCGGAAAATCACTGTTAAGCTTTGAGCGCTAAGCATTTCAAACTTTCAATTGCTTCTCCTGCAAAATATATTCCAAATGACATCCATCATTCTTGCAGTGGACTCTTCAAATGCATATAGAGTGTTAGTTGGAAGGCGGGAGGGAAAAAGACTTTTGAGGAGGCCGAGATGTAGATGGGAGGATAATATAAAATGGATTTGAGGGAGGTGGGATATGATGATAGAGACTGGCTTAATCTTGCACAGGATAGAGACCGATGGCAGGCTTATGAGGAGGCAGCAATGAACCTCCGGATTCCTTAAAAGCCATTTGTAAGTAAGTAAGTAAGTAAGTAATATTAATACAAAATAGGAGACAGACCTCCATCCTAATGTTGTTGGTCAAAGCTGTTAAAAGAAGTAGTTCACTATTCATGTATTAGCCTAAGGTCTTCAATGTACTGCCTCATTGCCTATCTCTGGCTCAAGTCCTAGCGCACTGGCCTTCCATCCAAGCGGCCCCGGATCGATCCTCACTAGGTTGTGATGGAATTTGTGGACAAAGTAGAGGACATTCATACTGATAACTTTATCCTCGCCCATAGAATAGTCGACTGTATGTGCTGTCGCAGAATCCTGTTAGAAAGGGAGACTGCCTTTGGATTATCCCTACAACATAGAGCGGAACGGAACTATGGTTTCAGCACTGCAGTCCAGTTAGGCTTATTTTACACCGCTGTGAAATTAGTTGTATGTCAATCATGCCACATGGGGAGCTGACTGCTCCATCTGCTGTAACATGTGCTTCTTTGCAGGCTACTATTCATGTAGTAACTATTTCCTGGTGATGGGCTTTCGTCTCTCGGCCTCTCTGTCGCCGAGATATGACACGTGATGGGCTTCCATCCCTCAGATCACCGAGTTTTTCAGAACTGTCACCACTGCCATCTATCAGTCTTTGGTTATACTACTAGGACTCGGGCGTCATGGCAGGTGACGAGCCAACACCAGACAATACACAAAGAAAGGTGCCGTTTTTTCTGATAAGAGATCATAAGAAGGGAGACTATGCATTATATTGATGGAATGAAGAGGGAAAAGTCTGAATCCCGAGAAAACCCTCAGAAGCTTGTCTCTGTTCATCACGAATGACATATCCGTCAGAGCCGGGGATTGAGCCCAGGATCGATTGTCATCTCACGCTCTGGTAGTGAACCACAAGTGAGGCAAATATGAGGACTTGGTGTGTGCCCGTCTTTAAATTTTTTCATCTACTACTAGGATATCACAGGGTGGGTTTTCTTTTCCTTGTGATAATAACGACAAAGAGCTTCAAACTCAAATAACACAGCACATGATATTAACATCAGATGAATATTTATACTCCGGTCGGTATTAAATTCCTTGGTAATAGCTTCAAGCGGTTTAAAATACACGTGTTAGCCGTTGCGTACAGAGCATCTGGATGCAGACAATGTTTACAAAATCAGAAAAGAATAATAGGACGGCAAAGGGAGTGTAAGATAGAAAAGAGTTCATAAAAGAAAGAATAACGGACTTGCTGCACTTCCATTTGAGTCAGTGGTCGGTCCATTACAGAAATTGTTTGTTTGTGCTGTGAAAGGACCGCAGCCTGGACTTGGATGGTTGTAGAGGTTAAAACTTATCGCCAGTTTCTCGCCCGGTGGCTGTGGAGAGAAGGAAGGGGCTCTTGTCTCTTAGATTACTTTGTTGTGCAAGAAGTGTGCGGTGACGCTATCTCACCTTCTATACATCCTCCAGAATATTGTACACCAGATAAAATCGACAGTCACGAGATTCTCAAGCGTTCAAAGGCAAGTTTGACCTCATTCAGTGAAATATTATGCTCTATACACTGGCATTATTATTATTATTATTATTATTATTATTATTATTATTATTATTATTAGGCCTATCATATTACGAGTGTTATTAAAAATATGGTCCACACCTGTGGAGTAACGGTTAGCGCGTCTGGCCGCGAAACCAGGTGGCCTGGGTTCGATTGCCAGTCGGGGCAAGTTAGTTGAGGTTTTTTCAGGGGTTTTCTCTCAACCCAATATCAGCAAATTCTGGGTAACTTTCGGTGCTGGACCTCGGACTCATTTCACCGGCATTATCACCATCATCTCATTCAGACGCTAAATAACCTAAGATGTTGATAAAGCGTCGTAAAATAACCTATTAAAATAAAAATAAAAAAATTAAAAATATGTAAAGTACACCGTTGTGGTTGAGGGGTTAGCGAGTCTAACTCCGAACCCAGCGGGCCCGGATTCGATTCCCGGTCGGGACGAGATGCCTGGGTGAGGTTTTTTCGGGGTTTTTCCCTCACTCCTATGGATGAATATGAGGCAACGTTATCAAGCGATTACAACCCCACTCATCTTTGCCACTTCCTTTCCTCCCCTATTATCCTGTCATTCATCATCCCGTTAATTCTTCTGGTTACAGGCGGTCCTCCGAAGCTCCTGGCTCTCTCGGCCGGCCTCCGTGGATTGTATTCAAGTGATAATGGATACCTTCTGCAAAGGAACCCGGGGCAGACCTTCTCAGGGTAGGACTTCCGCCTCGGACCGTTAAGGGAGCCTTTGGGGGGGGGGTGTTGCCGAAGCAGGAGTGGTACATGGACTCTGTTGGCTGTAGGAACCGGTCGTTAAGGGGATCAAGTGGTTAGGTCGGTGCGCTTAGAGGATCGGTGGACACTCAACTCGTCCCATATAAGGGGGTGTACAATAGATCTCAATGTCGTAGTGTATGGGATGTTCCCTCCCTCCCTCCTAAAAAGAAAAATATGTAAATACATAAAACAAAAATTTCATTGGAAAACAAGAATTAACTTTTTTTTATGCCGAAGGAAAGATAAAATTCCTGATACAAGAAGATACAGTACAATAGAACAAGTCAAACAGTCAGACTTCTAATAATCACACTTGTTGAAAAAGCATACTAAGATCACAGAAGCCACCGGCGTGGCTCAGTAGGTTAAGGCACTTGCCTTCCGTTCTGAAGTTGCGCTCGGGCGCGGGTTCGTTCCCCGCTTGGCTGATTACCTGGTTGGGTTTTTTCCCAGGCTTTCCCCAACCGTAAGGTGAAGCCAGGTAATCTATGGCGAATCCTCGGCCTCATCTCGCCAAATACCATCTCGCTATCACCAATCTCATTGACGCTAAATAACTTCGTAGTTGATAGAGCGTCGTTAAATAACCGACCAAAAAAACGATCATAGAAAGTCAATAACGTGAAGATACCATTAGTTTTATTGATATATATAGGCCTACAGTATGTTCCAAAAGTTCATGAAATTACGTCATTGGAAAATTCACAGCATGAAGTTGAAATGTGCATAGTGGAAAAGAAGAATAAAACAAAATACAAACAATATCAATCAATGTCAGTGTCAATGTGGGAAATAAGACGAGAAATATATTTAAAGTGTAGGCCTACTTGAAAACGCGACCTTGCAAGGAGTTTGCGGGCTGAAAAAAATTCAACATGTCAGCTCAAAGGATTACGCGTGGTGAAATTCAACTCGGACTACTACAATATCAGTATACTCACCTTTCCCAAATATATATTTTTTTAATTTTTTAGTTGGTTATTTTACGACCTTCTCTCAAATATCATGGTTATCTAGCGTCTGAATGAGATGGATGAAGGGGATGGCTAAATGGGTCCAGGGTCCAGCGTCGAAAGTTACCCAGCGTTCGTGTTTAATGGGTTGAGGGAAAACCCCGGAAAAACCTCAACCAGGTAACTTGTCCCAACCAGGATTTTCACCCTGGACCGCTCGGTACACGGTCAGGCATGCTAAACGTTACTCCACAGCGGTGGACTTTCCAAATAATACCCTCACGTTCGATCGCGCCATATTTTAATAGAGTCATCTAAGAGCCAATTGGCTGGTCTCCTAAATTGAGACAACTCATTTTGCCTGTGGTTTTTCCGTGATCTTCCTAAAGCACTAAGACAAATGTAGGGATAAGTCCTAAATAAAATGAACCACGGACCTACATCCCCTTTTCCAAATTAAAGCTTTTGAAATAGGAGACTTGGCTTTCGCATATTTTCTTCGGTACTTGTCGAGTTTACCCGAAGGCTGAGAACCTTCCTCTTACGAGTACTGCATTAGTTCCACTCAATGTGCAGGCTTTTAACATATTTCGGCGTCCTGATGGTGTTTTGTCATGTTTTTCGTCCCTCCCGCCATGTGGTATCTATTAGTCTATCCATTCTATCGACAGAGGCTAAATCCAGAGCGTCTAGAAATCTTTTTAAGGCGTGAAACATGGATTAGAGAGGACGGTCGATGGTTCCAGCACTTATTACAAGGTAAGCCAATAAATTAAACAGGTAGTGTAATGTAATGTAAAGTAATGCAATGTAATGTAGGGTGAAAGTCGTGAGACTTTACTGTCGAAACTGGCACGCTGAATCATTTCTAAGCGGCCTGTTATTTGTCAATGCTACTTTTATTACGCATCTATTTGTAGGCATAAACTCTTTACAAACCAATGTCGAAATATCATAAAAATCACCTATGGTGAGCAATGAGCAAATATAACTGGTAGGTCTATAGTAAAACAAGTCTAAAGAATAAATAATATTACTGCTAAAATAGCCTATATGAGTTCAATTGTTTAATAGTCATATAAGCGAAACTGTGCGGTACACACGAACAAGTTTACTAAAATTTATATATTAAGTCGGAATATTTTAATAAAAAAATGTATCCTATTTAATAGTGAACAGGTCATAACAGTTAGGAAACACGGTAATTTTTAACTTTAAAGAAATGGAAGAAAGTAACAGTCTAATAAAATATGACTTTTTTTAAGGAAGAAAACTATAAAATCCAGAAAAAAATGTACGCAGTAATTGCTTGAAAGTTGGTACAAAAGAAAGATTAGATTGGATAAAGAGAAAATTATATTGAAAAATAATTGTATTACTCTTATAAATTGTAATAATTCAATATTAATACAAACATTTAGGTACATCCTAATAAGCTTAACAAAAAATTTGGACGGCGAAGAAAAGTTTTTAAATAGAAAGCGCTGTCAAATCTTGGTTATAAACTGTAATTGTTGCCCACATCTCTGAAGTAACGGTTAGTGCGTCTGACCGCGAAACAAGGTGGCCCGTATTCGAATCCCAATTGGGGCAAATTACCTGGTTGAGGTTTTCTCGGGGTTTTCCCTCAACCCAAAATGAGCAAATGCTGGGTAACTATCGGTGCTGGACTCCGGACTCATTTCACCGGCATTATCACCTTCATCTCATTCAGACGCTAAATAACCTGAGATGTTGATAAAACGTCGTAAAATAATCCACAAAAAAATTTCAAACAAAGAAACTACTTTTGCTTCAACTTATAATAAACATAATTTTATGCTCATATAGTATTTATTATGCTGCAATAGGGATATAATATTGTTTATGCAGGGACATCATTTTATTTTTACTAACATTTTTAATATTAACTTGGCTATACCTCTGGATCAACGCCGTTTGCTACCCCCTTCCACGACTGGAGTTCGATGATACTGGCGTAATATACAAATCAAATCACTTCACTAGGTATAGGAGGGAAGAAAAGTAGTTCATCCATTTACGTAAACTAGGAAATATCGCGCTTTTGAGTTTGATAATTTTCATTAGGTTTTTGTTTAATCAAAAAACAGTACATCATTAACAATGAGTGTTTTTACTCACGAACTGAGATGTCCATGTGGACGTATTCATTATGCAGTGTATATTATACTGTCTATAGCACATCAGCGTACAATATAAAGAATGAAGTTAAATTGAAAAATAATCATAATATGGATATTTAAACACTTTTTTAAATGGTGTTCGTCCATTTAGATACAGGCTTCAGTTCTAATGTGCATGTTATTGCACTATACACTATTGTACACTAATCCCAATTACCAGTTTCGTCCATCGTACTAGTAACTCATGTTGAAATAATTCTGTACCTATTCTATAAAAGAGTACCTTACGTAGGTACTGTAATTTCAATCTTCATTTCTGCCCGATCCGAAAAATAAAATTACTCAGACATTCTATCTACTGTCCGTCCAAGTGGTTATGTCGTAGGGTCGTAGAAAGGGAGGAAATCACGTGACAGTTTTTTAACAAGGCCCTTTTATTCAAGTTATTTTAAACAGTTGTATAATATCACGTAGACGTCCAATTTCTAACAAAAATTAATGTTCTCCGAAAAGGGCTAAGTCAGCCCAACCACTAGCTGGCGAATAAAAGCTGGTGGGGGAAACCGGGATACGACGTAGGCAAATGGACGACAGTACCTGTGCGAAAATTATTCAATATTGAAAGATCTTTCGTCACTGGAAAACAGGAACATATTTTTGGAACGTACTGTTTACTATGACCGTAAGACTACTATGACTGTATATGCGGTCTTGGATCTGTGTGAAGGACGGTTGAACTTCATTAGTAGAAGGGGTGGGAGTGAAGTACATTCAAAAACTCAGATACAATAAAAATTGAAGTAAAAATAAAATGATGTCCCTGTATAATTAATGCATAATATTTCAGTAAAATTACCTCTCAGGGTTATGATAGCTCGCATATGGAGTAAGATTACGGGACATGAACTTCATGTACTCATAATCCACCACCTGTGTTTCCTCGCTCTCTTTTGTAAATGCCAGAGAATGACCATTGCTGGTATTTTTGCGCAACCTGTTGTCCGATATCACTTTATTCAGTGAGAGGATACTCCCGAAGGGTAGGCAGTAGGTTTTATCCAGGAAAGGAGCACAATGGACCCACTGCAGCTCAAAAGAACTGGCTATATAATCTCCGTTTACGCTCGTTTTGGCAATGGCCGAGGGAGGAATATAAATTTCAGGAACATTCCGGTTTACTAGATCGTTTCTCATCCCTGGCTCTGCAATGTAATGAATATCCCCACACTCTCCAATGAATATTTACCCAGAAAGAAAAAAAAGAATCCACCTTAAAACCACACCAAGCTGAATCGCATGAAAGAGATTAAGGGTTCAACCCTTATGAAGTTCTTGTAATGTTTATTAGGATGGTATTTTCTCGCATTTCCCTTCTGATTTGTATTTAATCGTCCTGTAATAAATTGTATCTACATTAAAATCGATGTTGCATGTGGAAATTCCAATACATACATAAAACACACTTATACAAGTCCGTTAGTAGCATTCAAGTTCACAGGACTTCGTTCTGTGCGTAAGCTATATTCTACGCTGCAATATGAAAAGCTTAGCCAAAGACACCGTTAAGAACACTGAACAAGAATTTTGCTCCGACTTAAAACAATATGCTCCTTAAGGTTTGCTGTGCGCTGAATCCGAAAATGCATCTCTTTTCTTCGTATCACGTCAGGTTTTTAATATGTACAAAATGATGTTACTTACTTACTGGCTTTTAATGAACCCGGAGGTTCATTGCCGCCATCACATAAGCCCGCCATTGGTCCCTATCCTGAGCAAGATTAATCCATTCTCTATCATCACATCCCACCTCCCTCAAATCAATTTTAATATTATCCTCCCATCTACGTCTCGGCCTTCCCAAAGGTCTTTTTTCCTCCGGCCTCCCAACTAACACTCTATATGCATTTCTGGATTCGTCCATACGTGCTACATGCCCTGCCCATTTCAAACGTCTGGATTTAATGTTCCTAATTATGTCAGGTGAAGAAAACAATGCGTGCACTTCTGGTGTGTGTAACTTTCTCCATTGTCCTGTAACTTCATCCCTCTTAGCCCCAAATATTTTCCTAAGCACATTATTCTCAAATACTCTTAATCTCTGTTCCTCTCTCAAAGTGAGAGTCCAAGTTTCACAACCATAAAGAACAACCGGTAATATAACTGAACAATTTTTCCCTCGAAATTATTCAAATCAACTTTACAGGGAGTTATACCTGAAATCTTGATTTGGGTAATATAACTGTTTTATAAATTCTAACTTTCAGATTTTTTGACAACAGACTGGATGACAAAAGCTTCTCAACCGAATAATAACAGGCATTTCCCATATTTATTCTGTGTTTAATTTCCTCCCGAATATCATTTATATTTGTTCCTGTTGCTCCCAGATATTTGAACTTCTCCACCTCTTCAAAAGATAAATTTCCAATTTTTATATTTCCATTTCGTACAATATTCTGGTCACGAGATATGATCATATACTTTGTCTTTTCGGGATTTACTTCTACACCTATCTCTTTACTTGCTTCCAGTAAAATTCCCGTGTTTTCCCTAATTGTTTGTGGATTTTCTCCTAACATATTCACGTCATCCGCATAGATAAGCAGCTGATGTAACCCGTTCAATTCCAAGCCCTCTCTGTTATCCTGGACTTTCCTAATGGCATACTCTAGAGCAAAGTTAAAAAGTAAAGGTGATAGTGCATCTCCTTGCTTTAGCCCACACTGAATTGGAAACGCATCTGACAGAAACTGACCTATAGTACAAAATGATGTTACATACAAAACTGATGTACTCGTACTATGATTTCACTTTACGATAATAAGTGCTCCTCAAGGAAGTATCTGACGCGGGTTAAGGGTTGTAAACCAAAACAAAAGCTAATGCATTTTATGAGTTTATCAACATTGCTTTCCTGTTTCAAGAAAGTGTGGCCATTAAACTTTAATACACCAGATGAACTTAATTACGATGATTTTCTGGATTTTTTAATTCTCATTATTGTTTCTGAAGGAAGTTTATATTTTCAAAATCTTCTAGAAGATTTGAATATTCTCCTCTGCAGCATCACAATAACAGCTTTAGCAAAATCTCCATCTGTAACAGAGTATTCGCTAATTTGGTGATCAGCAGACTCCTTTATCATCTCATCACGTTCATCTCCATGATATTTGTCATATTCAATTGCGTGCCACGAAAATTAGTGCCATTGTAGATTAAACGTTTTTAAATCACTGCGTTTCCTGCCACAAAATAAACATTTTTGCCTCTTCACCACAAGACACAAAAAGGAAAAGATTCTCCCATGCTGACAAGAAACTAGACACCGATTGATTAGAAGCCATCACAAAGATATGTTTACTTTGGAAACTTACAACGACTGAACACTCGCAATGTCTTTACACTGAATTTCCCATACCGTACCGCAAACAGCTACACGTACACTCAAAAGACGTTACTAGCTGTACGAGCCTCGCACACGCTACACATGCGTCACAACTAGGTTGAGTTGTCTAGGCCTGCTCTAATACATGTTTTTCCCCAGAATACATAAAATGACAAACCAATTTTAATGTGTTACTTAACGATTTTTGAAATTTTTATTTGCAAGTATAGGAAATGACACTTTTAAAATCAACGCTCTTGATGTCATTTGAAATATGGATAATTTTCAATTAGGCTAATGTTGTCGGAATTCTGGGTAACCCACTAATCCTATAATATTGCTGCAGTAGGTCGTTAACTTCCAATCAATTTTCATTTGACGTTAGTTGCTTTTAAATTGGGAATTACTGGGCGATCGCAGAAGCTCCACTCTACTCGTATTAATGCATAACAAAATGAAGCTCTTCATGATAATAAATATCGTTCAGAGAAATTAACAGTGAAAGAAATGTTTGTTTCGTTTGATTTTTTAAATATTGTATTATATAACTTCTTTTGTAAAAATCTTCCACTTTGAATTTACATTGATATCATAGAATTTAAATATCGTACGAGCCTAATAATAATAATAATAATAATAATAATAATAATAATAATAATAATAATAATAATAATAATACTTTATTCTCATAACAAAGATACATATTGATTTTTTTTATATAAGAACTCTCTAGCACCCCCAAAAAGAGTAAGTTACATATTCGTGCTCAGGGGGCATTCCTTATAAGTTAATGTTAAGACATTTTATTGAATAACAGAGTAAAAAGTAATAAAAGAAAAAAAGAAAAAGAAAAAACACATATCAGAATAAGTGAACTTTAAATTTTCTCTGTTAACAGCAATTTTTTAATATATTTTTTTTAAAATAAGGAGCATTAGCAAATTGTATGTTTGGGAATTTATCTACTATCATGCTATAAAGTCTTGGACCGAAGTGGCTACTGTGATTATATGCTTCAGTTGTAGTACATTTAGGAACCGTCAAGCATATGTTGTCCGATCTTTTGGTTTTATATTTATATGAATATAAATTAAATATGTTTCGGTTTTTATGTACGAAATTCAGTAATATGTTGTTATAAATTTCATGGAAGTCAAATACTTTAAATTCTGAATACAGCAGCTCTGAAGGATAATCAAGAGGTTTATTAAGGCATATTTTTATTATTCTTTTCTGTAGCAGAGTTGTTGGCATGAGGGAGGTACTATACACACTACCCCATCCTATAAGAATGTAATTTATTCATACGTAACTGTCAGACTGCTTCCTAAAAACAGAGTATGTTCGTGCTGGTACTTGGTGCGAAATTCTGTAAACACGTCTTAAAATTGTTTAGGTCCAGCGTCGTGTTTATGGGACGTCACAGGAATACCGTAATAAACCTGCCCAGAACTGTGTTAGGTCTGTAAAACTCGAGATATGGCCCAGAAAATGTTACTCGAGGTCGCTAACACCATACAAAGGAAGGAAATACGAAGAAGAAAGCTAAAATAAAGATGGAGAAATGATATTATTGAAAAAAGAGAATAAAAAATATAAAATTAAAACAAATAGGCAGGCATGCACGCAGACAGGCAGGATAGAATTTTAATTCTAAGTACATCCAACATAATAAAGGAACTAAACAGTTGCGAAACAAGTGTCAAGTTACCGCTTGATAAGTTAGATTTATTAAAGATTTCGAATTTAAAACATTCGAATTAGAAAAGTTCGACTATATACATTTTTAATAATAATTTTTTAATTTGGTTATTTAATGACGCTGTATCAATTACGAGGTTATTTAGCGTCGATGGAATTGGTGATAGCGAGATGATATTTGGCGATATGAGGCCGATGATTCGCCATAGATTATCGGACATTTGCCTTATGGTTGGGAAAAATCTAGGAAAAAACCCAACCAGGTAATCAGCCCAAGCGGAATCGAACCCGCGCCCGAACGCAACTTTGGATCAGCAGGGAAACGCCTTAGCCGACCGAGTTACGCTGGTGGCTCTTAATAATTATGTGAATGGTTTTCTAATATTGGTGATATTGCACTAATAGATTCATTTCATTTTGTTGGCTTACACTATATAAGGAAATACTTATTTTTACCGCCAAAAATTCATGGCACCAATTATACAGGGACATCATTTTATTTTTACTTCAACTTTTAATATACCTGAGTTTTTTAATGTACTTCACTCCCACCCCTTCTACTAACGAAGTTTCAACTGTCCTCCACACAGAACCAAGGCCGCAGTACTGAGTTAGTGAGTATAGTACGTTTCAGAAATATTTTCGCGTTTTCCTGTGACGAAAACTTCCAATATTGAATCGTATTTTCGCACAGGTACTGTCATCCGTTTGCCTACGTCGCATCCCGATTTCCCCCACCTGCTTCTGCTCGCTCCACTGTAAAGACTAGTGGCTGGGCTTTCTTAGCTCTTTTCTGAAAACATTAATTTCTATTAGGAATTAATTGGACGTCTACGTAATATTATGCAACTGTTTAAAATAACTCAAATAAAAGGGCCTCGTTAAGTAATTAACTATCACGTGATTCCCCTCCCCCTTTCTACGATCCTGCGACATAACCACTTGGACGGACAGTAGATAGCATGTCTGAGTAATTTTATCTGTGCGGTTCGGGCAGAAATGAAGAATGAATTTACAGTACATAAGGTACTCTTTTATAGAGTAGGTACAGAATTATTTCAACATGAGTTACTAAGTATGAAGGACGAAACTGGTAATTGGAATTAGATGCAATAGTCTATAGTGCGATAATAGGCACAAAAGATCTGAAGCCTGTATCGAGATGACAGGCCACCATTTTCAAAATGTTTTAAATATCCATATTATGATTATTTTTCAATTTAACTTCATTCTCTATATTGTACGCTAATGTGCTGTACACAGTATAATATACACTGCATAATGAATACGTTCGCATGGATAACTCAGTTCGTGAGTAAAAACAGTTATTGTTAACACTGTACTGTATTTTGATTAAACAAAACCTAATGAAAATTATCAAACTCAAAATCGCTATATTTCCTACTTTACGTAATTCGATAAACTACTTTTCTTCCCTCTTATATCTAGTGAAGTGATCTGTTTGTATTTTACGCCAGTACCATCGAACTCCAGTCGTGGAAGGAGGTAGCAAACGGTGTTTCCGGGTCTCAATCATTAATCCAAAGGTATAGCCAGGTTAATATTAAAAATGTTAGTAAAAATAAAATGATGACCCTGTATAAGATAAGTAACGGCTCTCTTTAAATAATTGTGCTCTTTGCTATAAGGTGAGTGTATTACGATTACTGCTCATTATATAAAAAAATTATGGGGACAATATTGTAGATGTAGAATAAGTCCAAGTAAAACGCAAAGGTGCCATCTGTACTTACAATGCGAAATGCTTCTTGGACACAGGTGACGACAGCGATATGTTACTGCATGTTGGCACATAACAGTAAACGTAATATTTCGTCGTGTACATCTTTTCACCAGGAATAAATGTCACAGTAAATTTCTGCAGAGGATGATAAATAAGCAACTGTCAGCGCTGTAAGTACGAAACAGAGAAGGCATTCACCTCGCCTCACATTCGAACAACTATTGTGGTTACACATGTGACCAGTGTTGCCAACCGTACGATCTGGACCGTACATGTGCGATAATTTGATATCATGTACGATCGTACAATCCCACCCGCGGATAGAGGGTAAAATATGTCAAAAAGAGAGGATTTTAAACATTTATTGCAATTTACGATATTTGAAATTTTATATATAGTCTAGCCTACATTTCTGTAGTATTACGGCCTATGTTTTTTTTTCAGTTTAGGAATTGAATGCGTTAGATGCAGTATTGTGTACCAAACTTCGTAGGAATATAAGATACCTGTATAAAATATGTCAGATTACTATATTTTAGAGAAACGTGAGAGACAGTTTTTGTTTTAGTTTTCTGAAAAATTAATATTTTGGACTTGTTTGGTTTTTGCTATCAATTCTTCTATTTTCATCGTTGACATAATTAAGGAATAAAAGTACAGTGAACGAACTTTAAAAGAAACAGTTTTCACGGAAAATAAAATAAATAACATGTAATTTTATTATTTTATGCCTTTACACATATAACTACATCATTTCTGTAGCTTATACTCAGATTATTTAGAGTCGAAAAAGTTACATTAATGCAACGAGAGTAAATAAAATTGTTAATCACAAGCTTTACAGGACCTTATGAAAATGTAACTTTGCTCTATTTCGCAGAAAGCTAATTCTGGGGAAGCGTAACTCATGAAATATTTTTAATCTGCTCGATAATAAGTTATAAAGTGAGACAGATGTTATTGTGTAGCTACGTTAATGACCTAATTTAAGTCTCCTAATAAGAAATAGGCTTTGTATAAAACATTGTCACCTTCTATCTCCACGGCACAAACATTAAAATTACATGACACAACAGGTGCAAACATATTTGAGCTGAACGTCCGAACTTATTATTCTGCCACACAAATAACTTGGAAGAATATGTTACCTTGGCAACACACGCCAGGAGAACTTTATTTAAAGATATACTGTACGTCTTTTATGATGTTGAGAAGCCGTGCCTATTAGCCAGGTCAGCAGTAACAACGTATCCTTCACGTCGTGAACGAAACTCGTAGAACACTAATTGCAAAGCCTTCTACGACTTCCGTTGCGCTGGCAACAGGAAATAACAACAGGCTGTTTTAATGTTGTTCAAATGTACAGTATATAATTTTCTAGGAAATTTTACGTCCAATTACTCGTACCTCCGACACTGAGAATTGTAATTACAGAAAATTAATAAATATTTGAATTAAAAGAGAAGGAAAGAGAGAAGACAAAGAAAATATAGAGAAGGATAAAGAGAAAGAGAAAAAATAGGAAATTAAAATATGAAATGAGAAAAATAGTTAGTAGTGGTGGTGGTGGTGGTGGTGGTGGTAGTGGTGGTGGTGGTGGTGGTATTGGTCGTCGTCGTGGTCGTGGTCGTGGTCGTGGTGGTGGTGGTGGTGGTGGTGGTGGTAGTAGTAGTAGTAGTAGTAGTAGTAGTAGTAGTAGTAGTAGTAGTAGTAGTAGTAGTAGTATTTGCGCCCTTGAACTAAAATCAATAACTTCCTCAATTCAAGTTTAAGACTGAATCAAACGTAAGCTAATATCATGTAACGCCTGCCACATAACTTACAACAATCAGTAATGTGAAGTTTACAATCAAAATAGAAAGTTTTAACTCTTCTTATACTCATATTTGTTTCTTAATGGTATTTCATACTTTACTGTGCTTTTTTCGCATTTTCTGTTGTGTACCCTTAATTATTGAGAGATGAAAAGAGTCACAACAGGCGACGTAGTATTTACAAAAACAAATATACTAAGGTGATCACTAGAGAGCGGAATTTAGGCAAAAACCTATTTTTTTCCTTGATACATACAGGCTTGAGATTTAATATTTACATTTTTCATGGAAATACAGGTATAAATAAAGGGGTTTTATAGTGCCTAAAATGCCTATTTCGAAGTTAGTGCCTATTTTTATTTTTATTTTTTTTTTAATTTTTGCATCTTTTTTGTAACTGTTTACTGTTTTTCTTAACATTCTGTACCGTTTACATTCCAAGACGGATAACAACAACTCCTTCCTAGCAGTGAACAACACAATAGAGAAGTACCTCCGGGCCACCCCTACTCATTCTTACAATCTTTCAATCATAAAATTCCAACTTTCAGTTGGCCTGGGTAGCGTAGTCGGTATAGCGTTGGCCTTCTGTGCTCGAGGTTGGAGGTTCGATATCGGTCCAGGTTAATGGCATTTAAGTGTGCTTAAATGCGACAGCCTCATGTCAGTAGATTTACTTGCATGTAAAAGAACCCCTGCGGGATAAATTATTGTTATTATTATTGTTATTCTTATTATTATTACTATTATTACTATTATTACAATTATTATTATTATTATTATTATTATTATTATTATTATTATTATTATTATATCTTTCTCTGTCAGCAATTTAACACAAACTCGCTGGGTCGACCTGAATAAGCATTGTCTTACATTTCAAGACAGATAACAACCCCTTCCTTTTTTCTCACCATTTGTAAGTACAGCAGTGAGCGACAGAATAGCCACAATAGGTGCCGATCATCTACTGTGAAGCAAACTAAGGAAATGTGATTGGTGAATGAAAAACACTAACTTAAAGTCAGAATGTCTTCATTTAGTATATGCATGTGTATCCTTGTAAAATGTGAAATGTGTGGAAGTTTCTTTTAATCCTAGAATTTTGCATTAAATAAATGTTGAATCTTATATCAGTGACATACTTTAACAAAAAAAAAGCCTATTCGTTATTTTATAGAGCCTAAATAAAGGAGTTTAAGAGCCTATTTTAGGCGCCTAAAATGCCACTTTTTAGGACCTAAAATTTCGCTCTCTAGTGATCACAGAAGTAATGCATACTATGCATGTGCTCCCATCTTCCTGAAGATCCAAGGTTGTTACTGTGTTAATAGTGGGAGTTATTCTGAAAGGTTCTGTGAAAGTTCAGCTAAATTGCTTAAAAACCTTCTTGTTTATAAAGAAATTAAAATGGACCACGAAAATTAATCAGGTCACGTCACTGTTTTAGGTCAAATATCCTTAATTGAATAGTAAATTTACGTGGACATATGCCAAAATAAATTTATGAATTGAGTTGAGAAATGTGTGGTGACACTATAGTAAAAGTAGCCTGTGATTGTGCGCCCAAAAATTCGCCAGAACAAACCACAGCTATTGAAGTCTAGTATGCTGCTTTCCCAGAATAATCCGAGACCGAATATCGTCGAGCCTGTGAGAATAGAAGTGGGAAACACTCCTTCACTCAATCTACAGTCCGGATATGGTCCACCTGGCTGACCAAGGAAAAATTCACTTCAGGATCAACGTTTTACAACGTTAAATGATCTCAATACAGCTGTGACCCAACCTATACAAGAACTAAACTACAAAGGAGAATAAGATACATTTAGTCTTACATGGGTTTAGAAACCTTTCGTAAGTTCTCGTCCCTAAACCGGGTCGAGAAAACTTGTGAGAAAGCGCGTGTGTGAAAGTGTTTCATATGTTCGAGAAAACAGGACTTAGGATTCACTGTTAGAAGGTGTTGCTATTATGCATCATTTGCTTTGTAAGGAACTGTGTTCAGTTCTGAGAATTCTAAGAAGTTGAGAAGAAAAGTGTGGGTAAGGAGCTGGATGCAGCGTCGTAGTGTACTGGGAGCCTCGCCTCTATTACTCTCTGCAAAGAACTAAAAACAGAAGATCCAGCGACATATCAACATTTCTTTAGACTAAGTGATACACAGCTAAGCTATCTGCTTGGGAAAATTGAAAATAGTATAACAAATCCTGACTCTAATATGAGAGAAGCTCTGCCTTGTAAAATGAAGTTGGAAACTACACTCACATTCCTGGCAACTGGTGACTCTTATTGAAGTCTAAAATACATGTTTCACATCGCACCGTAAGCTTATGCAAAGAATTATCACTTGCATCACTCCTTTCACTTTGTTTAATTTTTGTTAATTCTTGGCAGTAATGTGACCGAATGTCTTTAATTTTCTGTTTACATTCTGCCACACCAAAGCCATCAATATTCATAGCACTTACAATATTTTGAAGTACATTATTTCTGGCACCCTTGTTCCTATAATTTTTGTCTGCAGTTTTCCACAAACACACCTCAGCCTCATACGCATGTATGAAACGCATTACGGTCTCGTCGTTTCAACGCGATGACATCTTCACAGTGTTCTCTTCACACCTCTCCGTCAGCCACAACCTGTTCACGACCACAAAAATCTAACACTGCTGAATTTTATAAACGGATGCGCGAAACGACTGACCTTGGTCTTTACCACGCGTTTGGATGTATACACGGGTCGAGAACAGGTTCATGGTGCTCAGTGTGTGAAATCTCGACCATTTTCTCGACTCGTGTAAATGTACCTTAAACAGTATCCAATAGCTACCACAACGTTGGGATGCAGTCGTAATACTCCAAGGGGACTATTTTAAATGACCTTGATGTAAGGGAATTGATCAAAACAATAAAATATGTGCCAATTAAGTAAGTGTGTGCAATACTTCTGAGCAGTGCTGCTCATCGGAGTGACTACTACCGCGGAGGAATCGGAGATTACGAATAAAGCTCTCCACCGGTGATCTCCGGTACTACCGTAGGTGGAACAGGGGACATACGGAGGGATGCGGTGGTTCGGAGCGAAGCGACAGTTAGCTCAAGGACGACCGGCGCGTACGGACTGACGGTAGTTGTGAGTGGAATAAAATGGCACCAAATCGGATATCCCTCGCATGGAAATTGTTTAATTTAGTTGAAGGTAATAATAAAGTCGCACACTGTAAACTTTGTGGGCGAATTTACACTAAGGGTGGTGGAACTTTGAATTTGTTAGACCATTTGAAGCGATCACACAATCGCGAACTTGATGAAAACAATTACGCAAAACATTTGATACGATTTCTTTTTAAATTTTTTTAGTGCTATTGTTCCCAAAGGCTCACGGTCTAGAAAAAAGTCTTGAAATTTCTCTAAAAAGGAACTTCGGAGGCAATAAAAAACATATGAAATATTTACAAGACGAATTGAGTTATATTTTGCTGTTTAGACAACTTGAGCTATATTTTACTGTTTGGATTAAAATATTTCTGAATGAAACTAAAGAAACATGTGGTAATAATATAATATTACAATTTATTATCCTTAAGTTGATATCTACTTATATTTTTATTACAGAGCAAGAGTGGCGCGTTTTAGAAGAGGCAGTTCAAATGCTGACATCCTTTAACACAATGATCACAATCCTGTCCGGTGAAGAATCTGAATAAATTATGTTGGACAGTAAACTTTATCTCATTGATAGTACAAGTTTCTTTTGTTCCATTCTGAAGCTCCCTTAATATATTTGACGTTAACTATACCGATTAGAATAATAATTGACAAACCCTGTTTGCGATTAAACGAGAGTTTCTAGGAGAATTAAAGTATAAATGTTTACATTAGCTACTGAAAAGCTTTACTTCTGCGTTAGTTTTGCAGTTAGATTGAATGTTATTAATTTGATCAATGACATAAAACTAATACGCCTTTCCACATATACTATGAATTTGAAAACTAGAAAAAAATTCTGTCAGCTAACGTAGCACTTTAAGCAACACAAAAAAAGACCCGAAGAAAGAGAGAGAGTTTAACATAAAAGAAAGAATAAACAACAACAAATTACAACTTATTTTAAAAGATACGCGGACGTCAGCGGACTCGAATCACTACCTGATCCGATTAAAGGAATGCTCAGCGGAAAGTGTATGTCTGCGCCACAGCACATATACAACCTGCGCGGCATCAATCGGAGGTAACCGGAGGTCTCCGATTGAAAGTGTGCAAATAACCGTTCCGGAGAAAACCTAATCATAAGCTGCACTACTTCTGAGATGACCCTCGTATTAAAACGCCGTCTGTTAGATTATTTTCTTCGATCTCTTGTTATTAAGTATACATAACTAGAAATGTAAAATAAAACCAAAGAAAGTAGAAAATACTATTAAGAAACAACAAGTATGAATATCGAAATTTTATTTCAAATCCCAGGCACCTTTATAATTCCAACCATACCTATAATAATAATCTTGAAAAGCATAAATATTTCACACAGTTACAGGGATTCAGTGAATCCCCGTCAATTTTTAATTTAATTTAACGACGTTTTATCTAATCCTAGGTTATCTAGCCGCGACGGAGTGGTGATAGCACGATAATATTTTGGCGACACGAATCCTGAGATTCTCCATCGGATTACCTGACATTTCTCTTACGGTCCTTGTAGTCACTAGTTCAAAGGATCTTAGGCGAGTATAGATCTAATGAATTTCAAGTTACTCAGCAATTCCGCTTCAATTAGTAGAGGAAAAACCTCGGAAAATATCCAATAGGCCAAGCCACGGTTCAGCGTGCTACATTCGTACAAGAGCGGGATTTTCGGCGACAAATATCATTCACAAACATTCACCAACGCCGCGCCGGCTGACGGCACACGGTATGTCTTTGGAGCAGACCATAACAAGGGTTTCGATGTATCTCATATTATCGCTGCACTCCCATTGGTTGGCGAGTCATTACTTAGCTGAGAGCGTTGTAGACACTAGCGCGTGCATATCCTGGTTATGAGACGGTATTCAGAGACGCATCCACTACTACAGTTCTATTGCGTCTAGCATCTGTGCGGTGTATGAGCAGACGACAGCAGTGCAACCAGTGACTGATGCAAGAAGGTATGTTCAAAGACGCATTACTTTAATTTTTACTTTTCGTTATATGAACGTAGTCGGTCACTTAATTCATACACAGACATTTAGTATCGTGTGAACCCCGCTCTCTTGAATTTGGTTCCGTTGTTTATATCTGCTCCAAAGACATCTGGTGCAGGCTATAGATTACTTAAGGACAGATGGGGTTACCTGACCGAAAACTGGATAGGCAGCGAACCTCAGTGTAGTCAGCCGGTGTGGCTTGGAAATGCGTGCTAGGGTTAGCGAAATAGATCTTCTAGGTCCCAGAGCTGGGTCATAGTGCCTCCTCCTCAAAATTCAATTCAATTTTTAAACTAAATACGCGGCCAGGTAGGTCACGTGGTAATGAAATCGGCAACGGAGTTGGTAACGTGATTTCTATCGGTGCTAAAACTTCCAGAACGGTATCGTGGTCAAATCAGCCTTCTGTCAAAATGAGTACCACATATTTCTTCTGGGATAAAAGCGATCGGAACGTGGTTCTAACTACTCCACCTCATTCTAGTAGGGCTATCGAGCTCATTCCTTCCAATTGCCTTCAGGGCGTATGAAGAGGATATTTATACTTTTACTTTCTAACAAGGGAACTCTGTCACAATTCTGCCTTTAGTTACCATAACACTTTCACAGAAGGTAACAATTGGTACAAAAAGATCATATATTGCGCATTACGTTTCGCAATCGTGTGTAAGTTACATTAATTTGTTTTTAATTGTTCACGTTTTGTCTACTATTAATGCCTGGTACTTATGCAACTCGTCAATCAGCAATTTACGGCGTGGCGCTTGTGTATAGGGATTGTCTTGAACTTTCAACACTAGAACGCTCTGGTGCCGTTGCAATTGTGATAGGTCACGGTAGGTCTGTATCTGCTAGACTTTGAGACAGCAGTGTTTACATAAATGTGTAGTACAGCTACGGCTCACAGACGGTGAGTTTACAACAAATACCTTACTATAATAATACCGGACAGCTAACAGTTCTGAGCGCGAACAACGCTGGTGCTCCTACCTAGGCGGCCGATGTAGAGATACTCGCGAAACAAGCTGTAATCAACTGCAATGTATATTGTTGCTGGGCTAGTAAATAGTTTTATTAATTGGTGCTGTGTTAAAATGTCAGGGTGTATATGTGCTGTTTATAAATTGCTACAATTACAGCATTACAATTTGCTCCAAATCGTACTTTCGATTTCCGAGAGATCATAAAACGTGAGTCAACAAAATTCTTTATTACGCCTAATGCCTTTGTCTCTGTGTTTATAGAACAATAAAAATTAGTTTTTTTATTTAGGCCTAATAAATGAATAGAAGTTAAAATATATTTGAAATTTTAAGGTTTTATCAAATTAAGTTTTATTGTTGTCCACATGCCTTTACTAAATTATTACAAGCATCAGATTATTACCTATTTTATCTTTTCAGCTGTCAGCAATGCGTATATAAAGCGTTATTGTAAATTCATTCTTAATGCCAGAATTAATTTTGTCTCACTAAAGCAAAGAAAAAATACGCAACAATTAATTACGGTACTATTCAACATTTCTTAAGTGTCTCGTATATTATTCTACATTAATACCTCACGTTTTAAACAATAGTCCGATTTCCGCTGTTAATATTTGTATTTGTGGACGTAATTCCACGCCGTTCCGCTAGATGTCAATTCCGCGATATTTCGCACTCGCGACAATGCTGCTAGTATACAGCTGTCCGGTATTATTATAGTAAGGTATTTGGTTACAATTCCTACGCTATTGTGAAAATTCTGAAGGAGAAAGTTTCGTGTGATTTTCAATTCGTCGTTATACAGTCATCCAGTTTTGACAGACGCATTCTTCAACAGTTCTATGCGTTCTATTTGCGTTATAATGGAGGGGGAAAGAAACTGGCCACCCTCCCCATTACCTCCTGGCCTAGTTGCCTCATAAGTGGTGGGGAAACAAGGGTGAAACTAGCGCTGAGTTCGTTCCGATGATTTCGGAAGGAAAATTCCACCATTACACTACACCAGTACTGACAACATCACAAAAGTCTAAACTAATCTAATCTAACCTGTCACGGATTCGTTTATGGAAGGCATAACAAAAGCCTAAACTAACCTAACATAACCTGTTACAGATTCGTGCATGTAAGGCATGGCGTGTGTATACACTAGTATGAAACTTTCGTAATGTCGCCGAAGATGTTGGTTTTACTGAGGAGACATCTCTAAACTCTTGAAGGTGTTTACTGTTTACGAGGAACAAACTCAGTGCTAGTTTAGAAGAAACAAGAAACCTCAAGAAAAGTCCTCAAATACGACCTTGTCCGCCACAAGTGTCACAATGAATTCTTAATGAAAAATAGCACGCCTAACCGGAGTCCGAACTCGAACCGCCTGTGTAACAGAGCGGTGATCTACAGCATACTCCAAGGATAAAAGCTAGACATATATTTATTATCTCATTATTTTCTCAGAATTTCTCTTCCCTAATTCTCACGTATCAATTGTCTGTTGGTGGAGCGACTAAGGAAAAATGGGAAAGGCCGCAAGAAAACGCTCACAATATTGTTTTTGTCTACCGAAAATACAACTCCCCCATCACCGACAATTGAATTCGCTTCCGCGGTCATCGAAAGTTAGCGCTCTACCAATTGAACAACGAAGGCAACAATATTAGTTAAAAATGTTTAACATGTTTCCTGATTAAGGAAAGTGAAGATGGAAGGTACGTGTACATTTATGGTACACAAAAGACTGTTACAGAATGAGAGGTAACTTGGCAAAATTTAAGGGTCATTCACTTGCCACGTGAAAATTTAATTGTGGAGCCAGTATCTGTGGTCTAATTGCGAGTGAGTTTCTCTGTAATCCAGTCATCCTTTGGCTCTATTCCATTAGTGATTTTGAAATTGTCACTGTGCCCATAACATTGTTATTAAAAATATAAATACACATTAAATTTCACATTCCATCTTAGCTAGGAGTACGTAATGATATCGAAGAAATATTTGTTTACTTCAGCGACACTAACTTATCACGTAACAGTCCTCGGTGTCTTGTCACTTAGTTATCCCTTCATCAAACTCACTTTAACCTTGTCACATTCCTCCACGACTTCATGGCACATATCCCCTCATATAACCCACTCTAACCTTGTCACTTTTCTCGGCCTAATATCACTTAGCTACCCCTCATCTAACTTAAAGGTCAATTCACACGGAGATAGTTTACACAAGTCAAGTGCTTGAAGCAAGTCGACTTTCCCCGTGTAATATGGTCGGGACAGTCAAGTTATGACTTGGCGGTCAAGCAGAATTTGAGTTGACGACTCGTCAACTTTTGTGTACACTTTCCCATCACGTGATCAACTTGACTTCACTATTTTCCTCGTGTGAATGCTAACTTATAAGAAATAGCAACATGCAAGCAGATATTGTGGATAGTGTGTGATTGTTTAAATTAATAACTAATTAATTTAGGTAACGAATTTGAGATTAATTTAACTTTCAAACCCCACATTTTAACAATTACTAATTCTGTTTGCAGGTCACTTGGATTTGTAATTCGAAATTATTCAAGCAACCACCTCGTTTTAGGTTAGGCCTACACCTGGTTAGAAGCAAGTGGAATGTGCTACAACAATTTTGAATCCTCATTGAAAAAATAACGTTCATTCTATCGAGTTCATACAGAACAAATTCCTTTGGTTCCTATATTATAAGATTTTCAAAATACCTTGTCCATTCCAGATCCTAACTACGTATTAAATAAAAGATTATTGAGATGAATTTTTGGTTTCCATATGTTCAATGACAGAAGAACGACTTACTCGATGATATTTCTCAGAAAATTATGAACAAAAATAATACCGATTCCGCTGAAATACTCAAACTAATTTCAGTTTATGTCCCTCCAAATATATATAGAATAAATATGGTATTTAATATCTCTACATCGAAAAAATATCAAAACTTTTCCCTTGTCTTGGCCGTACAATTTACTATCAATTTATAAAATTTCCTATTTTTTTTGTCAATACTGAATAATTATAAGCTATATCTCTTTCATGTTTTCATTTTTCTTATTTCTATTGCCAATGAGTTGCATATATCTATTTTATAACTGCTGCTCATGTGAACCACTATCAATAATAAATTATAAGTTAAATTGTTCATGTATGTTTATGTGAAGAAGGTGCTTTGATGGGCATCTAGTCTGTGTACTTTTCCATAAGTCATAATAAATAAGTAAAAAAAATATACGGTATATATAGACCTTATTGTGACAGTTTTAGAATGGTATGAGATGTACGAGCTTCCATGGAATATACAGTATACAGCACGAGAAATACTTCAATAATAATAAAAATTAAAATTAAACAAGAGGGAATTATTTCAGAAACTTGTTACGAAACTTAAATAACAAGGTGTCCATAACATTAATGTAGAAGTGGTTCGCAAGAAGGTAAAAAAAAAACTTAACAACAGTGTGCCTCCAAGCATACGTGAACTACACAGTAAAGACTGGTTCACAATAAACCGAGAGCGGAAACGACAACGAGAACGAGAACGGAAATAATGTTAAAATAAATGTATTTAAATGTGAACATCCACAATAGGTTATTGTGAATTCTCAATTTAAATACATTTATTTTAACAATATTTCCGTTCTCGTTCTCGTTGTCGTTTCCGCTCTCGGTTTATTGTGAACCAGCCTTAAACACACACCTGGTGTAGATGTAAGTTTAGATATTATTACTCATTTCTTTATTATGTGTTGTAGGCCAATTCTAAAATATTTCAGTTTTTAATGTTAAAAAGTCAATATTAACCTTACTTTGTTTTAATTCATTATGTCTCATTTATTTTTTATTGATTATTTTAAGACGCTTTATCAACTACTATGGGTATCTAGCGTTTAGATGAGATGAAAGCGATAATGCCAGCGAAATGAAATACAGGGTCCAGCCTCGAAAGTTACCCAGCATTTTCTCTTAATGGGTTGAGGGAAAGCCCCGGAAAAACCGCAACGAGGTAACTTGGCCCAACCAGGGTTTGAAATTGGATCTTCTCGTTTCACGATCAGGTACTCTAACCACAGCGGTGGATTGCGTTTTTTTTGTTAATAATATTCAGTTATTGGCATGATGACCATTGCGCGGCGGTCATTATACAATTATTGATAGAAAAGGACGCACTTAAATCTGCTGAGAATGGATAGATCCGAATTGTACCAAGTTTCGAAATGTGATCAAATAATTTGGAAGTAAATAAGGAGGATTTATATGTATAATTTCTATTGAATACGGTACCTTCACTTGTTTAGCTTTGAAGTTACTAATAATTTTGCCATGGTTTATTCAAATGCAGGTAATAGTGGTGTTCTTTTTGTGAATATTACTGTGCACTGTACTGTAATGTTATGTTTGTCGGTCATATTGTAAGATCATTAAGTAGTGAAATGAGATATAGTATGAAATAAAATTTTCAACTTACGTTAAACTATTTCGATACGTTATCGAAAGTAGTATATAGTATTTATTTTACAAATTCATAGCATCATAGTTGGTGCAATCAATACATAGAAGCATTATTTTATTTTAAATATTTGGTAATGCTCTTTCAGAGAAAACATGTTAGTGATATTAAAATAATTAGCTATTTACCTTTCAGTTGACGTCAACCGGACATCCACGACAGCACATATCCACTGTGTTACGCCATTCAATGTCCACAATTTAAAACAACGCGGATGAAAAGCACCACAAACACGTACAAAAATAACTTATAAAAATTGATCGCAGAATAAAAAGCAAGGCCAAATATCACTCACAAATTACGCAAATATTAACGATTGCGCGAGTAAACGCCAATAATATCAGAGCAATCCATAAGTCACCCGCCAACAACCGTCATAATCGCCAACTGAACACAGCACTCTCCTAGATAACCAATCAAATAACAGTGGTCAGTCCTTGGTGGGTTTTAGAGGTGGAAGGGATGAATGACGCCAAGAAGATACGTACATGTGATACAGGGAGTTTCGTAAGCCATTAAACGAATCAAGGATTTCATACATTGCACGTAACACTTTCTTTCCGTTTTCCTTCCATTCATATCTATTAGGTAGTTATAGTTTCTAGAGATATACAGTCACTGACAGAAGTATAAACACCATCAGCAGAATACAAATTTACAATTTATATTTTACTCTATTATACATATTATAACATTTATAACTAAAGTAGGAAGTTCCTAACAAAACATAGATTTCAGGTTGAGTGCAGCCACGCATATAGATCATCTCGGCTCTTTTGCACTAGTTGTTTCTGTTCACATAAATAACTCACAGTATGTCCGCAACTGTGGATTGATGACTTTCATAACTAGGTACAGTATATTACAGCAATATGCACAGTAGAGAAGTAGTTTAATTACGTGCTAAAGTTTGCAGTAGAGTTGTGCAGTTTAGTGAGCGATTTTTAACATGGCAGAATTTAAATCTTGCAATCACACGAAGTTGAACGCAAAACTTCAAGATTTACTGGTAATTATACAAGCCTATTGACAAATGGAGATTAATATTACTTGAAAATTGTGTAATGTGTATACATAATGTGAGAAATGAATATTATTTCAGGGAGAATGTGATACGAAATATTTATAGAGAATCCTTTTATTTGCATGGGGGATAAAACAATCAAGAGAAACATTTTACTTCAAAATTTGACTCAAAATAGACATAAGCCTAATGTGTATGACTTATGTATTAATACTATGTTGGTATATTTCTATATCCCTTCATACAACTGCCTGCAGCAGTCACCCTGCTCCAATCCATAAATATAGAAATTACTGACGCCGCGAGATGTGGAAGAATAATATTATTGGTCAAATATATATATATATATATATATATATATATATATATATACCAATCCGCAGAAGGCTCAATAGTCATTAAAGCAAAAAATGATAAGTGTTCTTGAAACGAATCATGGGATTAATGTAATACGAAATCCACTATTAGATACACAAAGCTGTTGTTGAATTGGTGATACAATAAGGAACACTGTATTATATTTCAGATTTTCTCAATTTACGTCTTATGACGTAGAACGAACATTTCGAACGAGATGCGAGTTTATCTTTATCTTCCCAATGGTGAAACTTTAATACAATGAAACTTTCGTTAACCACAACTGTCAACCGAACACCGATTAACCGAAAAGTGTAAGTCGTGTAATTGAATTTTTATAAATAAATTTTAAAATTACATCATGTCCTATATTTATGATGACTTTAGAAAAGGTGGGCAGACCAATAAATTATTGATACCTAGTTTGAATTCGAAAAGGATCCAGAAGGAATCAAATCTTTGAAATTGATGATGATGACGATGACGACGATGATGATGATGATGATATGATGATGATGATGATGATGATGATGATGATGATGAAATGTGACTCTACAGTACAGTACTTTCTGAGATATCCGAGATTTGTTTCACACATAACTGACCTTTGGAAGTTCTAACTTATGTATGATAAAATCTTTATCCATCCATCTCAGTGAGTATTCTTTCCAAAATTACTTCCATGTTGATGTTGATGAGTTGATAAGTCTGTATCAGGCGTGGGGGATGGTAGGGGAAGTGTATATTTTAATATTCACTCACCCTACGATCTCTGGCTCTGAACTGCTCCTTGTTTACTTCAAGTACTCACTGTGTCCGTCGCAGTAGGAAGTGACAAAAGTGGCGTGCATGCCATTAACTAATACAATTTACATTTATTATGCTTCATAATTAATTATTAAGAAATCAATATTGCTTAACATCTTTTATTGTCATCCTAGCATTATAAACAGGTTGTAACTACATCGAAAATCGTGCATAATTGACTTATTATAGCACGCATGCCGATAAAAGCAGTGACATATTTGCTATGACGTAATATCGGAACGTTTGCTTCCTTGGTTACCACTTCTACACGATACGTAACAAAAAATGAAATGCAGAACAGAAGGTAACGCAACATTTATTTCCAATCTTTAACAATTTTGTATCACTTCTGTAATAGCACATAAAACAGTTCTGTGGTTCAGAGAAACTATATTAACAAAATAAAGCAACATTTGTAATATAACCACAGTCTACTATATACAGTCGCGAAGCTCAATATGTAGTAAAAATGCAAACATGGGTAGTTGCCCACCACTAGGATCGCTACTATCGCCTCATCGCAGGTCTCTCTCCTAGCAGCCGATAAAATATGTTACACATTCGTTGTGTTCTTTTGGAAAAAATTAACATCTTCCTTCCATTATTGAAATATTAAATGCATAAAGTTAATTTATTATTTTAATGAATGCATATTAAATTCCACCATAAACTCGAAGATACCTGAAAGAAATAAGTTAATATAATTTTTGTTTGTGCAAAACGAACTGAAATTTACTATAATAGCTTCACTCATTCAAGATTATAGCGATAGCGATAATTAACTATGAAACCAATAAACATTAATTTGCATTTCTCTTTACAACAGTAATAATGGAAAGATGAATTAATGGAGTAACTTACGTGTACCGGTACTTGTAGTGTATGCTTACGTCGTTAAAGTGGGATGAGGTTAAGCAATAATAATCACACCAGAATTGGAAATAAAACATGATCAATAAATTTTATTGTAACAGACTTTTTCTACGTCTCTAGTAAAGCAACAAATAAAAATAACAACAAAATTAACAGCTATAATTAAAAACATATCCTTTGAAGAAAAAAGTAGGCCTAAGCAATAATAATCCCACCAGAATTGAAAATAAAACCTGATCAATAAATTTCATTAAAACAAACTTAATTTTTCTACGTCTTTAGTAAAATAACACACAAAAATAATAACAAAATTAATAGCAACAATTAAAAATATATCCTCTGAAAAAAAGTAGACCTAACCTTTATTTCTCTGGAAATTTAGCAGCCTAAGTGACAGAACTTTAACCGGTATCTAATGTCCTTTCGGTTAGACTGAAACAATTAATTGTAAAATTTAAGGATATAATGTATTCTAACAGTCACAAAGAACTTCAAATTAACAGTTTTGTTTCTGCACAGTTTCTGAATCTTTCGGAAATCGGATAACTCTGGTCTCTTTCTCTTACTGTTGCTACAATTTATAGCACTACAAACGTCTCCTCCTTGTCCCATATTATTATTTCAATTATTATATTTTAGCCATTAACATTTTCATTATAACCAATAACGAACATTTCACAAGCATCAATGTGAAATACGCAACGAGCTAGCACTCGATAGAAATACGACACAGTCCAAAGTCGACCATGGACAGTCTATTGTTTCTAGTTGCTAACCGCTTGGAGCGCTTTATCACGAGATTTGCAAAAAAACACCTCAAGCTTCGCGACTGTATATAGTAGACTGTGATATAACCTGCAAGGTCATTCATTCCTTCTTACTCCATGTCAATGCCAGGCGCAACTAATCGATATGAACATATAAAGAAAATTGATCTGCTATGGATCCCGGATTAAATTTATTTCATAATTTCTTTTCTACAATTTATAATATTACCTGTTTTTCTGTATGGTTGTGAAACTTGGACTCTCACTTTGAGAGAGGAGAAGAGGTTAACGTTGTTTGAGAATGAGGTTATTAGGAAAATATTTGGGATGAAGTTACAGGAGAATGGAGAAAGTTACACAACGCAGAACTGCACGCATTGTATTCTTCACCTGACATACTTAGAAACATTAAATCCAGACGTTTGAGATGGGCGAGGCATATAGCACGTATGGGCGAATCCAGAAATGCATATAGAGTGTTAGTTGAGAGACCGGAGGGAAAAAGACCTTTGGGGAGGCCGAGACGTTGATGGGAGGATAATATTAAAATGTATTTGAGGGAGGTGGGATATGATGATAAAGACTGGATCAATCTTGCACAGGATAGAGACCTATGAAGGGCTTATGTGAGGGCGCCAATGAACCCACGGGTTCCTTAAAAGCCGTTTGTAAGTAAGTAAGATGCCATAAATTGTTTATCGAACTCGTGGATGATCTTATTATGACGCTCGTGGAAATTCACTCATGCAATAATCATCAAGATTATCCACTTCTTGCATAAATAACTATTAAAAGTTATTTTACTGTTGATGAATGTACCACTTCTGAAATTTTATCAACACTATATTAAATGAATGGTCTACCACTGTAAGTAACAGCATGTCCGACCGTCAAATAAACGGGCCAAGGATAAAATCCTGGTTGGGACAAGTTACCTGGTTGAGGTTATTTCCGAGGTCTTCCAATTGAAGCAGAATCGCTGGGTAGCTTTCGGCGTTCGACATGGTAGTCATATCGTCATCATAATTACACTTCCCCTTTTTCATCATCATTCCCGTTTCTTTTCCATATTTCGGGCATGCTCCGATGTAGAGTCGGCTACGAGCAGCCACCAAACTTGGTCATTAGTTGCTGGTGGTAGTGATATGTACCGTGGGCTCTCCCCTGAGGCTCATGAGTTTGTTGGACCGGGCTTAAGGGACAGCGGTGATGCCTATGTAGAAAGTAGTTCTGCAGGTTTTAGGGGAGTTAGGGGGTGACCCATAGTGGAATCTGTAGTCAGGGATCCTCAGATCATGCACAGCATTCCATTCCGGGTAGTACAATGGGCCCACCCAAGCGGCCTACGTGCGGGGGCAGTCCCCAACCCGCGCCCCTCCCCTCAAGGGGACTAATAGGAAGATACATATAATAAATGTAACTCACTAAGTTTACTACTCATTAATAATAACGTCGGTTCTGTGAGCCTAGGTCAGTCACATTATTTGTTATTCCCAACAAGCCTTTTTACGACATGATTAACATTTCTGTATTTTTTTAATTTTAATTGGTTATTTAACGACGCTGTATCAACTACTTGGTTATTTTTAGCTTCGATGAGATTAGTGATAGCGAGATGATGCCGAGGATTCGTCATAGATTACCTGGCATTCACCTTACGGTTGGGGAAAACCTCGGAAAAAATCCAACCAAGTAATCAGCCCAAGCGAGAATCGAACCCACGCCTGGGCGCAACTTGAGATCGGCAGGCAAGTGCCTTAACCGACTGAGCCACGCCGGTGGTTAACATTTCTGTATGCAAGCATAAAATTTATACGGCATGGTCATCTGTTAGATGAGAACGTGTATTTTTTTAATATGGTTCTTTTTTTTAAATAAGTGTTCACATACATAAGTGGATCGGAGAATAGTTAGAATTCTTGCTACAAAACTGAGTGAGGTAGGGCACGTTTCAGTGGGCAAGAGTTCCTACAATTCCTTGCTGTTTATACATTGTATGTAACGCAATTCTATTGAGGAAATCATTCAATTCTATCATTGTTTAAAATTTTAGAACAAAAACATGGTCATTAGTTGTTCGTGGTAGTGGCATATACCGGAGTTCAGGGTCCGCGGTGATTCCTACGTGAAAAGCTGAAAAAGATTATGCAGGCTGTAGGGGAGTTAGAGGGGTGACCCGTGGGGGAGTCTGTAGCTCGTGGTGCCTTAGCACATAATTCCATTCAGGATAGTACAATGGGCTCACCCAAGCGGCCTACTCACGAGGGCAGTCCCCAGCCCGTAGTCCTCCTTTCAAGGAAGACTAACAGAATAATATCTGTCTAGTTCACCACATATTCCATCACGACCAGGCGGGATTTGAATTCGAGCCGCCTAAATGGAAAACCAACTCGTACAGACACAGCATTGTACCAAATTAGCAGGAAGCACCACGTCTTATATTTTAATAGTCTCTTAGTATTTCAATGCATTAGACGCCTACTACACATACTTACCTCCTGTATCTTGGATTTGTCTTGTTAAAATTACTGTAAGAAGTATACAGTATAACGAACTTTTGTCCAGTTCGAAAGTTCTGCCTACATTTATTGTGCTAGTAAGCGTTATACAGCAGACCTTCTCGGGGGAGGACTTCCCCCTCGGACCGTTAAGGGAGCTTTGGGGGGGGGTGCCGAAGCAGGAGTGGTACATGGACTCTGTTGGCTGTAGGGACCGGTCGTTAAGGGGGTCAAGTGGTTAGGTCGGTGCGCGTTGAGGATCGGTGGGCACGCAACACATCCTATATACTTATGGGGGTGTACAATAGTCCTCAGGACGCAGTGCGTGGGATGTTTCCTCCCTCCCTCGTAACAAGAAAAAAAGCGTTATACAGGGTGATTCACGAGGATTTACCGTTCCTTACGGAGCTTATTTCCGAACACATTTTCAGCAAAACATGTCATATAAACATTTGTCCTAATGCCAATATTTTCAGAATTACACTACTCGTAATTTGAAGTTGTTTGTAAAATATCCTTTTTCTTTAGCTTTAAGGGTAAAAGAATATTACAGATAAAGAATGAACTATTCGGGAGTATCATTTCTTCAATTACCTAGTATTCTGAAGCTAACAATGCGTTGTGAATTCCAAAGTTGCTTCGTACAGATTTTTTTTTTCGATTTTTAGCTACATAATTACATTTTCTTACGCATTTATCACAACAATTGTTACAAATCACGCTACTCTTGTAAATTCTTTAAGATTGTACATAACGATGCATAATTAAACTGATAGGGCCGTTTCATAGACATTATTAGCCCGGGCTTTCGGTGGATGATCAGCGAACTAACGTTTTTCATATTCATAAACTAGTGTTAGCGATATGATATGATATGATATGATATGATATGATATGATATGATATGATATGATATGATATGATATGATATGATATGATATGATATGATATGATATATGATATTATATGATATTATATGATATGATATGAATCCTGTTCAGCACGCTCGTAGCCCGGACTAGCGAAATGTCTATGAATAGCACCCTAAAGGATCAAGTTCCTAAAGTCGTATGATTTGTAACAGTTCGTAAGAATTGTATAATTTTTAGTTGAAAATTGAAAAATAGAATCTGTAAAAATTAATTAAAAACACATTTTTTGCTTCAGAACGCTAGCCAATTAAACAAATGACACTTCTGAATAGTTCAT
This sequence comes from Periplaneta americana, assembly GCF_040183065.1. Taxonomy (NCBI): domain Eukaryota; kingdom Metazoa; phylum Arthropoda; class Insecta; order Blattodea; family Blattidae; genus Periplaneta; species Periplaneta americana. The sequence continues at coordinate 94,242,116 of NC_091128.1, forward strand.
TCCCTATTTGTACTATTATTTTACCCATAAAACTAAAGAGGAAAAGTATTTTACGAACAATTTCAAATTAATGTAACTTTGAAAATATTTCGATTAGGACAAATGTTTATATGACATTTTTTGCTCAGAATGACTTCTAAAATTAGCTCCGTAAGTGACGGTAAATCCTTGTGATTCACTCTGTATGTAAGACTGTATTGTCACTGGTAATTTGTACTCCAGAAAAATAGTTTATAACATGAAGCAGAAGTAATGTAAGGTGGTTCTTATATCGATAAAAAAATCCTCCATCTTTGTTGCTGGACGTCTGCTCTTTGTAATGGACCCTCGGCCATTTGTATTGACTTATGGTTCTGTTGCATGGATACCAGATATTAAGCGAGCGAAATGTAGGAGTATCATGCAATCTGAAAGAAAATGTTGTTACACAATCTTTCATTTTTTTTAATCGGTGTTCGAAAAATTAATAAATCGTCATAATTACTACTTTAAAATAGATTAGTACCTTGCTGTTGTTCAGAGAAAAGATTTAATATTTTATACGTTCTAAGTGAGATGGAAGTTATCTGCATAATATTCAGAAGACATCGGAATTTACTTTTCATATTGTTGTTAGGAAAGATAAATATAAACGTTCTGAAATTGGTATCTATTTTCGATAAATTTCGACTTTACGGTAAGTAATTTAGGCACCGGCAAACCGCTTTGGTATTTTACAGAGAGAGTGAAAAGTCACAGTTCATTTATTCATTTTTTCTGCAAATCAAATCTGTATATGAAAATTGTGACCGTGTTACTCGTATGACATTGGAGGATGTCTTTCGAGGTGTGATCAAGATGGGAGACATCTGGTGGATATCAGGGAAACCATAACACACGGAAATTCACAGCCATTCCAAAGAGTGTATTTTTTTTTTTAATTTTATTGGGTTATTTTACGACGCTGTATCAACATCTAGATTATTTAGCGCCTGAATGAAATGAAGGTGATAATGCCGGTGAAATGAGTCCGGGGTCCAGCACCGAAAGTTACCAAGCATTTGCTCTATTGGGTTGAGGGAAAACCCCGGAAAAAACCTCAACCAGGTAACTTGCCCCGACCGGGATTCGAACCCGAGCCACCTGGTTTCGCGGCCAGACGCGCTAACCGTTACTCCACAGGTGTGGACTCCAAAGAGTGTAAGATAGCGAGATGAATACGAGAGTTTTTAGTATGGAGGAGAGACTTATAGCTTCCATTTGATTTTACGAGCAGCCAGATACCGGAAAAAAAATGAGTAACAACAATAAGCAGTCAAATGTAAGGCAGAATTTCAGGGCTGTTATTGGTAAGGCACCAACGAGCAGAGATAACTTTTTGGTGAGGGAGAGAATGAAATGTTTCCATCCCGCGACTGGCCATGAATTAACAGGAAAGAATTTGGACAGGTGCGACATATTATCTCTAGCGCGCTGACCTTCCATCTAGGTTGCCCGGGTTCGATCCCTGATCAGATGTAGGTTGAACTTGTGGTATACAAAACAGACCCTGCATAAACTTTTTCGCTGGGTACTCCCGTTTAGCCCTATCGTTCCACCAACATTTTCCGCTTCCCCCTTCATTTATCTATCATCTGTAATAGTAAAAACAGGCTGGAGTTATATCTGGAGGTAGTACTGGTTTCTGTTTCTGGTCTATGTTGTAGGCCTAAAGACTTGGTGCTCCGAACTCTGGGTTCGGGCTCGTCAGTAGATAATGAGACCTTACCTATAAGAAGGATGGCCTGCCTGTTAGCGTCGGATTCACGAATGCCATCTGAGACATCCGTCTCACTTAGACAAATTATCGCATATAGTGCGTACAATGGGACTGAACGGTCTAAGTGCAAGGACCCATCCCGGATCCGGCCCTTGTGAAATCAATTCCTTCTAAGTGGCCCGTGCTTCGATTCTCTGTGAGTGGACAGTGGAAGATATTTATCTTCTTTTCACATGACTGCCACATGCTGTCCAATATTGCCCTATCTTTGACCCAATGCCGAGTCGTGGTCTAGATCAGTGTTCCGCAACCGGTGTGCCTCCACAAGGTGAAAGGTGTGACGCGAACTTTTACCTATTATTGTAAGAAATTAATAAAATTAATTAACATTAAATTCCTCTCTCTGTTGACACAATTAGCCGCCGAGTTAGTGACATGTCTAGGGACATCCAAGACATTATGAAGGAGAAAATAAAGAGCAGTCAGAAGTTCTCACTTCAGATCGACGATATTAGTGGTCACGCACTTCTTTTCTACATTCGGTATATATTGATGGGGATGTAATTGTTTTTTGTGCAGAGAAGTGCCCGAGCGAGCAACCGGTAAAGAAATATTTCGTACTACTAATGAATATGTGGTCCGTAGTGAATTAACATGGGAGGATTGCGTTAGCATTTTACAGGTGGAGCCGTTTCTATGAAAGGTTTCGTGGCTGAAGTACTTGAAGTATTATCGTAACACACGGAGCGACCATTGTCTCATTCACAGCGAAGCCATTGTTGCTAAGTCTTTCCCATCTCCTCTGAAAATTGTGATGGACGAAGTAGTAAAAGTTAATGTTATTGTCGTTTTCAACTACAGATACTGTATGTGTGAACTGGGCTTCTCGACGTTAACTGAAATTAAAACATTAAAGAGGGAGAGATTCAAATCCATCGCTGAAGAAATTTAGGCTTGCACTGTCAACAATTCCGCCACGAATCAGCCATATTGAAAGTGTGTGTAGAGTTATTTACTTTAATATTGGTAATAGAAATGAAGATATTATTACAAAAACAGCCCTAGTCATTTTAATGAAATTGAGTTAAGGACACATTTGCTACTATTTCAAATGTTTATAGACTCCAAAAAGACTCCTGCTAGGAGCAATAGCCACTGGGATAAACACCAGTTGTACGGAAACAGCTGACATGTGTTGTTCTATTTATTTTTATTACTCTAATGAAAAATAGCAATTTTGACAAGGGTTGTTTGTGTAATAATGTCTTCAAATGTGTACTTTCTACAGTGAATTAAAATTCATAAATTATTAATAAATGCAAGAGTCGATTTCTGTTTGACAATAATAATAATAATAATAATAATAATAATAATAATAATAATATAATAATAATAATAATAATAATAGTAAATTTGATCACATTACGTAATTATATTGAGAGAGTCACATCATATATTTTTGAGGAGATTAACATTTTGGTGTGCCGTGTTGAGTCTAGGCATGTCTAGGGTGTGCTGTGAGTACAAAAAGGTTGCGGAACACTGGTCTAGATGGTATTAGTAAATCCGATGTTAAGAGGTGAGCCATCCTACATCACTCCTAACATATTCAGGTCCGATTACCAGAGGAGTAGGCTACCGCAGAGATCCCAACCTCAAGCCCTTAAATCATATAACTATATAAGATGAACTGTAAGTAGCCCTACTGTCTTTAATTTGAAAGTTATTCTTCGAGATGTTTAAAAAAAAAAAAGTTTAATACAATTTTCTTCGTTTTTGCTTCAATTTCGAGATAACAAATTGTTTTATATGAAACATTTTACAGCGTGTTTTAGGAAAGTAGTTGATTTAATTCCCAATATGCTCAGTAATTGGAGAGACCATTGGGGCCGTATGAATAATAAAAGACTCTCAGTCCTTGTAAATACTGTAATTACCAGCCTCAAGGAAATAGAGATAAACGGCGCCCGAAGAAAATATGGTTCTAACTCTGTGAAGACGGAACAGGCAAGATACCTAACCCCTGTAAGGTTGATGATGATGATGATGATGATGATGATGATGATGATGATGATGATGATATGCCCAGTTTATTTAAGCGAGCAGTGTATTATATAATAAACAATTTAAATATTTCATACATTTCGTTCTGAAAAGGAATTTCAAAATTTTACATTTGTTCGGATCAAATTTATGCACATTTAAAGGAAAAAAAAACTAAAATTCTTTCAATAAACTATTATCATAATGCATAGCTCTCTTAAATTGACTAAGTAACTTATATTGGAAATTAAATCAAAGGCTTTCCCAAAACACGCCATGAAATATTTCATATAAAACAATTTTTGTCTTCAAAAGAGAACAATGGTATTGAACTTTTTTCGTTTGAAATATCTCAAAGAATAACCACCTGAAATAAAATCAGTAACATTACATAAGGTTCACTCTATATATTTTCACAGCAACGGAGACACGTACTACACGCAAGAATTCAGCCCAGGCTATTCTTAAATATTGCAGATAATAAATTGAACAACAGGAAAGTGGAGACAACGTCTGCTTTGTCCACAACAAATTCTAACATTACCAAGCTGAGGATCGATCCCGGGCCGTCTAAATGCAAGATCAGCGCGCTAGCGCTGAAACACAGACGCGGCACATTTCCCCTTTGAGTATAATAATAAATAGTTACATCATGTCGATGGTAAGAAAACCATGTTAATTTCTATTATATTCAAACTGGTTCGAATGAGCATATCTCAAGTTCAATTCCGATCATGGTAGCCGTTCGCTCACTTGGGGGAAAAAAATTCTGCACATTATTTGATTGTGTCATTCCAGTGAATTCAATTATCTTCCACCCTATGCAAGTTTCTATTCTTCGAGAATCAATAGAACTGCACCAACGAGATGCACTTAGTGTTTACACTCATTGGCTACAGCCCTACTTAACGATGCTGTAACTACAAACGTTCTCTGGAAGAGATCGTTATAGTTCGAAGAATACATTTGAAATGTTTGGTGCAAGAGCGTACTATAAATATTTCACAGACACGAATTCATTCGAATGTCATATAGCCTATCACAAATAAATAACTTCATGTATCTAAACCATAAGACAATTTATATATATACCACAGTTTAGTATATACAGTCACGAAGCTCAATACATAGGGAATATGCATCCATAGATAGTTGCTAACCACTAGGATCGCTACTATCGCCTCATCACAAACAATGCAAAATAGTACCGGCACAGTCTATTGTTCCTAGTACACTAAACAATTCAAGCTTCGTGACTGTATATACTAGACTGTGGAGATACTCTGATAGAATCATTGCTACTTATTTAGTATTTGCTTTGTATTTTCTAATGCATTTTCTTTTCATTTAGCTCTTTATTTATCAGTTTATATTTTAATTTAATGGTTGGCTATTAGTAGGTCTATAACAAATTGGGTCATGTTCTATTAGTAATCGGTCCTATTATCAACGGAATAGAATTTACGGGAGGGTGTCACTATGGCCCAGCACTGCGACCTGTAACGATCTATTGCGCTAACCCTCAAGCTAGGCGCATTCTCAAACTCACACCGGCTGACTATACCAAGGTTCGCTGTGTACCCAGGTTTCGAGAAGGCAACCCTTTTCGTCTCTAGACCAGTCCCCTCCGTGCGTCGCCATCCAGCGATCGAGGAAAACTATAGGACGGATCTCGGGAGGAATGATGTTGATATCTGTTGATGTCTTTTGTGAGGATACGACAGAAAGTCGAGAAACCCGGACTCCGGCTTTGTCCGTCACAAGTGTAACTTACGGAATTTTCAATGAACAATTCAAAGTCCGACCGGGCCTTGAACTCAAGACCATGTGCGTGACAGGATGATGCCCTAGATTACTGACTCACCCCAGAGACACAAAAAGACGATAAGTCTCTTTAGATCGAAGGACTTAAAGGAACTTGAAAATTTAAAGACTGTATTGTAGTTTTCTCAATGGCCTAATCTTGGTTTTCTTCGAATAGATTATTCCTAAATGATTCCAAAATTCAATCCTTAACTTTTTCATTGAAATGCACTGGTACAACTAAAAGAGTGGAGTTTCTGCCACTCTTTTAGTTGTAACAATGAAGAACATATTACCTATATTGCTGTCAAATTATCAATGGTAGATTGTTTATTGAGAAATTTAAAACGTTATGTTCCACATCAATATCTTAGACTAGTTTACTTTGCATATTTTCAAAGTATTATGTTTACTAATCTGGGGTAATAGCTGTCACAAATAGTATATAGGATATGTTTAGTTCAGAAAGTGCAATAACAGCCATATCTGTAAGTTTTATACGACTAACAGTAAACTATTGTTTATAAGAGAAAAAATTATAACTGTAACTGGATTACATATCCTTGAAGATTTTTGCATGGCCATGAAATAAGAAATTCCAATGAGACTATAAGTTGTCCACATTCTTATGATCTTAGGAGGAAGGATTACTTTGACATTCCTAAATGCAGACTATCAAACAGAATGAATAATTATTCAATCAGTGCTCTTAGAATATGCAATAAGCTGTCTAGTGAAATTTCTTATTTTGAAAAGAATGCCATTAAACGACTTGTTTCTGGTTGGCTGACCCAGAAGGCATTTTACAATATTAATAAATGTTATGATTTGGTCAACACAGTGTTTTAATATTATTATTGTTTTTCTTTTGTTTTACTTGTTATTACTCGACCAAGGCGAGTGGAGCCGCGGGCGTAATGTGAACTATCGCGTTGCGGTATTATGAACGCAGGAGCAGTAGCGCCACGGTTCCGGGCTGCAGGACTCCACTGGCCTTGGTCGAGAAATACTATTGACGTAAAAATAAATATGAAATAATATGAAACAACTATCAATGATTATTGTATTGATGGAAGATATGTACATCAACGTGAAAGGAAAGAGAATTTATTTTTTCTCGGGGCAGGTTGCTAACCCAGCTTCGCAATAAAAATACAGAAGGCAGTTAAGGGAGGAGAAAAAGAAATACGTCTTACCTAAGAGAAGAGAATTATAACATATGAGCCACTATTTTTCTCACTTGTCAGCTGGCGTTGAAGCTCACCTGAAAAGAAAAGAAAAACGTCTATAATTAATGTGCTTATATAAAAAATACTAAATCAGCAGAAATACCTCCTTGTTACTGTAAGTTTAAGGCACAACATTTGCACATACATTCACTTCAACTGTTTTCTTTTTTCAGTAATATTGTACAATAAATTGTTTTAAGTGATTAACGTTAATTTAGGTACGGTGTTGGGAAATACGATTATAACGGGATCTATGAAGAGAGATGTAAAGTCAGAGATGGTAAATAACAAGAGACAAGCGATAGTCCGAAATTAAGCGTCATAGGCCTATTACAAGACTATTCAGTGGCAAGTTAATGATTTGACGATATTAGAGCAATGGTTGAATGAGAGCGGCAGAATAAAAATATATACAGTACATGGAAGGAATAAGAATGCGAAGCTTCAATTGGGTATGGGTTCGATTTCCGCTTGGACTTATTACCTGATTGCGGGTTTTTCAAGGTTTTTCATAACCGTAAGAAGAATGTGACGTAATTTATGGCGAAACATTGGGCTTATCTCTACCAGGTTAAATAAATAATATATACTGCTATTACTACCAATTCCATCCACGCTAAGTATCCTAGTAGTAACGAACTATAAAAAAGAAATACTTAAAGTCAATTTACACCATCATTTAAAGTTCAAGCATAGGTTTATCACTTCATTCGGAGTCTTCTTCCAGCTGAGAGTAAGAGCTCTCAGTTCTTGCAAGTATATTTCATTTCAGACGCTGATAAATTGTCTATTAGGTCTAATATAGTATCAATCTTAAAAGTAGAATTGACTGAACAACTCCAGGAAATACTGTATGATAATAACAGTTAAATTCATAGTTTTAAATACAACTTTCAAAATGATTCAGGAGCAAACCACTTACAACATACAAAAAGCTTATTATTCACTAAGTAATTACAAAACTGTATTTAGATTTAAGTCAATATTTAATTCTAACAAGTGCAGTGAAGAGCACGAGTATGGCTAGTAAGTAATAAATGTAATCATTAAGTCGTCCGTCTTTTCCTTCTTGTGGCTTGTAACGCTCGTAATGCGTAACATTCAAACAGATTCATTTAAAAGATGATTCAAGTTTATATTAATTTTTTACTTAAAATGTCCATGCTACTGCCCCCTAAAATATATAATACTTGTTCCGAAACACTCTGATAAATTCATCGCCAGCGGCTGGGTTTGAACCCCTGGATCTCAAACCCAAACGCTAGTGTGCTAACTATTAACCCACTGAGTACGACGCTATAATGAGAAGTCTTGAGTGAACTGATCTGATATAGAGCGCGTTTCTTATGTTTAAGGAAACTGGTCTAATATAAACACTAAAGTATTTCGGTAGTGTAACAACTAAGTGTTAACTGTTTCATTTGAAGAAAGACGTATTTACAAATACCCAACAGCGATGGGTGTACACGAGGTCGCAGCTTCCTGCGAAACAGCTGTCTGGAGAGACAAGCAAAGTTGTGTATTGCTTTTTTTGTCTTACTCCATTTTGCATCTCAAAATAAATACTTGTACATGACAAAATGTAAACAGCTGAAGTCATCCTACATCCTGTGTTTCTTAAACTTGTAGTCGCGACTAGGCAATGTTTTGGTGTCTCAACTTCGTTTCAAAGTTATAACTATGTATAAACATTCGTAAATTAGTATGAGAAAATAACGTTAGCCATGAATTCTATGACTTCAATAATCTGCTACTCAACTACGTTTATCCAAAGAGAGAAAGGGAGAGAGAGAGGAAAAGAGAGAGAGGGAGAGGGAGGGAGGTAGGGAGCGACATAGAGCAAAATATTTTATTAATATTTCAGAATATTAGGTATGGCTCTTTTTGATCACAATATTTATCATTTCTCTAAGTAGATTTATCTAAAGCTGCAGCCATTGCTGCCCTCACATAAGCCCACTATCGGTCCCAATCTTGTGCAAATTTAATCCAGTCTCTATCATCATATTCCACCACCCTCAAATACATTTTAATATTATCCTCCCATCTACGTCTTGGCCTTCCCAAAGGTCTTTTTCCCTGCGGTCTCCCAACTAACACTCTATATGCATTTCTGGGTTCGCCCATACGTGCTACATGCCCTGCCCATCTCACACGTCTGGATTTAATGTTCCTAATTATGTCGGGTGAAAAATACGATGCGTGCAGTTCTGCGTTGTGTAACTTTCTCCATTCTCGTGTACCTTCATCCCTTTTAGCCCCAAATATTTTCCTAAGAACCTTCTTTCTCAAACACCCTTAATCTCTGTTCCTCTCTCAAAGTGAGAGTCCAAGTTTCACAACCATACAGAACAACCGGTAATATAACTTTTTATAAATTCTAACTTTCAGATTTTTTGACAGCAGACTAGATGACAAAAGCTTCGAATAATAACCGCATTTCCCATATTTATTCTGCATTTAATTTCCTCCCGAGTGTCATTTATATTTGTTACTGTTGCTCCAAGATATTTGAATTTTTCCACCTCTTCGAAAGATAAATTTCCAATTTTTATGTTTCCATTTCGTACAATATTCTGGTCACGAGACATAATCATACACTTTGTCTTTTCGGGATTTACTTCCAAACCAATCGCTTTACTTTCTTCAAGTAAAATTTCCGTGTTTTCCCTAATCGTTTGTGAAGGTAGCACAAACATATTCACATCATCCTCATAGACAAGAAGCTGATGTCACGCATTCAATTCCAAACCCTGTCTGTTATCCTGAACCATGTTCTTTATAATAAGTATTACAATTATTTCGTAATAGGTATTATATTTACACTTTATTTTCGTAATACAAACATTTCCAACTGCTGACTCTGTGACATCACATGTCTCTGCTCTCGAGCTCCTTGAGAGGGGAAGCATATGTTAAAGGGCAATGTAAAGGGAATGGCGGTGGAAGGGATGGAGAAATTCAAATAGCGGAGGCACAACATTATCCTCCCTCACGTGCTCTTGCAGCTCAGAGTCCTCTCAAATTGAGTTTCGGGTTTATCTCGGGACAGAAGCGGTCGGAGCGTGGAGTCGACCACACCGAGAGGAGAAACTCGCTCCGACGTCGCAAGTTGGCCAGTTGGAAATGACTGTCGTAAAATGAACTCTAATTAGAACCTTAGAAGAGAGAACAAATACATCTCACACTTCCTTGCTCTGTGCTAACAAAGTAGTATACTGTTGTCCACAGCTGTGGAGTAACGGTTATCGCGTCAGGTGGTTCGAGTTCGAATTCCGGTCGGGAAAAGTTGCCTTATTGAGGTTTTATTCGGGGTTTTCCCTTAACCCATTATCAACAAATGCTAGGCAACTATTGGTGCTGGGCCTCGGACTCATTTCACCGGCATTATCACCTTCATTTCATTCATACGCTAAATAACCTGAGATGTTGATACAGCATTGTAAAATAACCCACTAAAAAAAGTATACTGTTTTTCCTATTTCCCGTTTGTGCGAGATTTTAATACTTTATTTCGATGACAAATTCCTTAGCAATAATCAGTATGAGCCATTCGTTATTTTTTTTAGTTGGTTATTTAACGACGCTGTTTTAACTATTAAGTTATTTAGCGTCGATGAGATTGGTGATAGCGAGATGATAGACTATTTGGCGAGATAGTCCGAGGATTCGCCACAGATTACCCGGCATTCACCTTACGGTTGGAGAAAACCTCGGATAAAACCCAACCAAGTAATCAGCCCGAGCGGGGATCGAACCCGCGCCCGAGCGCAACTTCAGATCGGCAGACAAGTGCCTTAACCGACTCAGCCATTCGTTATCTCGTGAAACATACCTGCACGTGACGGCAGGCAGAAAGTGGGCTGAGAAGCTTCCCTCCCTCTCTACGCCTCCATTTGCAGCTAGGTAGCTATGAATAAAGAGTCATAGCGTGAGGAATAAACCTGACTTGCTTTGCTTAATTCTTATTTCAGAATTAAAACACTGAAATTGCCTACGTCTGGTCTAAAGGATAGAGGAACGTTGAAATACTTATAGAATATAGGAAGACACTTTCACTGAGGAAGAAACAGGTTATCAGGCCTAAATCTTGTAGAAGATGAGAGAAGAAGATAAAATAATTATGTCCCTGAATAGAAATACAGGGTTGTTTCCGATCTATGATAACGAATTTGAATGACGTCATTTGCGTCAGGAGTCACACGACAGCTGAAGTGACAGACCAGTAGTGAGTGATCTCATAGTCAGAGTGTACGGCGACTCACAGCAGAAATTTTCAAGAAAGTCGAGCCTTTTTGGGAGGGGTACATTACGACCCTTTCCAATGCCAAGTACACTTAAGTGAAAATAAAAGAAGCCTGCAATAAACGAGGTTTGTGTATTTAAGAAGATTGGTAAAGATCGAATGGAATTAATTTGTATCATCTCGTGGGGTGCGGCGACTTGTGACGGGGAGTGGATTTTCTTGCTTTTTATACTCTGGAATTAATCCCATCCGAGCTTTGCCAGTCTTATTAGGTACACACAAGATGTCTTTCTTGGAAATAATGAAACTACGTGTTTTGCAGGCTCCTATGATTTTCACGTAACTGTATTTGGCATCGGAAAGAGTTGTTATGTACTCCTCCCAAAAAGGCTCGATTTTCTTAGGCATTGCTACTGTGATACACCGTGCACTCTGATTATGAAATCACTCACTACTGGTCTGTCACCCCTCGCCGCAATTCAGCTCTCGGTGTGCTTCCTGACGCACATGACGTCATTCAAATTCGTTTTCAGAGATTGGAAACAAACCTATATACTAGAAAATTTACTTTTCATTTTCTGTCATCCAATTTTGTAGCTAGCACAACGAAACTGTGATCTAAGTTAGCAGGTGTTTTTTTTTTCAAACATCCACATTTTTAATCCATACTGTACCGAAGTCATGAAAATTAACGATTGTCATTTTATTACAAATAAAGGGACCCGAGTTCCATATATTTCTAGCCTGCCTCACAGCTGAAAGCATGCGAATTGGAAGTTTGAATTATTTAAAGCAATACTACGCAAGGAAAATTTATCATTGTATTGCATCGCATAGATTTGTAACAGCACAGATGCATGATTACCTTGTTACCGCAGTATTCTCTTGTTTTTTAATGGAAGTGGTCACTTTTAATAGACAACATATACCATGTGTCGAAACCCTGTCAAACGTTTCACTGTCGATGATAAAAATAAATAATGCATGAATACACTTCAAAAACAAATGAGCACACTGTTGTGTGACACATATGCATGGCTTTGAATTTTTGTAAGAGCATTTCGTTTGAATTATAACAAATGACGATAAAAAAATACTGCAGGAAATCGATAACCAATAAGTCTGTGAGATTCATTTCATATACAAAACTGATTTTTTGTCATATTTTCTAGAAATATTTCGGTTTCTTTCGTTTATCCTTTTCTACAGCACTCCCTTAACTTTGTATCATCTTATCGTCTCTGAAAATTCTGTATTTGTAGTTTAAGTGGGGAAACTGGGGCAAGACGGGGTCCATCACTAAGCATTTTGGGTTCAAGTTGCTGTCATATTGTATTCTTTCATTATCAAACAGCAATCACGGAGAAAATTGCATTGTTTTTGCAGCTTCTTCTTCGGAGATTCAGGAGGAAAGGACCATAGGTTGAGGGGTGATAGTATGCGTGATTCTAAAGGAAAACATTATATAGACTAAACTCATCTTTCACATCAGCTCTGGTGAGACACTGGAATTACGCTACCTGTTAGTATAGGAATGTACGGTATAAAAAATTGCGCGCGGACGGCCTTTTTTATTCTTTCGCGTGCTACCTGCATCAATATACAGGGTGTTAAAAAATGTATCCAATATTTTAGGAGGTGCTAGTATGCATCAAAACAAGAAAAAAAGTGTAATAAACATGGGTCCTAAAACACATACTTTCTGAGATCTGAACACTTATTTATACGAGGTGCTCAATGTGATGTCCCTTCATGGCAATGCATTCCTCTGCCCTTCCGCGTAAGGAATCTGTCACTCTTTGAAATTGACCTGGTTGTTCTTGATAACCAAAAGTCTAGGGGATTTAGATTTGAGGAACGAGGAGGCCAAGGTGTGGGGCCTCCCCAATCAATCCAGCGGTCCAGAAATATCAGCGTCAGGTGTTCAAGCTCATTGCGAAAAAAAATGTGCTGGTGTGCCATCATTCATGAACCATATCTGTAGTCTTTGCTGATATGGCACATACTCCAGCAAGGTAGGCAATATGTTAATAAGGTAGTCCTGATAACGTGCCCCAGTTTAATCTCAGTGGTAGCACGTATGGCCCTTAATTTATTGCCTAAAACGCATGCCCACACGTTGATAGAGAATCTGTCCTGATACCTTGTTTCTTCAAGTGGATGGGAATTTTTATCAGCCGACACATGCTGATTAGGAAAATTCACAACACCATCTCTGGTGAACCTTGCTCATATCCGCAATTTTTTTTCTTTTCAGTATTTCTTGAGAAGTATCAGTATTCCATTCCAGGGGTGTCAACTACAGTATGATTATCTGGTAGCCTACGGTACTGTAGGGCAGAAAAATGCATTGTCGTAAATGGACGTCACATTGAGCACCTCCTATGAACAAGTGTTCAGATCTCAGAAAGTATGTGTTGTAGAACCCATGTTTATTAGATTTTTTTCTTGTTTGATGCATACTATCACCTTCTAAAATATGGGATATACATTTTTTAACATCCAGTATATGCTGTGCAAATAGGAGTGACCAGAAGACAAGTGTAAACAAAATTAACAATATGAAATCGAGATATAATAACTCTTCATACATTTATTTACACATTTTTAATAAATGCAATACACTTATTTCACAGCAGATGATGTTACATACGCGTATGTACGATTTTGAATAACTAACCACATATTCTTGTACATTACAATAAGAAATGGATAACTTATAAACAACTGCGTTCACGTAACTTATATACTTTCTAAACTGCTGGAGTATTACGTCAATTACCTCATAATAGCAATACTTTTATGCTAACATAAAACCTCTCAAGATAACATTTCGCCAGAATCTCTTCTTCGATATCCTCCTCACACCAGCCTTATTATGTCTCACAAAACGTTATTTAAAGAAGCAAATCTAAGCATAGAGCGCTTATCATGATCGAGTAGCTAGGCCTTTAATCTTAGCTTTGTTATGTTCATGAAAACATACCGCTATGTATGTGCTACTAGAAATTGTAATAGACTAATTTTGGCTGCAAATTTACGATTCTCGGATACAGTTCATAGTTTAAGGCAGGAGTTCCCAACCGGTGTGTCGCGCAGCCCTATGGAGTGTGTCGCGAAATTTTGGAATTCAAAAATAAATTTTATGCCATCCAGAAAGTCTCTTTACAACGATTTTTTGATTTACAACGAAGTCTTTGATATGGTACATTTTATTTTGAGAGAGACTTTACCAATGAAACGTCAACACCTGCAACAAAGCTCAGTTTAATTTTTCTGCCTGACGATAATTCAAATGAAAGTGAACACCTGCAACAATGCTTAGTAATTCGTTTACTCTTCCCACTTAATAATAAACAGAGTTTAGAATCGTCAGAACATATTGGTCAGTTTCAGTATATACGTGTGATAGTGTGACTATTTTATCAAAAGTGCTTTATTTAGATTTTAACATGAACAAATTGTTAATTCGAAAAAGACAATCTGAATCAAGTTCTGGGTTAGATGACATCAGTGCTACTTCAAATAATGTGAGCGAAAATTGCCTTCATGCTTACTGCGTTTCTTAAATATAGTGATTATTACAAGCAATATGGTTTTACGTGGCGTGGCAATGAATATAAACAAAACCCCTGCGTCTTATATGCGGAAATGTTTTGTCAATGGTGCCGAATAAATTTAAAAAATATTTATAATTGCCGTTTTCAATGTCATAATTCTGTGAATCAGCATTTTATACCATGAAAATAGTGAAATCTAAACAAAGGGACAGATTGCTGCACCTTGAAGATGATTTACGTGTTCGTATGCCATCCATAAGACAATGCATAGAGAAACTCTGTGCAATCCACCATTAATTTAAATAGGTGGGTTTTCAAAAACGATAATAAAAATCTTTATCGGACATGTAGCACAGGTAGGTTGCGATTTTTGACACATACCTTTGTTTTTTCCTAATTCTACTCATGTTGATGCTTGTTTTTGTTTTTGTTTTTTAAGAATTTTCGATTGTTCGAATGCGTGTTAACATCGACCTATCTACAACACATTATGTCCGCCACTACAAAGAAGTTGTGATCAGTGCTTTTTTCTGGCAGAACGTGCTTGAACGGCGTTTCGGTACATTTTTCTTGCATTTTTCATCATTTTTCAATTTTTTTAGTTGGTTATTTAACGACGCTGTATCAACTACGAGGTTATATAGCGTCGATGAGATTGGTGATAGCGAGATGGTATTTGGCGAGATGAGGCCGAGGATTCAGCATAGATTACCTGGCATTCACCTTACTGTTGAGGAAAACCTCGGAAAAAACCCAACCAGGTAATCAGCCAAAGCGGGAATCGAACCCGCGCCCGAGCGCAACTTCAGACCGGCAGGCAAGCGCCTTAACCGACTGAGCCACGCCAGTGGCTTTTTTCATCATGAAACCGAAATATGTGTGAATAACTATGTTCTTAATATTATATATATATATATATATATATATATATATATATATATATATATATATATATATATATATATTTTTTTTTTTAATTCCGCTTAGACCTTGAAAGTCTTAGTTGGACGAAAAGTATCTTAAAAGCGACAAAATTCCCCTGCAATGAACAGCAATCATCTCCCCGTCCTCCATAAAATGTTCTACATAGAGTTCCACCACATTTTTCTCCAGAAGAAAAGCACTGGTCGTTATTATTATATTATTATTATTATTATTATTATTATTATTATTATTATTATTAAAAACAAATAACTGTGCCGCGATATAGTGGGCGTTCAATAAAGTGTGTCGTCAGTCAAAAAAGGTTAGAAACCACTGGTTTAAGGAATGGTAAAAGCTAAACAAGTCCTTGTCATTATACGTACATTTCAGCAGTGCAGTATATTTTCATTATTGTATAATATAGTACCGGTAGTTTATTTTATGGTTGGAAACTATAAATAAAATTATTGCATAACTGTCACTGCACGTTTCTGCAAATTATATTGTTTCATCAAAACTTTGTAAGTCACAGATCCGCCACTGCTAATCTCCAGATGACGTAAAGACCTCACTTGCTCCTCACTGCGCTTTCGCTACACTAGTGCCGACCCCTGCTTTAATCGCTTAAGGATTTTGTCACAGATCTTGCGATTAGTTTTCATACGCAATAAGGCGAAGTTTGTAATGTCTTGGTTGTCTCTCCCATGTTGGAACATTACAGGACACTAGCACCCATGTACTTGGGAAGGGGCTTTAAGTAGAGATTATATAAAAACATATAGTCGGCCACCGAGCAGGGGTGCTGTGAGATGATACAAACGCCGTTGTTCTGTCAAGCAGACGCGCTGTAATCCTGCTACCACAAGTGTCCTGGAGAGGAATGCCCAACGACCGACATAAAGCCTGTCTCGCTGCTACTTGACCTCTCCTGAAACAGACTCATCTCCGTCTGCCTCCCCAGCACAGTCTGTTCCGCACAACTGCATTCATGGACTATCATCACCGTTGTAAAATGGGGCCGTGAAGTGGGGTAAAACTCGGTCAGTTAACTTGTCCACAAGAACAGTTTCAAGCTTATTCTTTGCCAAGATAGCTTCATTACTTGTAGCAGGGATTCTGAACATTATTACATTCATGCTTCAAAGATATAGCATTATTATTATTATTATTATTATTATTATTATTATTATTATTATTATTATTATTATTATTATTTTATTGGGTTATTTTACGACGCTCTATCAACATTAGGTTATTTAGCGTCTGAATGAAATGAAGGTGTTAATGCCGGTGAAATGAGTCCGGGGTCCAGCACCGAAAGTTACCCAGCATTTGCTCGTATTGAGTTGAGGGAAAACCCCGGAAAAAACCTGAACCAGGTAACTTGCCCCGACCGGGATTCGAACCCGGGCTATTATTATTATTATTATTATTATTATTATTATTATTATTATTATTATTTAATATTAAATAATATCCTCTCTCCTAAACTTCTAAGCCTTTGCTCTCATCAATAAGGAAGCCACAAGAATTCACTTCCACGTACATTTAAGTACAAAATTCAACTTGGGTGGAGTCCACCCAGAGGTATTCTGCACTGCTGCAACTGATAGTACACGACGTGTCGATATAATTCTTATTAAAAAAAGAGAACATTACAATGCCGTAATAATTGATCCAACGGTTCGATTTGAGACTAGTCATCATCAGCTTCAACAGGTTAACGTACAGTAGAAATGAACCATTTTTATGAACAATGTCGTTAATACTTTAAATAAAAGTACAGTATAAAATTAGTGGTGATATTGGAGCAATGGGTTTGTATTTAGGTTCTAGTGTTACCATCTCGTCCACACCTGTGGAGTAACGATTAGCGCGTCTGACCGCGAAATCAGATGGCCCGGGTTCGATTCTCGGTTGGGGCAAGTTACCTGGTTGAGGTTTTTTCCGGAGTTTTCCCTCAATCCAATATGAGCAAATGCTGGGCAACTTTCGGTGCTGGACTCCGGACTCATTTCACCTGCATTATCACCTTCATCTCATTCAGACGCTAAATAACCTAATATGTTGATAAAGCGTTGTAAAATAACCTACTATTAATACTGGTACCATCTCAAACTTGTATGCTGAATTTTGTAGAGATTTAATGTTCTAATCGGTGTACATTAAAACCTTGGCCGTTACAGCGTTCAAATATTCAGTACAAATTCTCAAGAACCATTTTTACTATAGCTATATGCACAGTGAACTCTCAAAAATTATTTTTGTCAGCAATGAAGAGTGATTCCATGAATATGTCAACTCGAGTGGTAAAAATTGAAACTGTAGGGGGGTTGTTTGTTATTTATTAAATGTGTTCTTAAATGCCTCAAGTGTCTTATTCAATAAGAAAATTTCTAGAAAGTATGTCATGAATGGACATTTAATATATCAAAAGTTGTGGAATTAAATATCGTATTGAAATCGGCACTTTTTAAAATGAAATTTCACTGGGTAAATATTTAATTTTATACAATTAATTTTTTCAATGTCACACTTTGGTACTTCCTCAAAGTAAAGAATGAGACAGTGTAATTTTTACATACGAGTTAAGTCATCTATAATGACATGTAGGTAATTATTGTCTGCAAGTCTGGTCACTTCGTAACGCTCAACATGTAAACACTTTCGTAAGTAGCATAATAAGCAATAGAATAAAAATTACTTTCAGATTCAAAATCTACATTATAGTACAAACAAAAAAATACCGAAACATTTTTCTCTAAAGTAAGTTTTTCTGCGTACAAATGCCATGAAAAAAAATGTCAGTTCGTAGCGGCGCTTTTTCTTCTGATCTCCTGCTTGGTCAGTAATAAGAGAGATGTTGGTGAAGAGAACGTGCGTGTAGTTGCTGTAGGTCTATAGGCTATTAGTGTATTAAACAAGACTTGTTTCTGTTATGGAGAAATCATCAGTACAAAGACAACGTGAATTTAGGCAACGTATAAAGGAGCAGGACCGACATGAAGAATGGAAAGGAAAAGAGAAATTCAGAATTAGGAAGAAAAGAGCTGCACTCAGAGAACTTAAAAGTGGAAGAGAACAAACTTAAAGCAAAGAACAAAGAGTATACACGAGCTCATGAGGTTGAGAGGCAAATTGAGAAGAACTGAGGAAGGTGATGGATGACTAGGGCTCGGAAGTTGAGGAACAATACTTTTTTTTTAGGGTGTCCGAAGAGACCCAACATATGTTCATTTTGGGTCATTATAGGCTAGAAAATGGTGGGTTTTATTTGTCCTTCTTCGGCGTTAGTTTTTTGGCTTATTGGCCCCTTTTTAGTCTTTTTTAAGATGTTAATGGCCTTTGTTGCAAATTCAGCTTCTTCCGACTACAGTTTTATTGCCATTTTTACAATTCAAGAATAGCCTACACCACGAGTTCTCATTTGCTTCAAGTCTGCACCAATGACATCCGTTGATGTGGAGAGAAGTTTCTCGATGTTTCGCAACGTGCTGTCAGAAAACGGACGATCCTTTACACCTAACAACCTGGAGATGACTATTGTGAAATAGTGCAATGCTACTGTGATAAGGTTTCCGAAGTCCAATGTCTGTAACCCTAGTAGGTATAAATGACAATTTATTACATGTGCCGTCTATGCTTATCCTTATTTAACAAATATATTGGTTATACAATATTTTGTTACATAATATATATTTATTTGAACGTTTTCGGCTCTATGGAGCCATCATCAGAAACAAGTAAGCCCATATGTATGGTGTAAGTCACTATATGTTGCCGTACAAGTAAACTCAATTAATGTTAAAATTAAAATTAATTGAGTTTACTTGTACGGCAACATATAGTGTACTTACACCATACATATGGGCTTACTTGTTTCTGATGATGGCTCCATAGAGCCGAAAACGTTGAAATAGATATATATTATGTAACAAAATATTGTATAACCAATATATTTGTTAAATAAGGATAAGCATAGACGGCACATGTAATAAATTGTCATTTATAGTAATTAGCTTATCGGCCTCATCATGCCTCTTAAATTCCTAGCAGGTATGGTTAACCAAATATGATTCTAGTTATACTAAATTGAATTTAATTCTAGGGGGCAAAAATCGTTCATTCTAAATTATCCAAATACTTTTTTTAACAAACACGGAATTCTTTTTTCAAATTATGATAATCCAAAAAATATACAGTATAATGTTTGAACGAAGAACATTTCATTCGTATAATTTTTTTCGCACTGTATATTGCATACCACCAGAATTGTGTATTTTTTAAACATTACATTCATTAAATATGTAATTCAAACTGAAATTGTTAATTAATTTGGATCACCTTTTTACGTCCCTTTTTTCCAGTCTTTAGGTCCTTTTTAGGATATCTTTAGGTCATTTTAAAGGTCTATTTAGGCAATTTATAGGTCTTCAACTTCCGAGCCCTAGTGATGGCCTTGATGACATTGCTACGCCTAAAAAAGGATTTAAAAGCAGACAGCATTATAGAAAATTCAGAAAACGAGTTGAAGAAGCACTGCCCAACTTTTCAACCAAACGAAAAGAACTCATTGCTAATTTAGCACAGAAGGAAGGCTTAATAATCAAGAAAACAGAGGAACATAAGTCTAAAAAGAAATTACTGGACAACATTCACACAGCAATTCTTCAGTTCTATGAGGATGATACGATATCACACTAAGCTCCCGGGAGAGATTATTTCAAAAGGCTTCGTATTAATAATGGAATCCAAGAAGTCCGAATTAGATATTTATTAGTGTCAGTGAAAGAAGCACATGCACTATTTATAGAGAACACATTAAATTTCTTCTCAAAGCCTTGCACAGGAAGCATGTACCTGTTGAGATTGAGTTTCACAAGTTTATGGACATACTTGTCACAAAGCAAGCAACTTTTTCTGTGTTGAGGTCACAAAAACCTTGATTCTTTCACTAAGTCATTATTTACTGGATTTTAATGACACATTCGACAGTAAATGATATGGCAGCTTCATCTTCAAAGCCGATTGAAGTCAATTCATAGTTCTTTTATAACGGTGCTGTCTCAGACTTTACAACACACGCTGTTATATCAGTGATCGGAGCATTAAAACTGTGAATGTGCCACTAAAAATCTATTTGCAATCAAGGTCTAAATGTCCAAAAACTATACTCACCCGCAATGCAGTTTTATTACTTTCGCCACTGTTGCCAACACGATATATTTCATTTCCTTTATTACTTGTCCTATGCGCACAGTACTATGGCTATAAAATTTAAGTACCTCAAATATGTTTTTGTATCTACTTCGCAGGCAGTTTCAAGTTCAGAGTAATTGCAAATTCTGTACAGTACACTTGCGTTCAGTAATATATATATATATATATATATATATATATATATATATATATATGTCGCTAACACACCTTGCTTCATAATTTGTTAGGGTACAATCATTGCCATAAGGTCTTCTTTTCTACTTCACTACAAATCAAAACGTCATGCGCATATAATAAAATTACATTCCATGATATTAGCTATGGTACGTGCTACATCTGATACTAGCAATAATGCAACATAGTAAAATTTGAAAATTTAGACTACTATTAATGTAGAATCTAATATAATCCAAAAAAATAACGTACAAATAATTAACAAAAAATCTATCTATACTAATAATAAATCTGTAGCCAAACTTTTTCTGGTAATTTTCGATTTTCCAAAAATAATTGGTGTTAACATGTGTAATTAACCATCCTGAAACCGAAAATAGCTTTTTCGAAATTTTTGTTTGTATGCCTGTCTGTCTGTCTGTTTGTTACCTTTTCACGCAATAATGGCTGAACGGATTTCGATGAAAATTGGAATATAAATTAAGTTCGTTGTAACTTAGATTTTAGGCTATATGACATTCAAAATACGTTATTTAAAGGGGGGGTTATAAGGGGGCCTGAATTAAATCAAAATATCTCGCTTATTATTGATTTTTGTGAAATATATTACATAACAAAGGTTTCTTTAAAAATGATTTCCGATAAGTTTCATTCTATGTAAAATTTTGATAGGACTGATATTTTAGGATATATAAGATTTTTAAAATAACAATACAATAAATTTTCACCGCCGCCTCAGATTATAGCGTTGTTGTTCCTGCAGTAACTCCTATGAGCAAAATATAAATTTTTTTAGTAGGAAGAAAAAGCACATTTATTCATTCCATGGCAATGGTATGTAGGAGATCGTGAATTCCTACATTTTTGAAAGAAAGAAATATAATTACATATCACTACATATGCTGTATCACTATTTAAGTTATTTTAAGGGTTCAGAACCATAGTGGGCCAAGCGCCATTTACTGAAGACGTAGAAAACAATGGTTAAAATTAAGTTATTTCCATAATTCAATGGAAACATATAGCAAGTAATACAGTGTTTACACATTAAAGCTAAATGATATGTCAATCTTCATTAAGCTATGGTTACATGTAATAACAAATAAGAAACATACTAAAGGAATTGTCATTGCACTAAATGAGTCCTCTCTGGACCAAAATGATCGCATTTTAATTATTTAAATACAATTTAAATTAAGTAACATATTAAACGATTTATCTTTCTATCAAACACGAATGTTCCCTGGATCAAACTTCCTATTCTAATTATGTAATTACTTTATATTTATTTCTAACGGATGCAGCGGAGCGCACGGGTACGGCTAGTATATTACAATAAAAATAAATCTTCAGCTACATAATTAAAGGACAAAAGAAACCACTAAATTAATATAAAACACTAGCTGATACTTAAGTATAATAATAATAATAATAATAATAATAATAATAATAATAATAATAATAATAATAATAATAACAATGAGTGGGGAATATGCGGAGGTTCTAGGTTGGGGTTATAAGTAGACCTAAATCACTTACTCTTGAGATTGATAAATAATCTTTAGAAACGTGAAGCAAGATAATAGTTTTTCTAGTTGATCTCTCGTTTACATTCCTCAATTCACCAACACTACTTACAATCTCCCTTGTCATTAACATTTTCTGTCATAAAACACGGCACATTCTCTTGTGTGTTTACTGGTGCTGGCTCGTCCGTCTGCTGTGACACGTGTGTTATCGTTGTTTATGCGAAGATGATAATTATTGCAATGTGGCTGTTCTAGAGGGCATAAAGATCTAAGGAACTAGATCCCGTCTCCTAGGAATGGTATTACGCAAATAATAGGCTGGCAAGTAAAACGTGTTGCGCCTCATGGCTGAACCAGTTAGCAAAGTACGGCACAGTTAGCATGCAACTCATTTACTTGGGGGAATAATTAAGCCCGCCTGGTCTGCAGTTCTTAACCTATGATTTAATACCGCTCTGTATCAGAATAATTCCTGAAACAGCTCTAATATTTCAAACATTTTGTAATGCTCGGGGAGGAAAATAAAGTATCGCAGATCGTTGATGGTCATGCACGCTATAAAAGTCTAGAACCTTTGACATTTATCAAAGATAATGGGTTGATCATAATATGTTTACCTACCACTGCACTCACAGAATGCATCCCCTGGTTGTTGTTTTTACGGTCCTATGAAAACATTATCATCAAGGGATTAGAAAGGAATCGAAGGCACATCCAGGGCGAGTGCTAACATATCACAAATTGCTTTCTTGTTTGCTACATCTTAAAGGACACGCAGCAGCGATTTCAAAAGCCCGAAATGGATTTAGAAAGTGGTATTTATCACTCTGATTAATTTATATTTGAGGACCGTCTCTTTACTCCGAGTGAATCCATCAACCTAACAACGGGTTCATGTGAACTTGAGATACCAACTTCAAATGAAAATACATAATATAATCCTTATCACGGTCCAAGTTCAAATAAAAGATCAGAATGAATCTCATGAGGGTCCAAATTGAAATTAAAAGGCTCATGTTCGGTCACAAAAGTGTTTCTTGAAAAATACTGCCAAACAATTGACAAATGGCGGTTAACCTTCCGTCCCAGTTGCTGATAACTCTCAGAAAAAAAAATGAAATATCCGGGCAACTTATACGTTTTTCCGTGTACTCCAGTTATCCTGCGACATCTAAAAAAATCATCATCATCATCATCATCATTAAGTACAAGTGTAATATGGATCTTTAGGCCTACGATTTGAAGTCATATTATAGTTGGTTATTTTACGACGTTTTATCAACTAGTATGATTATCTAGCTTCTGAGTGATATGAAGGTCACAATGCTAGCGAGATGAATCCAGAGTCCAGCGCCGAAAGCTACATAGCATTTGCTCTAAATGGATTGAGGGGAAAAAACAGGAAAGAATCTCAATCAGGTAACTTGTCCCAATCTTCAACTTTTTTGTATTCCACTTCATATCTTACGTGGGATTTCGATGGTAGTAAATATTAAATTGCAGAATTGCAGGATTTTTAATATCTGAATCCTCGTTTGAACTCATTTTAACAATGTTTGTTTGTTTTTTTTTCTATACACACTTTTAACACTTATATTGGTGCATAAATTCGTAGCGTTTTTTCATAACTTTATTAAACGCATCAGATACATACAACAGTTTGTGAACCCTGAAGTAGTTTTTCGATTCCACGTCTGTAGAAATCGCGTGGTTTAGAGTTAAGGAAGTAGTCAAGCCTTGTTCGGAACGCATTTTCATCCGGAAAGGAAGTTCCTTGAAGGTTGTTCGATTAAGAGCGGAAAAGGTGAAAATCTGAGGGCGCAAGATCAGGTGAATAAGGTAGGTGCGGAATTACTTCCCAACCCAACTCCTGGTCAGTTTTTAGTGTCAGGTTAGCAGAGTGCGGCAGGGTGTTATCGTGGAGTAACATCACTTCACGCAGTCTTGTTGGTTTTTTTGTAGGATTGCTTGTGCAAGACGTCTCAGTTGGTGGCAATAAATGTCGCAGTGATGGTTACACCTCGGGGAAGCAATTCGTAGTACAGCACACCCTCACAGTTCCACCAGATGCTTAACATTACCTTTTGAGGATGCGCGCTGGGCTTTGTACAGACAGTTGCTTTTCTGTTCGGGCTCGACCATTCCTTTCTTTTCCTTATATTAGCATGAAGATACCATTTTTCGTCACCAGTAAAGATATTGGAAAGGAATGTTCGATATTGATCACGAGCCAATCGATGACGAGCAAGCAAAGATGCACATATGGCCACCCGCTGATTTTTGTGGTTTTGGCTTAGAGCATGTGGTACCCATATACCTGAATTTTTAAACCTTACCCATTGAATGCAAATGTCGCACGATGGTAGAATGGTCACAGTTAATCACATTTGCCAGTTCTCGGGTACACTGACGTGGGTCATTGTCAATTAATATGTTTAAACAGTCTTCATCAAACCTCGAAGGTCTTCCTGGTCATGGAGTGTCACTAATGTAAAAACGACCCTCTTTAAAACGAGAAAACCATTTGCTTGCTGTGCTCTCTCCGGTAGCATTGTCCCCATACACGGCGCAAATGTTTCTGGCCGCTCCGCTTACGCCCCTCTATTGAACTCAAAAAGAAGAATATGTCGGAAATGTTCCACTTCCTCCACTTGGCACTCCATTTTCTAGCAAATGCAAAAATGAAAACTTCAATATGAGGCGTTTAGTTGCAAAATCAGATACATCACTAAAACATAATTTTTCAGTATGAAGGAAAAACGTTTGTAAAGAACCAAGAATTTGTAACCAATACTATTTTTCATCATACAAATCCATGTGATGTATCTGGCTTTGGAGCATAACAGTGCTATAGCAATTGTAGAATCATATGAAGATATGAAATATAATATTATCTCATTTCGAAAAAAAGTGATGTGTCTGATTTTGCAACTATACGCCTCATATATAAACTCAAGTACAACAATTGAACTTGAAATAAAAATGACAATCGATAAAATAATAAACCCATAGCAACCGGAGTACCAACACGCGAAACAAAAACGCTACGAACTTATGCACCAACTTAATATATCACTGATTAAATTTCCAAGTTCTTCACTGCGTTAAGTTGGAAATTTAATCAGTAATGTTTTTTTTTTATTTCTCCTAGTACTGCTGTTCTTCTGTTATAAACAAAATCTTGTCGCATTCAAAACTAACAAACTTAAACGAATCGCCTCTCGCAGAAAGAAACTAATAATAATACAATCGCCTCTCCACAAAAGACAACTGTCTAATCTCGTATTGTAACATGAAACGTTACGCCATCGCAAATAACTATCTACTATGCCAAATTTACAATAGCTATATAATAGAACATTTTGTCAATTTTTAGTGTTAGAATAATTTTTAAGGATTTTAGATCAAAAATACCTTAGTTTGAAGGCATTTTTTAAATAATTTATAGGTTCCCTAATTACTACTACCGCTACTAGTTCCACTCCTGCTGTTGCTACTGCTACTGGTATTGCCACTACCAGTCCACGACCAAGGCTTACGCGTCTAACTTTTCTTCAACCGTTTTAACAAAAGTACTGTAGGTAGATTATCCCTTAATTATTAAAGCGAGTCACTCAGATATAATCGAGGTATAAGAACCAAGAGGGACTACTTTCAGGCGAAGCTTTTTATGTTGTATTCAGAGAGATTTGTTCGTTGGAATGGAACGATCTAAAAGGTGGACGGATGCAGGCATTATTCTTTGATAAGTGGGATGAGGTTTGGTGTCGTAGCTATGCTTTTAAAACTTCCTTAATTATAAATTTCTATTGCATCGTTCCCGGCTCCCTGAAGACTCTGCATCACAAAGCACCGCTCTAATTAATGGGATGGACTCGACGTAACAATTGTTTCCTTTACCAGCACACTTTGTGCTCGGTGACTAGGTCAGCTTGTCTCTTCTATTCTCGAGTTTACTGAAATGTTACCTGCCTCTACTGACGCCATGGCAAAGGTAAAGTATTGCGTGACGCAGTGCTGCGTATGTAGCATGATGTATATCCTCATAGAAGTTCCTTAGTTCGCCACTTTGTGTGTGTGTGGAGTGTTCCGATGATAATGGCGGGAAGAAATTGGTTATAAGTAAGCTCCGTATTCCAGCTACCTAAAGACTGAAGTTAAAGACACACTGGGCATATAATACGCCAAACATAGGTAGTGCAACAGATAAGGATGTAAACAAACAGGTCGTCGCTGCGTGTTCTTGGAGTAAAGATTAAGATTAAAGATTAAAGATTTATTTATTTAACCTGGTAGAGATAAGGCCGTCAGGCCTTCTCTGCCCCTCTACCAGGGGTTACAACTATAACATGAACAATAAGATTACAATTAATATTAAATTTACAATTACAATTACAATAAAAATTAAAGTACGACAAGAATACCTGATTAATGAAAGCTAGACATTTTATCATAGAAATTAAGAACAAAGAATATTTTTGTATTTACTAAATTACAAATTAAACCTACAATAACAAAATTCTATAGTGATGAAATTACCGGATATTGAGATATTTTGTGGTAGATTAAAAGAATTATTTACAAGAAACCATGTCAACTCCCTACATTCTGAAGCTATACTAATAAACACATGCTTGAGCCGTGATTTTCATTGTCGTCGTTTGCAGTGAATGATTTTACATTGCAAGAAATTCATTCAATAGCACATGTCGTTATTGGTGCATGATGCAGTACAAGATATTCCTGTTGTCTGACATTTTCTCGTGTTTCATTAGGATATTGCATATGTCGTCCAATCACTGAAAACCACTAATTTTCGATGTAGGCCTAATTTTCTAGAAATTTCCTGCAATGTAGATTACTTAATTTATTAATTATTGAGATGTTGGCAATGGACATCATGGTAGGCTACACAAATCCATGCTAAACGTCGAGTTAATATCTTCATACTTTTCAGATTGTGATGGTACTGGTTCTTTTGAAATATGTTTAACACACTTTCTGTGCCTTTTGGTATTGCAGTGTCTTTCAGTGCACTGTTTTAAGTCACTTATACGTTTATTTTATGCAATTTATATGTAATGTTGTACATATTTGTAGTGAAAATATAGACCTACGTTCCAATATCCTCAACTATGCCCTGCAATATTACACACTTGATGTCTTATCTAAGGCATTTTACCTCTGCAATGAGCCTTCAATCAGCCACAAAGATGTAGTTATTTAAATAATACGATTAGTAAGAGCAGTGATCGATAAGACTACTCACTATGACTGCGTCCAGAAGAGGACAGATGATGCGTAACTATTTTGTATACGAACGTACCTGTACCTGCGCTGTGACGTCACATATACTTCGAATTAGGTAACCTCATTCCAGGTTATAGGTAGCTGGAATACGAAGCCTAGTTATAAGTGTTGTCAATCTGACAATTCTAAACATATTATATGAATACTCATTATTTAGAGAATATGTCAATTTTTTGACATTGGTAATATAATGGAACTATAAAATCATTTTTTGTACAGCCGATTTACAATTGAAGATCTATCTCTCAAAAGAGGCTAAGCGCCAATAACAAGTTTCTGATAATTATACTAATGAAAAACACATCGCCAAAAGAATGTTAAAATATCTCCAACGCCATATTTCAGAGTCATTTACAGTGGAGTTACAGTTATTTAGAGAATATGTCAATTTTTTGACATTGGTAATATAATGGAACTATAAAATCATTTTTTGTACGGCCGATTTACAATTGAAGATCCATCTCTCAAAAGAGGCTAAGCGCCAAAAACAAGTTTCTGATAATTATACTAATGAAAAACACATCGCCAAAAGTATGTTAAAATATCTCCAACGCCATATTTCAGTCATTTACAGTGGAACTACGACAGAGTCCATTTAATATGATAGGGTATTCTGAAATATATTTACTGCCTTTAGAGTGAATAAAATTAATTTCGAAAATTTGGCACCTAGTTCCTTTAGATAATTTGGTCTTCTATATCAGTCGGGGACAAAGTACCGGTACCATATTAGCCAGAATTGTTCAGTTGGTCATTAATTAGACGTTGACAATCCTATTGCATTTGAATCAGGCCGCTGTTGTGAGCATATCGGGTAGGAGAGGGAATGTGTTGTCAATGGTTTTCAGTCAATTGTACGGCCATTATATTCATAAGCATATTATGTTAGACTAAAACCATAATTATGTGATATGTATATTGTGGTTCAAGACACTGTTCATCCCGACCCAGGTCAATGGCATTTAAGTGTGCTTAAATGCGACAGGCTCATGTCACTAGATTTAGTGGCATGTAAAAGAACTCCTGCGGGACAAAATTCCAGCACACCGACGACGCTGCTATAACCCCGGCAGTTGCGAGCGTCGTTAAATAAAACATAAAATTAAAAAAAAAATTACACTCTTCCGTCGATATAGGAGAAAGCTAAAGTCTATCTACTTAGATATAACATTATTATTATTATTATTATTATTATTATTATTATTATTATTATTTTACACAGTCATTGCTTTATTTTTCCATTAACACTAATATCTAGGTAATTGTCATTGTCCCAATGTAACACTTGCTGTGCTGATCATACTAATTGTACTATTCCTTTAGTTGTGAGATTATATTCATATGTTTTAATTCTTTTTTTTTTTAAGTTAATACTTGTATACTAGAATGTATTTTCCTGTTAGTGATTATGTATTCAGTCTCTTTTTTATTATATACATATATATTTTATTATTATTATTATTATTATTATTATTATTATTATTATTATTTTAAAGTTAATACTGATTGTGTATATATATATATATATATATATATATATATATATATTCAATCTCTCTTTTTTACTTTATTATGTTTATTATTATTTTTAAGTTAATATTTGTATACCGGTATGTATTTTTCTGTATGTGATTTGATCCTGGTTGAGTGGAAGAGAAGGTCTGATGGCCTTAACTCTGCCAGGGAAAATAAAACTATTATTATTATTATTATTATTATTATTATTATTATTATTATTATAACACAGAGCAAGTCCCTTGCAATCAGCAAACATTGTGGTTAGGCACAACATGAAAATTGAGGAATATAACGGAGAGTAAAAAATCGATCATACGGGAATGGGTATTAGAGTTGTCAATTCATTATAGAAAGATGTATCTGATACAACGTTAATAAAATTAATTTTATTTCATAGAATATATCCAGCTATAAAATACAATAATAAACAAATAAATAAATAAATTAATTAATTAATTAAAGAAGAAGTAACTAAATAAATGAATAATTAAATAAATAATAAATAAATAAACAATAATAGTTGCTTTGTAACAAATACTCAGACGTGAACGTATTTGTGACATGATGCTTTACCGGCATGGGGGGGGGCTAGGATTCTCGTCGCAACAGATCGCATTGTACTCGCAGCTTACTTTAGACTCAAACGCATTCTACTAAATCAGCGGACCATTTAAATTCATTCATTCATTCAATTATTCATTCATTCATTTATTATATTCCATAGATCGTACATGAGCAATGAAGCTTTAAGATGTGGAACAAGCCAAAATTTTACAATATTACAATTACAATTTTTACAAATTTTTACAATATTTTACAGTTTTACGATTTAATAATTTTCTACAATTTTTTTACAATTTTCTGCAAATTGTTACAATATTTTGGCGAGATGTAGTGAGATGAGGTGAGGTCCGAGGATTCGTCAAAAGATTACCCGACATTTGCCTTTGGTTGGAGAAAACCTCGGAAAAAATCCCAACCAGATAATCAGACCACAGGAGTGAAATAAGTGATGCCGAGGACTCGCCATAGACCATCCGGCATCAGTCCCACGGCTTGGGAAAACCTCGGAAGAAACCATTCAATGAGACCAAAGGGGGATCCAAACCAAACCCGAACGCAGCTACGGATCAGCAGCAGAGCGAGTCTGCCGACTGAGCTACATCGATGGCTCTGCTAAAAATATACAATACATAGCCAATCAGATTATTAAATTTACAAACGCAAACGATCATTCATCAGTTGAGCTATATGTATAATACAAAACAATTAAGTTAATTAAATTTAAGGCACAAACAATTCAACCAGTTGTGATATACAGAAATTGATAATACAACAATCACTACGCCCTTCTTTGGGCAACAATATGAAAAATACTACTCGTATAATGGATACTTGTAATATAGATCGGGTTGTGAAACATGAAATGTAGTTAGTTCCGAACACAGCAGTCCGAAGACATTTACGTAGTGGTCCCACCGATGCACTAGTACGAGGTTCGAAAATTGTACATTCCATAATGTACGCTGCCATACTCTTGGCTTGCACTGTCAAGTCAGACAAGATTTCCTCTAAAGAAACTGAAATATTCACGAGTATGAAACGCTGTCGCAGAGGGAGACGTCGCGTCGAGGAGCGAATGAAGGGGACAACGCATTTAAATCTTTTCAACTATTCATGAACAATTCTTCCTTCAATTTCGCCCTTTTTATTCCACTTCAGTTCTTTTGTTCACACAGTCTCCATCAGGCGAACTCCGCTGACACTCTTCGGATATAAACGTGCTGGAACTTATTTAACAGTAAATCATCAAACAGTGGAAGAAATATTGAGAGATAGCACTCACACTGATATTTTAGTGACTATATTCGCTCAGGGCATCAATATTAATTTTTCCACATCATAGCACAGTCTAATATCATACAATCACGAAGCTTGAGGTGATTTTCACAGTCAATCATTGTGGGCCATTCACGTTTGTTAAGCACTATTACCATACCAAATTTGTCCCCGATTAAAATATACAGCATCGTGAATCAGTAAAGAATCTAGGTATTTATATGGATAAAAATTTTAATTGGAACCTTCAAGTTGGAGAAACCTGCAAAAATGTATTCTCATTAATCCACTCGTTTAGGCGATTGAAGAATTTTCTACCCTTTTCCATGAAAAAATTGTTAGTGCAAACATTCGTGATGCCCCACTTCGATTACTGTGATATTCTGCTTACTGATCTAAGCGTTACTTCGGCGCAGAGACTACAACGTGTTCATAATATGTGCGTCCGTTTCGTCTGCAATATTCGCCAGGCTGATCACGTAACACCATCCCTCGAAATGTTGTCCTGGCTCCGTCTAGAAGTTCGTAGGAAAATCCACTGTCTTTCCCTTCTCTTTCATATATTGCATTTCTCCACTCCTGTCTATCTTGCGTCTCGTTTTCAAAATGTATCCACCCATCATAACCTAGACACACGATCACAACACTCCTCAATATTATCCATTCCCTCCCACCGAACATCTCATATTCATCTTCTTTCACTGTGGCTGTTCCTCGGCTTTGAAATTCCCTACCGAGTAATGTCAGGGACTGTCAGACTTCAAACCAATTTAAGAATAGACTAACGAAATATTTTTCTAACAATTCTTGTTAACAATAATAGCTCTTTCAGGTTTCTTAATGTTTAATGGTTGTATATATATCACATAATAAATATTTAAATTATTATTATTATTATTATTATTATTATTATTATTATTATTTCTTACCAATGTTTATTCTTGTCACACTAACATTACTTATCCAACTTTCATTATTTACTTTCATGTTGTTTTATGGTCTAGATTTTAATGTAATAACCATGTAACCAATTGTATTCAATTAGAATTAGAGTCTGGCTGGGCGGAAGAGAAGGCCTACTGGCCTTAGCTCTGCCAGATTAAATAAATAAATAATAATAATAATAATAATAATAATAATAATAATAATAATTATTATTATTATTATTATTATTATTTTCTGCATTTCTCGCAATACAGCATTCCAAGCGGTTAGTAACTGAGAGTACTAGAACATTAGACTGCCAGTACTATTTCGCATTGTCTGTGATGATGTGATAGTAGCGATCCTAATGGCTAGCAACTAAAGTTCAACTGTCATTGGATGCATATTCCCTACAAATTGAGTTTCGTGACTGTATGTACTAGACTGTGATCACAGCATCTGCTTTGTCTTACCAGAACAATACTGGGGAATAGGTATTGGGAAGCTAGAAAAAAAAAAAAAAACCGGTGACTGTATTCAATTACCAGTCATTTTTAATTTTAAATTCATTTTATTGTAATTTGTTCATGCCTCAAGAAATATTCATGTCTTTTCATGTATTTTATTCCTTGTCAATAATGTGGCTAATAGGCTACTTGGGATGTACTGTAAGCAGTAACATGAGTTGCTACCAGGAAGTCAAAAGGAAGATAGGAATGGCAGAGGAAACTTTTAATAGAAAAAGGAGCATCATCTGCGGACTTCTGGAAAAAGAACAAAGGAAAAGACTAGAGAAGTGCTTTGTATGGAGTGTGGCATTGTATAGGGCAGAAACATTGGCATTACAACGAAATGAAGAGAAGCGACTAGAAGCACTTGAAATGTGGATATGGAGAAGAATGAAGCCTGTGAAATGAACAGCCATAATAAGAAATGAAGCTGTGTTGGAAAGAGTGTGTGAAGAAAAAATGATGCTGAAACTCATCAGAAAGAGAAAAAGGAATTATTATTTGGGTCACTGGTTGAGAGGAAACTGCCTACTGAAGGATACACTAGAAGAAATGGTGGACGGGAGAAGAGTTCTGAGGAGAAGAAAATATCAGGTGATAGACGACATTAAGATACATGGGTCATATGCGGAGACTAAGAGGAAGGCAGAAAATAGGAAAGATTGGCGAAAGCTGGGTTTGCAGTGAAAGACCTTCCCTGGGGCAAAACACGTATGTAGGCTATGTATGTATATACATATTGTGGCAAATTATGAAAAAATGTATGAGCCCCTGCAGTAAATAAATAAACAAATAAGTACGTAAATAAATAAATAAACAAATAAGTAAATAAATAAACATTAAATAAATAAATAATATTAGCTCATATACCAATTCTCCAATATAATCTACGAATACAATGAAGTTCAATCAGTCAGAACCATCTATCAGTGCAATATGTTTGTTTCTATATCGTCAGATTTTCCTTATGGTTAAGGATTCGCATTTATTCCCACAAATCTATGAGTATGAGGAAAATTGTCAATGAACTCAGAAATAATAAAATCCCTCTGCATCAATTACATTCTAAAAATTTACCTTTACGTGATATCATTTGAATAATTTATAAACTACTATTAATTAAATTTACAGATTTTAAAATTTCATTCTGTTTGGAAGGGAAGTAAAAGATATGGAACACTACTTGTAGCTTTCCTATTTTAATTTTATAAAGAAACTATATCCTACAAAAGATAAAGGGGATG
This sequence comes from Periplaneta americana, assembly GCF_040183065.1. Taxonomy (NCBI): domain Eukaryota; kingdom Metazoa; phylum Arthropoda; class Insecta; order Blattodea; family Blattidae; genus Periplaneta; species Periplaneta americana. The sequence continues at coordinate 94,275,926 of NC_091128.1, forward strand.
AAAAGTGGAATATTTTAAACATATTTTCAAAAACTTAGTTTTTTTTTATTTATTAAGGATAAGCTCAGGGCCCTGTTGCATAATTTTACTAATATTAATAGAATAAATTTACATATTATTAATACCAATAACTTCTGTTGCATAATATCGGTCAGTTTACTAATATTATTAGTGACTTTTGCTACAAAATTTTTACAAATTATAAGTTCGTCAGAGAACCACGGCCTCTAGGATTATAATTCTATTTACCAGCGCCGTTAATCAAGATGGAAACTATAATAATCTCGATGGCAGTGACTGTAAATACCGCATAAATTAAAAAATAAACACTTGTGTCCAAATCGTTTGCAATGGGGAAGAGAAAAGAGCAACGAAAGCTCAAATTTTGCGTATTAGGCAAAATTAAATGTAAAAACTTAATTTTGTTGACCGATTTAACGGCACATTAACTAAAGATGACAAAATGAATGGTTTGAAAGAAATATGTGCATATGAAATAAAATGGAACAATTCGTTTTCTGTCATCTAGGAGGAGCCTTCGTAAGTCTTCTTTATCTGAAGAATCCAAAACTAGATAATTAATAATGATTTAGTTTGCTATTATTAACTACAAACAAACTAACCTCACTAATAATCTGTAATAATGGGTTAAATCAAACATGTAGAAAACATATTAGTAAACATCAATAACTAATAATATTAATTTTAATTATGTACGCACTCGGTAGAAGTGACGAGCGACGTTGCTATAATCCTTGATGACATATATATCAGATTGGCCATTCCTATGTTATAAAATGGCAACGTATAAAAGAGAATAACCACTAGAGTCTCCACTGTCGAAAATGAATTTTTGCTAACGACCGCGAGATCCAAGTACTGCTGCAAGCTATTACTCCATGTAATTCCATCAGGGTTGTAACGTGACATCTTTTGCACGCGCTAGATGGCAGCATAGTGTAATTGATGAAAGTTCTCTTGAAAGTGCAATGGGCTGATCAATCTGTTATGCGTGATATGGTTATTAAGATTTTCTTATTAGCAGATGTGTTTGATTTTTGTCGATTTAATATCCTATTATGTGAGGCGACAATGAACCTCCGAGTAAGTAAATAATATCCTATGTTGACTTAAATGGAAAATCCGCGCTGTTGTAACTTATTCCCCCACTAGCCGTACCCTTGCGCTCCGCTGCACCCGTTAGAAATAAATATAATGTAATTACATAATTAAAATAGGACAGTTGATCCAGGGAATATTCGTGTTTGATATAAGGATAAATCTTTTATTATGTTACTTAATTTAAATTGTATTTGCATAATTAAAATGCGATCATTTTGATCCAGAGACCACTCATTTGGTCATAAAAATTATTTTAGGAAATACAGGAAACGAATGTACAGAATAGCCCATCAAGTTTTCTGTGCATAAGAAGCTATTTTAATCTTACCTGTCCTCTATTCACTCAGAAGTTACTGTAATAACCAGGGAAAGGATTTATATGTAAATACATATTTACTTATAAAGCTAATATAATTTATATTTTGCATTATCTTTATGTTTCACAATGTGTAGGGTTGAAAAATCCTACTTTTATTTTCCATATTTTTCCATATTTTAGAGTTTAGTACATATTTTCGTTAATTTCCATATATTTTCCATATTTCATATAAAACAGTCCATATTATATTAGGTTTAACAATAAAACAAAACAAAATTCCATTAACTTTTAAAAATACATTTCAACAATAGAGATTTAAACACATGTTCAGTAATCCCTTTAACATCAGAGTTATTTGAAAATTAGCAGTCCTATCAACAATGGGAAAGTAAGTTACAAAACTGTATTAATTTAATTTAAAATTTTTAACAGACTTCAGTTGTGCAGCTCAACAGTTAAATGCCAGTCAGAGTACACATAGGTTCAGTTTTGTAAATCATACTATAAAGACGGTAAATATGCCAAAAGTACGTCATTCAGTCAATTTAAAATCAAAACTAACAAGTTACATTTCAGAATTTAAAGAAGATGGTTTATCAACTGACAATAAAATATTATTTTGTAATTTGTGTCAGTGTGCAGTATCATCTACACAAAAGTTCCTGGTGCAACAACACATTACAACTAGTAAACATCAGGCCAACAAACAACTAAATTCCAAGCAGAGACAATTGTTTTTAACACAACCAACAACATCGAATGTAAGATCTGAGTTTAACATCGACCTGTGCCGTTCTCTCATCTCTGCTGATATTCCTCTCTACAAACTAAAGAATAAGGTCTTCAGGGAATTCCTTGAAAAATATACTCAACATACAATCCCGGATGAGTCAACACTTAGGAAGACGTATGCTCCATCCATCTACGATGAGACAATACAGAAGATAAGAGATGAAATTAAAGATAGTTCAATTTGGGTTTCCATTGATGAGACTCCCGACAAAGAAGGTAGACTTGTTGGTAATGTAGTTATCGGTTTGTTAAGTGAACAATATTCTGAACGAATTCTTTTACATTGTGATGTTCTAGAAAAGTGCAATAACAAAACTATAGTTAAACTGTTCAACGAAGCTATGGGTATCCTGTGGCCAAAGGGTATTATGTACGATAATGTGTTATTCTTTATTAGCGATGCTGCCCCTTATATGGTCAAAGCTGGACAAGCATTATCTGTTGTATATCCTAAATTGACTCATTTTACTTGTGTGGCGCATGCATTTCATCGTGTGGCAGAAGTGGTCAGAGACAATTTCCCTAAAGTAGATTTGCTGATTTCATCAGTGAAAAAAGTATTTCTCAAAGCTCCCAGTAGAGTTAACGTGTTGAAAGAAATGTACCCTGAAATTCCATTGCCACCAAAGCCAATTTTAACTAGATGGGGTACATGGCTAGAAGCAGTTGAATATTATGCCGAACATATAGACTCTATTAACAATGTTCTCCTTGCATTGGACTCTGAAGATGCAGTCTCAATTGATACTGCGAAAACAGTTACCTGTGACATAAGTGTGAAGAATGACTTAGCTCACATTCAGCATACATTTTCATGCATCATAAAAACGCTCAAAAGTCTCCAAAATAGGCACCTTTCACTATCTGAAAGTTTTGAAATTATAAATAGTACTGTGGAACAACTGAATCGTGGTAGAGGTAAAGTTGCAGATGCAGTAAGAGCTAAGGTGGACACTGTACTTTCAAAAAACCCTGGATATGAAGAACTACAAAAGGTTGTTGCTGTGATGAGTGGTGAATCAACAGTGAAGATTAACTTGGACTTATCCCCAGCAGACATTGTGAAATTGAATTATGTACCAGTTACTTCTTGTGACGTCGAACGCTCTTTTAGTCAGTATAAATCTATCCTCAGAGACAATAGAAGAAGATTCACTTTTCAGCACTTGAAAGAAATGTTTGTAACCTATTGTTATGGTAACAGACAATAAAAATTGTGTTTTGTTGAAACTACATTGGAAGATAAGGTACGTCCATTATATTTTTTGTTTAGTTTGATTAAAATGTACCAATATTTAACGTACATAGTCATTTTTTTATAATTTTAAGTCCATATTTAATTCCATATTTTGGTAAAAATCCATATTTAATTCCATATTTTGGTAAAAATAACTACATATATATTTACATATTTCATATATTTTTAGTCCATATAAATCCGTTCCCTGGTAATAACATTACAGAATTATGTCCATCTAGAGAAACTACACTTTCCAATGGTGAATTAATATTTAATTATACAAATCGGTTAATTTAGCTTCCGATATCACTTCATACAAACACAGAAACATTATCTGTAGGCTTATCTTTCATAGCTTTCGATTGTTGCTGTCCAAGGCCCCTTATAGACGAAGTCATTTGTTTTTTAATTCATTACACGGCCTTAGATGGCAGTTATTTTAATTTTAAAACTCATTTATCTCATTAAATATCAGTCCTATCAAACTTTTTTTAAGAATAAAACGTATCGGAAATTATTTAAAAAAAAACGTTTGTTATGTAACATTTTTCATAAAAATCAATAATAAGCGAGATATTTCGATTTATTTAATTCAGGCCTCCTTATAACCCCCTTTTAAATAATGTATTTTGAATGCCACATAGCCTAAAGTCTAAGTTACAACGAACTTAATTTATATTCCAATTTTCATCGAAATCCGTTCAGCCATTATCGCGTGAAAAGGTAACAAACATACAGACAGACAGACAGACATACAAACAAAAATTTCAAAAAAGCGATTTTCGGTTTCAGGGTGATTAATTATATATGTTAGGACCAATTATTTTTGGAAAATCGAAAATTACCAGAAAAATTTCGGCTACAGATTTATTATTAGTATAGATAACTAGAATCTCAAGATAATATATCAGGGAGAGGAAATGGTCGGATGTAAAACAAAATAAAGTCTCATATAGGGCTAGAAGCGACATAGAGTAACATTACTATGATGATGATGATGATGATGATGATGATGATGATGATGATGAAACTGAGAAAGGAGTACAAATTATTTTCAGAAATCCATTTGAATGGTGCAAAACCTTCCTTCCAATTTAGTGCATGTACTCTGGAAATAGCTTCATGCTTGAAGGAATTCGTTTCCAAAAGTTTCTACTGAATAGCAAAAGTTTCAAAAGCCGATAAATCTGAGGTGAAATCGGTGTAGAAAGAACGGAGATCGAATTTCGATAATTAGCAGCAGAGTTTGGGTTTTAGGGAATTACACGATTGAAATTGAATAAATGAAGCGAATACCATTGCTTTTAGTGAGGGCATTTTACGAAATAAAATCAATTGATGTGGGATTATTATTAATATTTGTCTGTATACCGTACTTTTTTCATTCATACATCGAAAGTCGACTGATTACTGCAACATTCCACACCATCAAACTTCATTCCGAGGTCCTAAACATTTTTCTTTAGTATTTTATCTTCTCTGTTTCTCTCTCTCCGTCTCCTTTTGATCCCTCATCCTCTCTCATAGCCTTCTCTTCTTCCTACTAACCTCATTCCCTTCAATTTTCATTTTCCAACCTTTTCTGACTTTTTCCTTCACACTACCCTCTAATTTTCTTTCTCCGTGCACTACGCCTATATTTTCTCCCTTTTCCTCTCTCCTAGTTCTCTTTTTCTCCCCTCTCCTCTCTATAGCCTTCTGCTTCCTTCTTTACACATTTCTTTCCCTTCTTCCACACTCTGCATTCATTCTCCACCTTCGTATTTATTTTTTTCTTTCTTGTACTCTTTTTACTTTGCTTCTTCTTAACTTCATCTTTCTATCTTCCTTTTCTCTCTTCCCTTCTTTATGCTTTTCCTGCTCATCCTTCCAGTTCTCTCTCTTTCATTCTCTCTCTTCTTCTTCCCTCCCTATCAGTTCTTTACTACTCTCTCTCCTGAGACTAGATTGCATGTTGAAATGTGTCATAATTAAGATCACATTATTACCTTAGCTACAACCTTCATGTAAGTGAATAATTAACTACATACACATGCCATACACATTAATGGCAACAATGTTTGTATGTTGCGCTATTAGCAGTTAATGATGCAAGCTGATAACAATGAGAAAGAAAAGCATCTGATGTGTGTTATCTGTGAGTTTGAAGACAATAATCTCATTTTTAAGATAGGGTAAACTAGGGTCTGTTGGACAGTGGGGCATATTGGACACTCTGTACTTTAACGTGTTACCTCGCAACTTGTGGGCACCACATTCTGCTAGAAGTCAATGACGGAAGTAGCCCCACTCGTGACTACTTCCGTCTTTCATTTCTAGCAGAATGTGGTGCCCACAAGTGGCGAGGTAACACGTTAAAGTACAGAGTGTCCAACATGCCCGACTGTCCAACAGACCCTAGTTTACCCTATTTGTAGTGAGTTTAATTTGTAGACTTATCTGTAGCGCTCTAAAATGTTTAGCAAATACGAACAAAGATGCTTCATTAAAATTCAGATTGCAAGAGGCAAGAATGCTCGACAATGTCATACAGCATTATTGGAAGCTTGTGGTAGAGAGACTTCACCATATCGTACCGTGACTAGGTGGGCGAATGCATTTCGCAGCAGAAAGGGAAGATGTTCATAAAAAACGTGCAGCTGGCAGATCGTAATCGACAAGTGAACGCTGTAAGAGCGCTCCTGGAAAGAACACCGTTTTGTTGGTTATGAATTTGACGGAATTCTTCTCACTCATTCAGTTCCTGTCGGAAATCGTGTGAATGGTGCATAGTACAAATACTTTTCGGAACACCATTTACAACCAACGGTGCGCTGTAAATGTCCAAATCTCCTTAATTCTCATCCTATTGTGCTACATGATGGTGTTCGCTCTCACATAGCTGCCCCTGTGGTTAATTTACTTTGCAGATGAAACTGGGAAGTTGTGGAGCATCCTCCATACTCTCCAGATACGAGTCCATATGATTTTGACCTTTTCCCAAAAATGGAATTACCACTTAGAAGAGTTCGATTTAGAACATTTAGAACCAGATAGGCAATTATTGTTCGAAGATTAGTAGAACAAGACGCTGTGGATGGCATCCGTCGTCTCCCTGAGGTGTGGAGGAGATTACTTCTGAGCAATGCAACAATGTGACTGTACCAAAAATGTTTTCTTTGTTGTTAATTCAAATGTTGCCACTATTGAATGACCCATGTATATTGCAATTTCATAACATAACCTTTTATCATTTGTTGCGTTTTGTTTAGGAAAATCGTTGATGATCTTCAGTATCTAATGAGGTCCTTTTACCTGTCTTCTGGTTCTTTCACATAAAACTGTAAAGTCCTTCGATGTCTTTTAATGATAACCTCTCATTTTGTTTTGTGACTAATTTGCCGAATTTGAAAAGGTTATTTCTTACAAAAACATAACCTATGCCCATTTAACAGTTATTTTTGATCGGTTAACCTCCTCCATTTAATCAATTTTAAAATAACGGATTAACCGATCACCGAATAATTTCGTATAACCTCCATTTTGCTTCTTTTCTTCATTCTTTCTCTCTAATTTCCTTCTCTTATTCCTGCACTCTCCTTTATTTTCTGATTATAAACTCAACAAAAGACCTGGATAACAAGAGAAATACTAACAAGAACGTGAAGAAGTTTTAATTATTATATTGATTGAATCAGTCTTAAGCAAGTAGCGGAGGACGGTTCGTTTTGTATAGCAGAGATTCAGTTGGGGAATAAAAGTTCGTAATAGTGAAATGGAGGAAAGTACAGTGAAACAAGACATAATAGTGATGAAGGAGAGCATGGCAGAGATGAAAAAGAAAATGGAAAGCACGAAAATGAAATTTTAAAAAGTAAATGGGAACATTTTGATGAAGAAAAGACAGAAAAAAAAACTGTTATTTTTCGGGATAAGGGAAGAAAAGAGGTAGCACAGAATAAATATATATGAAAAGATAATGGTAGTGTATTGGGAGTGTTTTGGTATGGACATGAGTGTTGGTTAAGTACTGGAAGCTTTTCGAGTGGGAAAGAAGAAAAGTACAAATTCTGAACATGTTAGGACAATATTGGTCAAATTTAAGTGCGAGATGACGAAAGAGAGGATCTGAAGGCATATGAGAATGTTAGGCAACGCCATGATTAGAGTGGACAAAGACTGGAGTTACGAAGTGAGAAGCAGAAGAAGGGTTTTAATCCCTTTCCTGAAATCAGCACGTAGGAATGGACAATTCGAGAGACTGATTAAGGATAAAATCAAGATAAACAACTTTGTCGTCAGTGTTGAAGAGTGCCTGGATAGCATAAAGGACCCAGAAATAGGAGCACAAGCAAATGAGAGAAAATCTTGAAGAGAAAATCCAAAGTATTGTATCGGAGGGAATGATGAGTGACATGAGGATGAGTAGGTGTTGGAATGCGAAGAGTTATGCGGTAGTTCAGGAAGGCGACGCGACGGTCGGGAGTATACTGAATGCGGTGTCAGCATCAGTGCCGGCATATGCGAGAAAGCGTGCGCGGGGACGAGTGAAAGAGTTGAAGCTAGTGGCGTCAGGTAATGGTAATCAGAGTATGAGGTCGAAGAATAAGAAAGCGTGCGGATCAGCTATCGAAGTGCAAACACAGCAAAGTCAAAACGAACAGCTGTTGGGGGCAATACCGAAAAGAGTGAAGGAGCTGAAAAAGAAGAAGAAGCCGGAGAGGTGAACTGGTGAGAAGGAGAAGATAAGAGTGTTAAAAAATAAGAAGCATTACTACTTAAGGAATTGGTGTGAGGAGTTCAAGAGAAAAAGGGAAGGGTCAAGGTTAACGAGCAAATAGAGATTAGGAGTATGGCCAAGAAGTGAAATATTACGTATGTTATGTCTGGAAACGAGAGTAAATAATTTAGTAGAACTGAGAATGGAGCAAGAACAATAATAGCCTAGTAAGCAGAACTTGTTTTTTTTTATTTTATTGGGTTATTTTACGACGCTGTATCAACATTTATTTAGCGTCTGAATGAAATGAAGGTGATAATGCCGGTGAAATGAGTCCGGGGTCCAGCACCGAGAGTTACCCAGCATTTGCTCGTACTGGGTTGAGGGAAAACCCCGGAAAAAACCTTAACCAGGTAACTTGTCCCGACCGGGATTCGAACCCGGGCCACCTGGTTTCGCGGCCAGACGCGCTGACCGTTACTTCACAGGTGTGGACCAGTAGAACTTGTTGTGGTGATTGTTATTATTATGTATATGATAAAATAGTAATCTACTTTAGTGTGAAGGGGGAATAGTCAGTCATATATTAGATGAATTTGGAAGGTGGTCGTCAGAATAGGTAGGGTTGGAAATCTCTTGCCTTATCTCTGTGGCAGGATGTGTGGTTAAGGACAATGTTGTAATGTCGCACCAGGGATTTTGGCAGATGGATTTTCTTAATGTGAACTGGAGAGCGAGTTCCTCACCGCTGCAAGATCGGCTGTTATCTCTGTCGCAGTGGAATGGGTAGGACATAAGAGTAAACATGCACGCCCGAGTATTTGTGCACTCTGGACAGTCACCTCCAAAAACTAAACAAATATTACAGTAGTCTATATGTGTCTTTGGTGTTCCCAAGAAACTTGTTCGATTAATTAAAATGTGTCTCAATGAAACTTACAGCAGAGTCCGTATAGGCCAGTTTCTATCTGATGCTTTTCCAATTCACTGCGGGCTAAAGCAAGGAGATGCACTATCATCTTTACTTTTTAACTTCGCTCTAGAATATGCCATTAGGAAAGTTCAGGATAACAGAGAGGGTTTGGAATTGAACCGGTTACATCAGCTTTTTGTCTATGAGGATGACGTGAATATGTTAGGAAAAACTCCACAAACGATTAGGGAAAACATGGAAATTTTACTTGAAGCAAATAAAGCGATAGGTTTGGTAGTAAATCCCGAAAAGACAAAGTATATGATTATGTCTCGTGACCAGAATATTGTACGAAATGGAAATATAATCTGTTATATATATATGGAAATATGTTAATCCTTAGTCAATAGGTAAGACTGAGTTTTACAAAATACGAACATTAAGGGATGGAAAATGGGAGGCAGTAATGATCAAAATAATTATACCGATTAATTTTTTTAACCAGCAGACGTGCAGCCTTTAAATTTGAAACAAAGATTCACTCATAAAATTGGGTTAGACTATTCATCTCATCTCTCAGAATTGTTTCTAAAATGTATAAGGAAAGTAAAAAAATTCATTTTCTTGTAGGCTACTCCCTTGAAATAACTCCAGTTTTTTTTTTTTTTTTTTACTTCCGAGCAGAGAGGAGAGAGAAAGAAGTCGACGATTTTAAAAATTCACTAAACTATATTTAACTAGAGACGTAAAATTTAAAATGAAGGTTACTCTCTACAATATTGGTTAAACATTTTAGATTTTTTAAATACCATATCCTAAGGTACTGATGAAAAGGCAGAAGGGAGTGAGAAATCTCATGTCATCCGATCTCGATGAAAGTCGATATCTGAGGATCTTTGCGATCACAGAATACGAATAAGGTATTATTTAGTCCGACTTTGTCCCTAAAGTGGTGGAGTGGGATAAAAATGGGTGAAAAATTAAATTAGATATCTTAGGGGTTTTCGAGACGAAAATTAAGAATAATACAATTTGTGCGAATTCAATATGGCAGTTTCATTACCATGAATTATATTAAAAAAATTAAACATCGGATATTGCACAGGTAACACATGTACAGTATTTAAGGGGGTATGTAACACCTTTTGATAGTAGGCCTATACATTTAGTAAAATCCAAAGTGTAATTTCTACATATTCTGAATGAATGTTCTGCTGGAATTTAATATAGTCATCAGCCAATACCTCTAAATTAATAAACAACTTTTTAGAATCCATAAAATACAGTATTTATTGTGAATGGTAATTATATTTTTCAATTGGTGCAATTTGTGCAGGGAAAATTGGTTTCTCCGATATTTTGTACGATTTCGAATATTTTAAAATGCTTTCTTCTCTGTTCTATTCACAATGTGCGTGTGAAGAAATTATTTCCCTTGTAATATCCATTACAATCCTATTTATTATACTCTTATATAAATCTAACTTCCGCAGCATGCAATTTTATCCAATTAACCAAATTATATTTTGATTATTAAGAAGAATCGTAATTATATTAACTTGAATTGTCGCACCACCAGTAGACCATCCCTAGATTATTACTGGACAAATCTTTATATTGATCTGGTAAGGGTAGGATTATATATATATATATGCGCAATGCAATGCTTTTTTCCTTTTAGGCCCGATTGCATAAAACTTGAGATATCTACTACATAGCAATCCCTTTTATATCTTTTTTTCAAATGGATAAACACACGTCCGTTTCTGAAAGCAAATCTACAGATGAAATAACAATGCATTGAATAAGAAGTTACTTCTGCTGCTAATAGATGTCGACACCTGTATTTGCATGGTTTTACCATGGTTGAATATCCATGGTTAGATTCTCTATGATCACGTGGTCAGGGGCATTACATATTACTATTGGACGAAATGTAAAATAAAAATATTGCTATCGATATTAATTACACAATGGCTGCTAAACGTGGGAAGAATTTCGACTATTTTGAAAAGAACTTTCTGGTTGAATTAATCGCCGATTACAAGCACATAATTTAAAATAAAAAGACCGATTCTGTAAACGTAAGAACAAAAAAACAAAGCATGGGAAGAGATCACTATCAAATACAATGCGTCTTGCCGTACAGGGCCACGCTCTGCAAAGCAGCTTCATGCTTTGTACAACTGTATGAAAAAAGCAGCTAGAAAGGATTTAAACAGAGACAAGGTAAGAATAATTTTAAACACACAATGCTCGTCGAAAATGGTGAGTGTGTATCTCTTATGACAACCTGTATAAAATATTCGTTTCTGTTTAATTAATTGCAGATGGAGAGGTACAAAACTGGTTGTGGTTTATTCATTCCTAACCTGAGTGAAACGGGTTCAAAAATAATAAACTTGCTTCAGCCTCTGTTTGAACCACTAGAAACGATATATGATTCAAGTGCACAATACTTTGGTCATGGCAAGTCACTGTAAATATATGCAGGAAATCAGTCCTAAATATATGAACATCCCAGTAATTTTACACGTTTAAGTTTTATGTTATTACGTTTACGTTTAACTTTCATTGTGAATGGGCCTTAAATTTCAATACTTTTTATTTTTAGACGATGTGATATACGAAGTAGAGGTGGATGCAGCTGACTATTCAGGACAATCAAGAAGACCTGTGTGTATTAGAAGATGCATCGCTTCATGTTTCGGACTCACAATCAAAAGAAACTGCAGTACCGGTACATCAACCTTCAACAGCCTGTACCACACAATCAACAGTATCATCAGTCCCTCATCTTACAACTATTTCAACACAAACAACACTAGACACAATAACACACCCTTCAACTAACACATCACAGTCAACATAAACTACCACACAGTCTCATCCTACAACTGGAACTTCACAACAGAAAGGTGCTGTACGAAAGTGCATAAACAAAAACAGTACGATCGAAATAAAACTGAAAAAAGCAGAAGAAGAAATACGTTTAATTCAAGAAGAACATAAGGTAAAGTTACAGCATATGGAAATGGAACATAAAGCGAAAATGCAATTAATTGAGTATGAAATTGAATTAAAAAAGCTAGAGATAGAATACAGGAAGGCTGAATATAAAGCAAAATGTTTGGATTAGGCTATATTTTGTAATTTGTGTCCAATAAGTCCAATTATATTATAAGTATTAATAGAGGGGCTTAGAACAAAAAGCAGGTAAGTGACGGAAACCTAGTTTTGAGGAAATTGCAGTTAAAGTTCTATATGCAATGGAATATTATACAATAGCTTGGTGAAATGATGCCCATATAGCAGCACTGCACAGTGTGATCACTTCCCTGATTTTTTCCCAAAGAAACATCCTTTTGGGCTATCACAACACGCACTTACCTAATTTTTTTAATAATGTCACTTACCTGCTTTTTGTTCTAAGCCCCTCAATTGAAAAATGTGTTAATTATTTCCATTCGTACTGCATTCCCTTCAGCATCATTGTTATGAACAGCATGGTCATAATCCACGTCAGGTAATTGTTCATGTAACTCATCAGGTAGGTCATCTCTCTTCGCCATGTTATGTAGTACAGCTGTTGCTACTATTACAGCTGCTGTAGTTTGCAATTTTGTCCTCATTCCTAAAGACAAGCAAGGAAACCTCCTCTTCCATATTCCAATTGTTCTCTCCACACAATTCCTCGTCTTTGTGTGAGCTGTATTGTACCTGATTTCAGCCGCTGTTCCTGGATTAATAATAGGTGTCATAAGATACCTTCGGCAAGGATAGGCACTATCACCAAGAATGTAACTGCTAACTATTTCTCCTGTCTCTAAACGGGCACGAAGATGTGAAGAATCGAAAACAGTACTGTCATGAGTTTAGCCTCGCCACCGGGAAACAATGTCACATATTTCTAGCTTTGCATTACACACCACTTGCACATTCAAAGAAAAATATCCTTTTCTGTTTCTACACACTTCAGCATTGTCTCCACCAGGAGACTGAATTCGCACATGTGTACCATCCACACATCCGAGCACTCCAGGAAACCACGCAATATTAAAAAACTGTGTTTTAGTGTTAGTCACCTCTGCATCAGTTTGTGGCATTTTTACATAATTGGGTCGAAGTAGGGCGATGTAATGTGTCACTTTCCTAATGATCCTGCTAACTGTAGATTTATTAACATTTATACTGTCCCCAATCACAATCTGAAAACTGCCACACGCATAGAAACGAAGACATAAAAGCAGCTGGTTCATTCCTGATATCGCCATATTTCTTCTTGTTCTTGGTTCCAGATGTGGGCCGATTTCATGAAGGAAATTCATTACAAATTCTTTCGATAATCGGAATCGTTTCTTGAATTCACCATCGTCATATACATCAAAAGGGTTATTTCGGTCACGAAATTGTCGCTGTCGTATCGGCATTAACATTTCTTCTTCTGACGAGGAAGATTATGATGATGATGATGATGATGATGATGATGATGATGATGAGGATGAAGAAATGTTCATCTTGCTATTAATACAATATTACTAGTAATTTGTAACATTTACGCATTCGCCATATTGTATAACTTATTCAGTGGATAAAGAGTTATTTCTTCATTTTTCGGGGGATAAGTTATTCTGAGATTTATACATTGGATAAACGCTATCTCACATTTTGGCAACACTTCTCCATTGGATAAAGCTATGTAGTGGATATCATACGTTTCAGAAACCGGGTCTTAATTAAGAATTAATTTAATTTAGAAAATGTAGAAGACGTATTGTAAAATCATTGCGAACGGAAGTCATTTACATTTATTATAGGCATTCTTTGAGTAGGACTGTACCGTGGTGTGTTTCATAATAAGGATAATTGATATGAGCTGCTGTTATGAAAATATGAACGACTCAGAATGTTATCGCATCTCATTCTCGCAGCTTACACAAACAATATTGGCTCGCCTACTGGAAATGTCATCGAGGTCATCTGCCAAAATCGGTGCCTCCGACTATACTAGGAGGATGAAGAAAGAGTTCAAAGTTATGAGTAGTAGGAATGCAATTTCAAGAACTGGATAGCAAATTAAAGAAATATTTATTGATGTTAAATCCCTAAACACAGAAATAATCTGACAAAACCATATGAATATGTGCTTAAAAACAAGAAGTGCTATCATGCCATATCGATTAAATACTGACCTCTATTTACTGGCCATAATTTCTAGTTCAATTAAAAATTATTCCTCGCATTTTTATTCGCTTATTTAATGACACTAAATGAACTAGTAGATTATTTAGCGTCAATAAAATTGATCATTACTGATAACAAGATAGTATTTGGTGAGATGGAGCCGAGAATTTGTCATATGACTACCTGAAAGTTCTTGTATGCTTTGAGAAAACCCCAAGAAGTTAATCAGCCCAAGACGTAATGGAATTCACGTCCAAGTTCATCTTCGGATCTGCAGGAAAACGTGCCCACCGCCTGACTTGTGTCGGTGTTTAAATTTCTTAGATATATTCCTTGGTAGAGTGTAGGAGGTGCACTTAAAATTCAGAATAGCGTTTTTCTCTGTCAGCAGCTTCGGGTACATTGAAAAGTGCAGTATGGGGGTCATGTGTTTATAAAGTTCTCGTTCTCGTGAAATAGAATATCATCATTGTGCTTTACATAGTATATTTTAGTGAATTTTGCATTAAGACGTAATATATTAACTTTGTAATTAATCATGTGTGAATATAGAGTATTTGTGGAAAATATTTCTTAACAGACAGAAGATACAACCAGGTGCTTTTAGCTTGAATGATCTGAAATTTGAGACCTGAAATGCCGCAGAGATCGACTGAATTTTTAGGACCACAAAATCGTGAATTTCCTTTCCTTAGAAAGAATATTTAACCTTGTAGTCTCTTGACCTACATTTACTGCACGGAAAACAGTCCTGAATAATGAAAGCTTCAGATAAAAATAACAGTGTCTATATAACACCCAAGTTCCCTGCTTCACAGAGAGCTACCTCTTCATGTCTATCACACTGCAGAGCTTCATGATGCCCGATTTAGAAAATGTAAATCATATGTAATATTTTGGTAACGTTCTGAAGATCGTCCTGTAAGGATGAGAGGTGAACTCCTCGAAAGAGAAGAAATGGGTTAACAGCGTTAGATATCCAGAGACATATAAGAAATCAACACACTGAGGCACAAAAATATTTACCCCTTAGCCAAACGCAATCTAAATCTAAATTTAATTCTCATTTTCTTCTTCTTCTTCTTCTTCTTCTATTACACTACAGTTCTATATCTGGTCTTGGGAATGAAGACTCGTCACGCTTTTCAGCTCATAGCTATTTTTTTTATTCAGAGCGTTATTCCTAAGATGATCTTCTCGACTTTGGACGCCGGGAACTCGAGTTTAAGTCCCGATAGAACCAAGTGAGACTTATGGCGGAAAAACTTGGCGATGAGGCAGTTTACTTTTAACACTCCATCGAAGTCATTATCATAATCGTTATCATTATCAGTAGGTCTATAATCAACATCGTCCTCATCCTTCCTGCATTAGCTAATCTACATTCCTTAGATCCAACGTCCTTTTTTGATGTTCTGCGTTTATCTAAATAATGATTACTTTATAAATTCAAAATTATTACTACCGCCTTTATTGTACATTAGTTAGATTTTGAATATACAATTGTCTATACATACGTACATACATACATACATACATACATACATACATACATACATAACACTGCATACATACATACATACATACATACATACATACATACATACATACATACATACATACATACATACATAAGTGTTCTGTCCATGGGCAGGTTTTTCATTGCAAACTCAGCTTTCTCCAATCTTTCCTATTTTCTGCCTTCCTCTTTGTCTCCGCATATGAGCCACATATCTTAATGTCGTCTATCATCCGATATCTTCTTCTGCCCCAAACTCTTTTCCCGTTCACCATTCCTTCCAGTGCATTCTTCAGTAGGCAGTTTCTTCTCAGACAGTGACCCAACCAATTTCTTCAACTTTCCTTTATTCCGTAAATAACTTCAAATAGTTCACTATTCATCCAATACCGCTCTTTTCATCCATTCATTTAGAATATTTAATTTATTTTTATCCTTGTCTTCCTCTTGTTCTCCTTGTCTTGCTCTTTTTGTTCTTGTCTTCCTCTTGTTATCCTTGCAATTTTATTTTTATCCTTGTCTTCCGCTTGTTCTCCTTATCTTGCTCTTTTTATCCTTGTCTTCCCCTTGTTCTCCTTGTCTTGCTCTTTTTGTTCTTGTCTTCCTCTTGTTATTCTTGCAATTTTATTTGTATCCTTGTCTTCCTCTTGTTCTCCTTATCTTGCTCTTTTATCCTTGTCTTCCTCTTGTTTTCCTTCTCTTGTTCCTCTTATCCTTGTCTTCCTCTTGTTCTCCTTGTTTCTTTTTTGTCATTGCTTCCTCTTCTTCTCCTTATCTTTCTCTTTTTGTCCTTGTATTACTAATTTACTCTCTCTATTCCTTTTGTTCTCCTTGTATTTCTCTCGTTATTCTTATATTTCTCTTCTTGTCCTTACATTTCCCTTGTTATTATTGCTTTCCTCTTCTTCTGCTTGTGTTCACTTCATTTTGCTTCTATTCTCTTTTCTGGAATTCTCTTCCGTTGTTCTGAAATTCTCTTCATTCTTCTTGTATTCCACTTTTTCTCCTCGTATTCCTTGTATTTTCCTTGTCTTCCTCTTGTTCTCCATGCATTCATCTTTGTATCCTTGTCTCTCCCCTGTTCTCCTTGTTTTCTTCCTCTTCTCCTTGTCTTACTTCTTTACTCCCTGCATTCTCCTTCTTCTCATACCCTCCTCGTTCTCCTTGTATTCTCTTCATTCTGTTTGCATTCCCTTATTCTTCTTGCCGTCCCTTTTTTCTAATTATATTATTATATTCCCCTTATCGACCTTGTCTTTGCTTTGTCCTCCTTTTGTTGCCTACTTTTCCTTGTCTTCAATTTTCCTCTTGCCTTCCCCTTGTTCTCTTGCGCTTCCCCTTGTTCTCTTTATCTTTCCTTTTCTTCTTCTGTTATCCTTGGTCATCTTGCATTCCCCTTGTGAAGACGAGAGGATATCTAATGGTAAATTTCCAAATTACCCTCCATAACTTGGGAGACGTATTTACTTTAAAAAGAGAAATTACTGTAAAATCAACTAGTTGCACACGAAAAGCATAATAATTTTGGAAATCACTCTGAATGCAAAATTTAAGAAGGTTTGTACAGAATAAAAGTATTAATTTCCTACTCTATAAATGATTCAACTGGACAAAAAAGAAAATGAAAACCACTGAAATAAAATAAATAATACTAATTATATTTATCCCCTAATGTTTCAAATCACCTCCTCCTGTATTCCCTTCCACTCTGCTCATGTTCCTCAACACTCTCTGTTCCCCATACCCTCTCCGACCAAGCACATAAACCACCCGCCCACAACTAGAGCCCCGATCAGATGAGGGGCAGGTGGCCATAATCCACCCGGAGCTCTCCACATTCCGCTCTGCTCACCGCAATTCAGGGACAGTTTTCAGAGTTTTAATCCCATCTAAACCAGGGGTTAATTTAGTTAAATCCTTACTACACTCTACCACGTAACACTTCACAGAATTTCGCTCGAAACAGTGAAGTCCAATTGCAACATCTACAAGTATCGGAGATGCGAATGTTTATCAGATGAAATATGCTCCGTTCAGAGTATTGTCACTGCTGGATCAGTTGCCTGATGACTTCACACTAAGGGTACCACCGGCGTCCAATCTCAGAAGCCTATTTCCCAAAGCGCCAAATTTGGCGACAGATTATTAGCCAGTGATTTTAAATATCTTTGCTATATTGTATATTAATTTTACACAATTTTGAATGTATATTGATTTTATAATTTTATACATTTACTACTTTTTATTTTATTTTTCTGACAATAAACTTATTATCACAAAATCCATATTTTTAATCGTCTTATTGGGGTTTAATGTCTGTTCTATTTCTTTGTTAGACGAAAGACTTCCAGGATGCCTCGTCTTACAAGCAAACATTCTAATGGGGGCAGATAAAAAAGTTAATTTTTTTCTTTCACTATGTTAATAATGTCAAAACAAGTGGGTATAAAAATTTTGGCCACTCGACCTCAATTACGGGGCCGTCCAGAAAGTAATTTTTCCCCTAGAGACATTTACAGAAAGAAAACACATTCTCATGGAAAGATTTATTGGAACAGATACAGCAATGGTTGCGCTATTTTTCAACATATTCTCTACTGGAATTGAGACATTTGTCACACCATGGGATCAATTTTTGTATCATTGTGACGTGTTGTGCAACTTTCTGGTTATTCCACGGTATGAAAAATGTCTCAGTTTTGGTAGGAAATATGTTGGAAAAAAGTGCAAAAATTGCCGTATCTGTTCCAATAAATCTTTCCATGAAATTGTGTTTTCTTTCTGTAAATGACCCTAGAGAAAGTTACTTTCTGGACGGCCTCGTAATTGTGGTCGAGTGGCCAAAATTTGTATAAGCACTTGTTTTAAAACTATTAACATGATGGAAGAAAAAAATTTAACTTTTACATCTGCCCCCATGACAATGTTTGCTTGTTAGATCTCCTGAACGTTGCTAGTAAAATAATATCGTCTGCAAATCTTATATCTTGTCTTAAAGTAAGATATTAGAAAAAATCCATCTCTTGATGGAGACTAGTTTCTTTCATAATCATAGAGTAAATAATTTATCTGTATGCTTACTCGCAATTTCGTCTTGTTTAATGCGAAGGAAACTAATAAATTTCTTTGTCGGTTTCATCCAATCCTTTACATTACATAGTTGCTCTCATTACAGCGGAACAGATAATATGTACAGTAGCTACAAATATCTGTATGTTTCTACATAAATTAAATTGTACTAAAACCCAAAGAAGTTCTAGGAACTTGCCCCGGGAAGTATTTACCCAAAGATAATTTCAACCTTAGCCGATTCACACGCAAAAATACTTCCAGAGAAATTCATCCAAATAAAATTTATCCAGGAAATATTTTTAGAATATTGTTATTCAGAAATGGAGGATCATGCATATTCTGAAATCATCCTTGAATGTTACATTAATCATGCCGCAAACGTATGTTCTGCAATCGCACAAACTTTTACATTTCCTTTCTTGTTATTTTATACTTCGACCAACATCCAGAGCTTGAATCACCGTTTCTACATCGGACTATTCTTTTTACAGACTCTGGATCAACTTCTACAGTAATTAGTAATTTTTAGATATAGTGGCCTGAAATCTGATGTTCCGGGCCCCTATGGCATTATTGGTGCGAGGTTCGTCACACGGATGGTTGCGGAAGATCCCTGTCGTAATCGGAGCACTTCTGTCCGATCGCCCCGAGTAAAATTTCATACGATGCTTGTAGTTTATTTGGTAACAGGGCAGAGACACACTTTCCATGCACTGTTACTATTTGTGCGAAAATGCCAGATGCAGTTTTAAAAATGCCGTCTATACGCCTTGTAAATCGTGTTAATTTCCTGATTTGGTTTTTGGAACCAAATACAATTCAAGATCTCTCCGGAATAAGGGTATAACCAACACATCTATAATATACGCTTCAGGAGAAAATGAAATAATTTCAGAGGCTTAATTCATTTGACCTATATTTACTGGCATAATCATTTGACTAATCAAGGGTACAAGTATATTCAGCTATTGGATGGAACCATTTATATTATAAAAGAATGCTTCAAAACTACTCTTTCATCTAAGTCACATATTTATTTAATTTGATTTTATATCCTTTTTCCAGGAAGCTCTTAAATTATACGATAATACTTATCTCCATTGCTGGTTTGCTTATCTTGTCTCAAAACAAAGAAAATTCTCGTATTTCTGAAACGCGAAATTCATTGGGTGTAGTGTAGCTAGAACACCCAATATGCTCTTGCTCTGTTTGCATCTCTGGAAATAGCCATGGCTACCAAAATATTTGGATAAATATCTGTATATCGGAGGTAAAGGGCACTATGTCCATTTCTTTTACGAAAATGAGGTTTTTGTATATTTGTATTTAATTTTACGCTTTTCTTTAGTGGTGCAAAACACTAAATTCTGCTGGTAATAATAAGCGAGTTAACCAGTTGGAAAAGGTACTATGTGCCATGAGGTACCGTGTTAAAGTGCACTTTCATTTAGCTCTCCTGTAAAATTCAATATTTGTGAAACAGTGTTTGTTACCTCCGATATACAGATTGTACACGAATGTTATTGTTAGTTTTATTTCTATTGTATGAACAATCCTGGGCCAATATTCTTGACTGAATTTTCCTGGATGAATTATCCAATTTTACTAATGAAATATATTAGTTTTTCTCTATAAACTTCACACCATCTTCACCATTAATATAGATTCCTTAGATACATGACAAATAATATCACTCAAATAATTCTCACTAGTTCGCATGGTACCGAAAGTAATATGAAGTCTTTTTTTTTAATAGGACATCTGTCAACCATATAAATATCACAGCATTTTTAAAATCAATATTTTTGCTTTTGAATTCAATTTCACTACGCTTTCTTGTTTGTATATCTATCGTGTTATACAGAAAATTGAAGCGTCACATTTTGAACACCATCTAGCGGAGGTCTACTCAAATAAAGAGATTGACAGAAGACGGCTGTTAGGTCTGCACGTGGGCATCCAAGTGCATTGAAAGGAAATTAAAAAAAAAAAAAAAAGACAACACTGGCACCCATCACTGCTAATGGCCCCGTGATTGTATCCTGTCAAAGTCTGTGTTATGAGCCGCATCCACTTCGTTTAAACTCTTTCAACTGGAAGGAGTAAAAAATAAAATTGAAGGTAGGCGGCCCCAGACGTAAAGACAAACTTGTATCTTGTGTCGGCATTGCCTGATGAAACGTAAGATTGCTCAACAAACTGAAAACATTTTCTGCGCAAGTAAATTAGTGTATGTGAGACGTTCAAGTTGACACTTCTGTTTCAATGACGCGCTTCTAGGTCTGACATAAAAAATAAAAAATAAATAAAAATTAAAAAAGAATATACTGTATCTTAAAGCCGTCATTATAGCCTGAGGTAAGTTTTAAGTTTCTTCTTTAATTATATTATTCACGTTTGTACACGCTCCTATTTCATTATTTATTTTGTACAACAATTATTGCCATAATTAGCAAAAATTAATACGTTACATATTTATTTTGT
This sequence comes from Periplaneta americana, assembly GCF_040183065.1. Taxonomy (NCBI): domain Eukaryota; kingdom Metazoa; phylum Arthropoda; class Insecta; order Blattodea; family Blattidae; genus Periplaneta; species Periplaneta americana. The sequence goes on from NC_091128.1 coordinate 94,297,270, forward strand.
TTTATTATACAGAATGTCTCAGAAGGAAAGTAAAATACTTCAGGATAATGTAGTTTGGGTTAATCTACATCGTTTTAACCTGATATGTCTATGTGCGAAAATTAACGGTGGGATGTAATTCATGGACGAACTTTCAAATGGACAGAGGCATTATAGACGTATTTCTACGTTTTAGAACATTGTGACATGATACATTATTGAAAAAACTGCATTTTGTGTTGTTCCAATAAGTTTATTTCAAAATTAAGTTCAAACTCAATAAGGAAACAAAAATAATTACACGAGCCAAAATAATAAGGTTGCCCTTCTTATGGATTCTATTATTGTAACTTTATATCAGGTACCGGTACCGGTTCTCTTTCCGACCCCAATGAAATAACTGGTAGCTTGACAGTTTGAGATAACATCTGGTAAACACGGGAAAACACACAACTGGATGGAACTCTTCGATTGGGAAAACGTCGTCTGCATTCCTCAACAGCCAATGCATTGCCATCGCAAAATCCATAAACAAAAGAGCATGTCTACATATTTAATACTATGTGAATACACGAATTAAATGTCAAGTGAATGTGTATTCAGTTGTGTGTTGTGCAGGCGTTGCAGTGTTCAGATGCTATCGTGTGCAAACGATTTGGCATAACATTCAAGTACAGTAAACGGAACCGCAAAAATCCCAGTATTTCTCTCCTTAATTTCTCCCCAACCGTTAGGTTTCGAACATATATTTTACATTCCTCCAGAGACATCCTATATACACTTCCTTCCAAAGCATCTTCAAGCAAACAGTGCGTCACATTTCTTTGCAGAAGATCAGTGATTAAATATTGGTGATTAAAAACGCTTATTTATCTTGAAAAGACGATATTTAAGTCAAATGTTTGCAGGATATTCACATTCATCTTACCGGAATTCATCCATTTCGTCATCTGCAATAAAATGAAGCAAAATACGCTGCGCGACAGCCCACATAGGGCCAAGGCCTACCAGTCCATTTCTGTCATGTCCATCCACATATCTCAGCGACCAGTACGGGGATAATATGCGGTCAGCATGATGATCGCCCCAGACGTTTCAGCTGGTTTGGCTGGAGTATTTTGCCACCTATCGCAATTCTCTAAGTATATCACGATCCTGGGTGGATACCTGTCACATATGCTGCCAAAAATTGCAAGGATAAAATTACTTCCCAATGAAGACATAACCAGGGTTCATTCCGTAACATTAGTGAAAAGTCTGACGTTTTAGGCCACGTAGCTAAGACGTGGAACTGTATAATGTGATTATTATTAGCAGACAACTAATTTTCGGTCCATGTAGCCTACTAAATGATAGGTGTACGTTAGATGTATGGAGGTCATTGCACTTATTGCTAAGCTCCCTCCGGAGTTTCCTTTTCTTTCTAATCTTTAAATATGTCCAAGTTATGTTAAAACACATGCTTGTATATCAAAAGAAGGGTTTTATTAAGGACTGCGAAGCCATGTTCTGAAAATCCAGGGGCCACAGACAGCAGAAAATATTAAATACTGTATTCAAAATAAACAGTAAATATAAAGGCTACATCTTTTGAATGTGGCAACATTATTCCAGAACGTACTACAGCTAAGGCTTTGTTAAATTATGTAATACCGTTTCTACGAACATGTAGGGTGTATCTATCCATTTAAATTCCTTTCAGTTTACTGCTATACCTCATTCAATAATCATTGCTCCCACAAGTGATTTTTTGCAGTAGTCTATGCAGAGGTAATTCCTAAGTACCCCTGTCGTGGTGTAGGTCTACACAACAAGCAGCGCATATGCTTGATGACGACGGTCGTGCTTTCAAATCCAAACTAGTGCATAGGAGTTTGTCTCTTGACATTGTCGTATGTTGTCTGATTATAATGGCAAGACATTGTGTCGATACTACGTCAAGAGTTCGAAGTTTCAGTTTAGTCGAAAATTTACACTAGACTATTAATAATAACAATCAAGGTTTTATTTCATATACCGTCTATGCTTATCCTTTTAACAAATGTATTGGTTTTTCAATACTTTGTTACATATATTTTGAATTGAACGTTTTCGGCTCTATTGAGCCATCATCAGAACCATTTATACCCATATGCATGATAAAGGTACACATATAATGCAATACTAATAAACCCAAATAGTATCAAATAATATGATTCTATGTAAAACATTAAATATATGGCGATATTACATTACTATGTAAAACTGGCTATATAAGCCATATTCAGGTGTTAAAATATTGATGTTAAAATTATTACATGATAAGCTTTAAAATTCTAAACCAATTGTAGTTATCGGGTTGATGTCTATGTGGAATTCCAAATCTGATAGTAGTTAGATGCGACAAAATGTTAAGTGTTGCGGAGGTGTCCTTGCGGTCGCGGAGAGTAGGAGGCAAGTTGTATCATGCATATGGGCATAAATGGTTCTGATGATGGCTCAATAGAGCCGAAAACGTTCAAATTCAAAATATATGTAACAAAGTATTGACAAACCAATAAATTTGTAAAAAAAGGATAAGCATAGACGGTATATGAAATAAAACCTTGATTGTTATTATTAATAAATTAGCTTAGCATACTTTGGCGTGACCTTGTTTTGTAGGCATTGTTTATTGTAACATTTATTTGCAATGGTTTTATGCAACTTCAACTTCTTGTTCATGTAGGCGTTGTACAAATTTGCTTGACTAGCTGATACAAATTTAAAAAGCATGATACACTTAACATTTTGTCGCATCTAACCACTATCAGATTTGGAATTCCACATAGATATCAACCCGATAACTACAATTGTTTTACAATTTTAAAGCTTATCATGTAATAATTTTAACATCAATATTTTAACACCTGAATATGGCTTATATAGCCAGTTTTACATAGTAATGTAATATCGCCATATATTTAATGTTTTACATAGAATCATGTTATTTTATATTATTTGGGTTTATTTGTATTGCATTATATGTGTACCTTTATCATGCATATGGGCATGAATGGTTCTGATGATGGCTCAATAGACCCGAAAACGTTCAATTCAAAATATATGTAACAAAGTATTGAAAAACCAATAAATTTGTTAAAAGGATAAGCATAGACGGTATATGAAATAAAACCTTGACTGTTATTATTAATAAATTAGCTTATCGGTCTCATCATGCCTTTTAAATTTACACTAGACTGTACAGTTAAGAAATAAATAAAAGTGTCGGCGTACCCGGCAAAGCAGACGGAACTTCTTCTGAGCTTGATGTATTTAGCCTATACTCAGAAGCACTGGAAATGAATTACAAGATAAATGAATAATTATTGAAGGATTTGCAATCAGAGTAATGACTCTTTGTTAAAGAAAATTTGCACTATTTTAAAGACATTTGATTTTCTGTCTGTAGAAAATACAGCTAATATAACATTGACAAATATCAGCCTTATTATTAACTATGTTAATATGATGGTGTATTACGTTTTTGTTTTACATAATTTTTCATTTCATATATTGTTGCAGTGAATAACAATGCACATTTTCAAATTTTCAAAGGAGCAGAGACTTATATCTAGAGAAACTTCGTTCCACTTCTGCAGAAACAATGGGGGCATATTTGAAATATTTTACACAAGCATTATTTATCTCAAAATCTGTGGCATTATTGCAAATTTCCTCATTTGAAATGAAGTCACAAATTTCATCCTCGGCATCTTGCTATTATTCTTCTTTACAGGACGTTGAGTGTTGCCTGTTACGAATAGCAGTATTCGGTCGTAATGTAATCGATCAACTAAAGTTCACTGCTCAACGAAACACACTGAAATCCCCCACCCCAACGCAATTACGTACTGGTACCTAAAGTCAGAGGCGCATGAAGCGCAATGTAACGGTATACAATTCTTAGCCCTAGTTATCAGATATTATAGATTATCATCGTATGGCAGTGCATCTTGTCATCTGGAATGTTGTAAACGACCGTTCCGCGTACCAGCGAATTTCAATAGCATAGCGTTCTCAATTGACATCTATATGTTCAGAAGCATAATCTTGTGTGTTCCAATATTTCTGAACTGCATAGGCTTACAAGTTCTGTTTTCATGGAAATGCAATACTCTTTACCAATGGTACCTTCGGTTGTAGTAGTGTTGCTTTAGGAAACGTCTGCACCTATGGCTATTTGCGCCCTTTAAAAATATATTGAAACAAAACAAACACAAATTTACCCGGTAAAATATATAAACGAACCCAAAATAATGTCGCTCTCAGACTGATATTCTAAAAGCAGATATAAAAACGGCAAAGTGAATTCTGTTTGAATATACAGAATGTTGCAAAAATCCTTACTCAAACTTCTATAGACGGTAGAGGAGTCCAAAACAAAGGTTTGTTTGTTATACAACCATAGGTCGGAAAGCAATAGTTACGTCAGTCGTCACCTTCGAACGCAGACATCGAGAGTGTGGTAACTATTTAAATTGGTTTTGGTGACTTTTCTTTACAGATATTGTTCAAACGTGCGGCCTCCTCCTTCAATACATGATGTACAACCACGTGATAACGCGTCTCTCATACGTTGAAATACTCTATGTTGATGTTGTAAGTGATCGACAGCTACAAGAATCCGAGCAACGAGGTCTTCCTGTGACACGATTGGCGTTTCATACACTAAACTCTTTAAATGTCCCCAAATAAAAAAATCGAGCGGGGTAAGGTCAGGAGAACGAGCAGGCCATGCAATGGGTCCATCCCGGCCAATCCAATGTTCACCGAATGTGCTACGTAAAAGCTGAGTGCAGTCTGCTAATTGTGACCTGTCTGTGATGCGCAGAGGTGCTTGTTTCTACTCAGCGATGCTTTCAAAGGTGACAATAGACGTAACTATTGGTTTCCGACCTATGGTTATTTAACGAAAAATCTTTGTTTTGGGCTCCTCTACCATCCCTAGAAGTTTGAGTATGGATTTTGCAACACCCTGTATATGAACAATTAGATATAGAACTAGCGAGCGTAAGTCCTGAACAATAACTATACAAGTCTATAACATAACAAACTATATAAACCTATCCTATATAATATTGAAATATCCGACAATTTTCTGTATACAGCAGATAACTGTACCCCTTTTCATGTGAATTTGTTCAACAAGGTTGAGAAGTTTTAGCTGTCCAGAACTACACGATCCGTTCGCGTTTAAGCAACGTCGCGTCGCCTAGTTGTAATATTAAATGATGCAGTGGAACAAGTGGACAGCTTCAAATGCTTGGGGTGTACTGTAAGCAGTAACAAGATTGCTGGCATCAAGTCAAAAGGAGGATAGCAATGGTCAAGGAAGCTTTTAATAGAAAAAGGAGCATCTTCTGCGGACCTTTGGAAAAAGAACTAAGGAAGAGATCAGTGAAGTGATTTGTGTGGAGTGTGGCGCTGTATGGGGCAGAAACATGAACATTACGACGAAGTGAAGACAAGCGAATACAAGCATTTTAAAAGTGGATATGGAGGAGGACGGAGCGTGAGAAATGGACAGACCCAATAAGAAATGAAACTGTGCTAGAAAGAGTGGGTAAAGAAATAATAATGCTGAAACTGATCAGGAAGAGAAATAGAAATTGGCTGGATCTCTGGCTAAGAATAAACTGCCTACGAAGGATGCACTGGAAGAAATGGTGAACGGGTTGAAAGTTCGTGGCAGAAGAATACATCGGATGATAGACAACATTAAAATATATTCATTTATGGATCGTATGAGGAGACTAAGAAGAAGACGGAAAATATGAAAGATTGGAGTATGCTGGATTTGCAGTGAAAGACCTACTGTTCGGCAGAAAATTATGAATTAAAGAAAAATACGGACAATCCGGCAAAGAATACAATAAACTGAGAACTCCGGAAAATAAGCAGAAACGTGTAAAAGCAATTACAATCACAGCTTTGACCACGGGGTCTTACGCAGTCCTATACATCTATATTCTATACGCGCAATATTATTATTATTATTATTATTATTATTATTAGAGATTTACTGTAATTCATGGCTCATTTAATTCCGTTCATTGGACGCACTTAAATCTTACAGTGCATTTGTATTTATTTATCTTAATTCCATTAACTTAGGCTTAATTCCTGTACCTATAGACGTAATACGCAATCATAGGGATTTCCTCAAATTGCCTTTCACTTTTTCGACAGTGGTAATATGGACTTATTTATTTATTATTTATTTATATTTTTAGAAGATTCATCCACAATGAAACTTCGGTGCAATTCAAATTGTTTCTGTTTGTGTGGATTTCAAACAATTAGCCTACTTTGACTCCCCTTCGTAACATCTCGCTATCAACAATTCTATCGAGGATTGATAACGCAGTTTATATACACCGCGTCCCTAAATCCCTGTTACCATTACAATCAATCATAATTCTGAAACCACATGACAGAGAGCAGTGCTCTCTTTATGTTCTACAACTCCCAAAGTTTTGTTCACATTTGTGTTGCAGAATTTAATTGAATGAAAATCACAACACCACAGAAGGTCCAATGTGTGCTATGATATGCTGATCGCAAGTAACCAATTTTGTTACATTTCAACGGTAATTTCACCTGAATATAGAAAAAAAATAATTCCTTCCAACCCAACGCACTGAGATGGGTGTAGAACTTAAAAGTGTTGATTTGTCTCGGAGTGGACAATCATTTAAATATGTGTTTTTATATGCGTAAGGATTAAAAAATATGTGCTTAAAATATGTGTTTTAAAATTTCCTGAAGCGAAAATATACATATTATTTCTGTTACAGGTAGCACAAATTTTAAAATAAATTAACAATGGGTATGGCCGAAAGAGTTGGCTCAGACGGTAGCAGTTGAGACTCGCATTCGGGAGACTCAAACCCGTGACCAGCCAATCTGACGGGGATTTTTTCTGGTTTCCCTAAGTCACAAAAGACAAATGCCGGATTAGAAATTGACATATCATGATTCATCACCGCCTCAACTGTCAATATCATAAACATTAATCGAAATCTAAAATCAGTTACATGAACCTAAGGCATCTATAACAGACAATGCAGGAACTCAGCAATAATAAAAACGACCTACTAGTATACGACAAATGTTAAACAAGCGATATGACCACAGATGTTAAACCGTGTATAAATAAACACACACACACACAGTGGAAATTGGTGAAACCTCTGTCTCTCAAAATACTATTCATTAGATCCAGATATCATTTATTGCGAAATTATACTTACTGCATCTTTATTCTGCATATAAAATAAAAGTCATGTAATTAATATGTTCTGAATTTGTGAGATGTAGTTTTTGAAGTTATATTAAAAAACAGTTATGATATAAGCGATCGCACAGCGATCAAGGAGTGAAAAATCCTCCGATAATTATATAAATACCTATAGTTTCTTTGGTACGACCGACAAAGAGGTAAATCTTAGCTAACCAAGGAGTTCAGACTGGGAACAAGGGAACTAGGAACCCATTTATCGTCAGCTGTCTTTGAAGGTCAAGTGAATTACACATGGACTTGAAATTACATGAAATGTATGTGAGCGCAGCTTCATATCAACATAGAATATAGAGTAAACTCTAAGCGTGTGCATAGGGGCCGAGGGGTGTGTTTTTGTTTTGTAAACTTCAAGATAATGCTAATAAAAATGAAAATAGTTCAACCTAAGGCACATGATGAAATGTTTTCTTTCCAATGCCTAATCTTCAGATGTTTTAAATTGAGTTAACTCTGGGAGGTCATTAATTCAACTAACAAGTAAGTGATGCTAAGTAGATATTCATCTTTAGAGACGAGAAAACTTAGCAAAGACAATTCATTTTGGTTTTCTATACTTGACTTGCCGAGATCTCAGGAAAGTCTAACAATCAGTTTAATTAAAAATAGAATCAAAAAGAAAAACCATGGCAAAACTGGGTGCTTTAAGCTAATATTCTAATCACAGTTTCTCGGTAACGCTATTTGTATGACTATATGGATGATGAAAGTATTAGCGTCGTGCATTAAAGGCACTATGTTCGATTCCAGTTAGTCGATTATGACGAAGTTCGATATTCAGCGATGTTTACTCTGCAGAAGAAAACCTGTCGTGTTTGTTACACTTTGTTATAAAAAAATTCGCTGTCCTCTACTTCCACCCCTTCATGTTTTAACCGCTTTAGGATTTTAGCGTAGATCTTGGGATTAGTTTTTCGTATAAAATAAGACGAAGTTTATAATGTCTTCGTTGGTTTCTCACGTCCGAACATTGCAGGACGCTACTTTAAACCGCTTAAGGAACTGAGCACATATCTTGCGATTAGTTTTCGTATGGAATAAAACGAAGTTTTTAATGTCTTCGTTTCTTCTCTCATGTTTGAACATTGCACAATACTAGTCGGTACTTTAAATATATGCATTTTTTTGAGTATATTTTGTTTGATGTATTTATACGTACGTATATTTTTGTGAATGATTAGTCATATTAATAACAAGAAAAATTACGTACACTTAGGCCTATTACTTACTGTGCTTAACTTCGCAAAAATATGTGTCCGACATCCTTATCAGTTAAAGCATAAATGCGCAGGAAGAGGAGGAACTAAGAAGAAAGGCACCGAACATATTTAAAGAAAGGAAAGATGGAACAAACGCAAAGGGAGCTTCGGTTCTATAGAGACTCGGCAAACTTGAACTGAACATAAGCTCCTGACCGGTTTTCAAAGGACTCGGTTATTTTAGTTTACATACTTCATTTCGACGTACTGTTGGGATGCCTATGGAGTAGGGTGAAGTTTGTAGTATCGAACATTGCACGACACTTGGCTGCATCTTCATTATAAAACGCAATAATTTATGCTATGCAGCCAAATTCCCTTTGCGTTGTGAATAAAACTCGCTTGTTCATGCTGGATTCAATCGATGAGCCAATGAATTCCTAAAAAAAAAATGGCGAAGTTTTTTTATGAAGCTATTTCAAACGTGTTTGGATTATGTTAAACGTCATATTGTTCGAATTTGGGATTCTGCAAATCCTCACGCAACCCGTGTATAGATTCATGGTAAAATTTTTAAATGTAGCTAATATTGTGGCCATATACTGAGGACGTTTTCATCACTGAAATGTTCTTGCTAGACACCTAATATAACTCTCTGGAACATAGATGTCCAATTGTAACTCTTACGAGGTAACCCTTGGTGTGAGCAACCCGCAGCGCATATTCTTTAAGATCATTTTTCCTATTTTATATGGAAAGTTATTAACCTTAGCAGAGCATGCTTGACGTGGAATATCTCCTGGTGTCCACACCTGTGGAGTAACGGTTAGCGCGTCTGGCTGCGAAACCAGGTGGCCCGGGTTCGAATCCCGGTCGGGGCAAGTTACCTGGTTGAGGTTTTTTCCGGGGTTTTCCCTCAACCCAATACGAGCAAATGCTGGGTAACTTTCGGTGTTGGACCCCGGAATCATTTCACCGGCATTATCACCTTCATATCATTCAGACGCTAAATAACCTAGATGTTGATACAGCGTCGTAAAATAACCCAATAAAAAAAATATCTCCTGGTTCTATAGGCGTTTGGACACCCATGCTTTGGAAGGTTGGAATAACACTTCACTAAACAAAAAGTAGTCTCCAAGAGATAAGAACATGAAAATTCGAGACGATAATAACACTTAAACAAACTTATATTTAACTATACGTAACTTTTCAAACAAATCACTGAAACGAAGATTCCGGATTATTTAACTACGTAGCTGTAACACAAAAAATTCATAACATCAGTGATGATGAATCAATTTAATGTACGACATTTACAAACAGACAAACAAATGGACACAATATGAGTAATGGGAGAAATATTTGAAATTCTAAGGCTTGCTATTAACTTATGCAGTGTTACTCATAGTTGATTACACTGAACAACAAGAATTTTTCTCCGACTTAAAACAATGTATCCCTTATGGTTTGATGTGCGCTGAATTCGAATGTATCTCTTTTCTTCGTATCACATAAGGTTTTTAAGATATACTATGATTTCACTTTTCGATAAGCGCTCCCCCAGGAAACATCTGGCGCGGGTTGGTGGTACAAACCAAAACAAAAGCTAATGCATTTTATGAGTTTATGGCTTATTTCGGTTTCGTATGGTTGGTGGCATGTTCTTTTGTGCTTCTAAAATATAAACAGATATTGGTCCCTTCTATTAAGTAAATTTCACAACAGTTCAAAGTGAACTCTATGCAGTGAACAAATAAGGGTGTGGTTTTTAGTATTTAAAGGAAAAGTTTACCAGTTTTAGTCAATGCAAATTAAAAGAGGGCATTTTCATCGGTCTACAAATTCACAAAGTTATGACTGACTCTTTGTTTGAGGAAAAAATTTCCGTTACAGAAAGAATCGCATGGCGTGCTTTCAAAGACTTTTGCTCAAATTTCCTTGGAAATTTTAGGGCAGACAACTACATAGAACTTGTTGTAGAAACCATGTTAAGTGCATATGACAAAACGGAGTATAATATGTCTCTCAAAATACGCTTTTTACATTGCTATTTGGATTTCTTTCCTCATAATTTTGGAGCGGTAAGCGACGAGCATGGGGAAAGATTTTATCAAAAGAATCTGAAATTGAAAGGTGATATAAAGGAAGATCATCATCCAGTATGCTTGTTGGTTCCTTGTAAAATACAATCCCGGGTCTAGTTATAAACAGAAGTCATCCAGAAAATTATTTTTGATGTAATTTCAAATTCCGAGATTTTTTTCATTATATGCATGAAATATTTTTATTGTTGTTGTGTTTTAAACTATGTAATATCATTTTTGTAACCAGTACACATTTTTAAAGTATTATGTGGCATTTTGAATCCCTAGTGTGTTGTAATATTATCAGTAGCAGTGAAAAATTAAAAACAAATAAGTTTTGTCATAAAAAAATTCAATTCATTTTCCCCGGAAAATGGTACGTGATGGGGCAATTTGGATTTTAAATTCAGATTTAGGGCACACATATTAGTAATATTCACCTATTTTTATTTCTGAGCGAGACAAAAAGTAAAAATTTGCTGCTCAGTGTTATTGCTAAGGTCTTGTAACAGCAGGCCTTGCTCTTTTCGGCAGCGAAATAAAATGAATAGCAATATTTTTCATTTACACCATTCTATGGTGATGATCCGTGGTCCACAGTGGACTGAGAAACAAACAAATAATATTCTTTTGGTAGTCTCCCAAAATAGAACGTCTTCTGTTTTCAGCGTCTTTCTGCACCATTTTCGGAGAACAGGATGGGACAGACAGACACATACTTGTTTATATATGCATATATAGATAAATGGAATGAAAATGGAAATACGAGGTTCTGGAGCAAATTTATTTAACAGAGAATAAATCCACAAATTGTAGTTGTGACTCGGCAGGATTTGAGTCGAGCTCTCAGGTGAAGGAAGCTGACAAAGCGGTGATGGGGCGAGCCGGCAGACTGACAGGTGAAGTGCAGCGACAATTGAACAAGACAAGACGCAACTGCAGCACGATGCGTGCTGTACGGGTATTGATCGCCAGTCCGAAGTCACTCCACCCATATCAACTCCATGGGGGCCGCTCTCTTCTGTTCTTTTACTTCCAACTTCTACTGGACATGGAAAACAACTTTCGATTCCCTCTCATGTCCACTTTGTACGACTTCAAGAAGTTTTCAGCAAGCAAAAGTAGATCAACATATTCCTCATCCTCCATCCTACCTCTTACAATATGGACAAAGAATCAATACTGTCATTACCATCACTATAGTTATACATATTATTACCAATTATCATTACAGCCATAATCACTACTAGCACAACCATAACACAGTACAACCTGGGTTGTACGTAATTATAAGGGAGTGACTTAAATTACGCACAATTCAGAACTACGTTTTAATAAGGTTTGGATAATTGATAATTATTTTCGAAAGCTTAGGAATCAGTTTAATAGAATACAGAGAGTTGAAATCTCTTAAGTTGGAAGCTCTTAAGGATTCTTTTATCTCCTCCAAATATATTTTAATTAGTAAAAAGTGACTAGAATTATTTCTTAATTATTATTTTTTATATTACAGTATACAGGGTGTTTTCAGGTTGGTGTTACAAACTTTGAGGGATGATGGGGAAGGGCACATGTATCAATTTGAAATAAGGAACCCTGGTCCGGAAATCACTGAGTCGAAAGTTATAAGCAAAAATAGTTGTGTGGAAATGGAACTGTAATTTTGCACCACGTGTCCTCCTTCCCTTAACCTTTGGAACAGTCGTGGAAAAATGGTACGGGCCGGATGTCTCCTACGTGGATACTTGTACGATACAATCTGTGAGCTTGTCTACTGTTTCCATTGGCTCATCCGTATTCGAAAACCAGATCTGCTTATTCCGCTCTCATGTTCTCCTCCATTTTACTAGGAGTGATCGACTGGACACTGCAACTTGTACACATACACTGCTGTCTACAGACACGCATATCAGGACCGACCATGTCCGTTACACATTATGCCATCTGCATTGCTTTAGTGTAGTTTCCTGTCCCCACCCCTCAGACAGCGCACTGAATGGAATACTGTAAGTAGACAACGTAAACAACGTCAGATGAATACAGTATGTGTAAGATGTGCAGATAAATACACATAAATAAAGTGTACAGAGAAATAAAATTATTTCATTTCCACACAACTATTTTTGCTTGTAACTTTTGACTCAGTCATTTCCGGACCAGGGTTCCTTATCTCAAATTAATACATGTGCCCTTCCCCATCATCCCTGAAAGTTTGTAACACTAGCCCGGAAACACCCTATATATGTCTATTGCAAATCCCTTCAATTTAATTTTTTGTCTTGTTGGGATTTTCCTCAGTTGTTTTTATGAATTTTACTTCGTCTTCTGGTTCTTCCTTTTAGTGTCACACATTATTGCTAAACAGATACTAAATGACCTGAAACAATTTTCATATCATATTATTATGATGTAGCCTTTCGAAGTACATATGATACATTATGATATTTCCGTGCAGGAATTCTGTGTTACCATATGATGAAGGATGGATAGAACAGAGAAAAATTTTCTCCGGCACCGGGACTCGAACTCGGGTTTTCAGCTCTACGTGCTGACGCTTTATCTACTAAGCACACGGATTCCAGTTCCGATCCCCGTCGGATCCTGGCCATTTAGTCACTCGTAATGAGTACACCCTTCTACATAGTGTTGGACATTGTGCCACTGTCACATTTTCTGTGACACAGTACATGAGGGTAGGCCACCAAAGGGAAAACTGAAAGATGGAAATTAAACTGAGGGGATTCGATCCGGCATTGGAACTGGAATCCGGTGTGGCTTAGTGAATAAAGCATCAGCACGTAGAGCTGAAAACCCGGGTTCGAGTTCCGGTGCCTGAGAGAATTTTCCTCTATTCTATCCATCCTTCATCAAATAACAATTATGTTAGGTGAAAAATACAATACGTGCAGTTCTTCGTTGTGTATTCTCCAGTTTGCTGTAACTTCATCTAACTTAGCCCCAAATATTTTCCTAAACACTTTATTCTCGAACACCCTTAACCTCTGTTCCTCTTTCAAGGTGAGAGTCGAAGTTTCATAACCGTAGAGAGTGTAATGCTCTACATGGATGACAGAAGCTTCTGAACGAAAAAATAGAAGTCATTTATCATATTTATTCTACGTTTATTTTCCACTAAAGTGTCATTTATTTGTTACTGTTGCTAAAAAGTATTTGAATTTTTCCACCTTTCAAAGGATAAATTTCCAAATTTTATATTTCCATTTCGTACTATGTTCTGGTCATGAGACATAATCATATAACCTACTTAGTATTCGAAATAAAACACCGGGTATAAAGCAATTTTGCTGCCTCAGTCATACTTACTGAATTATGTCAGTTGGTTTTGTAATACAAATTCATACATGGAACTTCTGAAATGGCATAACAGTCGCTGTTAGATGTTTGATGCCAGTTCTCCAAACAAAAGTAAATTACACTTTCTGGTAACAAATTTATTATATAGCCTATTTAATTACGCAGAATCACATTACTCATGTAACATGTGCTAGAAGCCACACTGTAGGTACTATTACGCTACAAATGCATGGTTCACCGCAATGACAAATGAATAGACGCGAGGTTGGATATCTGATGAACCACAACAATTCCCCGATAAGCTCGCCATTAGTGCTATCATAAGCCACATCAACTCAGTTCACACCAGCATTGCGATATTATCCCAGAGGCCATCTATATTGGTTCTCCGGTTCAGACTTTACAGTACAAGGACTAAACATAATAGTCTCAGACCACTATTCTTGTTACATTCTAGGCTTATAACTTAGAGGGGTAACGGAAATGATCGCACGGCGTAGATCAGATGAAGAGCATGTAGCTACTTCAGACCTTCTCTATTAGTTCCTCTCGAGTAGTTTCAAAACAATATGGGTTTTATTTTGATAAAATTTCACTATTACAATGAGGGAGAATACAGCAGTACAGAAATCGGGAGAATTGTCTCTATACGATCACGGATGAACGGCTGTGTAAAAAAATAGGGAACAAATACACAATACTGGGGTGGTTAACGCTTCCAATAAAGTCACTCGTGACGTCATCACTTACACACGCAACGACATCACTCTTTTCTTTCTCTTCTGTTCTCTCCTCTTCTAATCTGATCTGTTGTTTCTTATCATCTCTTTATATGACTACCATTTATTTCACACACTACGTATATACTCAAGATTCATTAAAACCACTACAATGTACAATATGTTATATTTAAAATTTACCTAATACTTCTCGAAGCGGGATTCGAATCTCGAGCTTTCAGCTGGATAGGCCAGTCATGTCAACTAATGCACATATACGCAAGCATTTGCTTTAGAGCTCAGGAGAGCCTGAGTGCTTTCCAGCGGAAAGGAGAGAAACAGACGAAAGAGGTAGTATATGCTGCTTGATCGAACTATATACAGGGATGACCAGCACTGATTCAATGGATAATGGAAAGAGAACTTATTAAATTTATATCCATGCTAATTTTTAGATTTGTCTGAGAAGTATAAATGCATTATAAGAATGTAGTTTTTTATTCGAAGGAATATTTTCTCAACTTTTTTTTATAGAAAAGTGAAGTTTTCAGATAGGCCTATGTTTATTTAATAGCCTTACAGATACTGAAACAATGTTTCCGTAAATCCAATATATCGTAAATACGTATTACTGAAGATAGTGTATTGAACATTTTGAAAATATTCGCATGGAAAATTGTTTGTAAGGAAATGAATTAACAAAGCAACTAACGTTATGTCATAAAGAAACGATATGTGCCCACGTGTTGTAAAAACATCAGCTCTGTAGCTTCAAAAGATTTCGAGAAAATTTAATATTCTGATGATAGGAAGTTGCGCACCAGTATCAACTTTAAACCATAATGCGATCAGAGTTTTGTTATGTAATATTAGTTACAGTCAAAACATAATCCATACCTAGGTAACTTTGCTTTGTACTGTAATATTGTTTTCATTAGTTTATTGATTACTTTTATAACGCTAAAGATTTCATCAATATCAATTCCAACTTACCATGTCATACTCTGTCTCGTTCTTTGGGATATCACTTTCTTTATTAATGATTTGTTTCATTCACTTAGTACAGTATAATTTTACTACTACGGAATTTATGTGAATATTCCTTCTCAACTCTTTATTATGTTATTAACGTTTAAAACACAACTACAATATTAAGAATATAGGTAATGTCAAAAAGAAAGAAGCCATATAAAAATAACGACATAAAATTTCACGTTCCGTTTTAAGCTTGTATACCATTGTTTTCTTAATCCAATAGGGTACTTGTTCATATACATAATCCTTCCTCCTTTCATACCTGGCGCTTGATGCCGGCGCACGACGTCAAGGTCAGAAAAATGCGCTTGCTTTGACATCACTAGATTAATTACTATGCTACAAAGTCAAGTTATAAGAATAAGTTCTAAATCATTAATATAAATACACCACCATCAAATCATTAGCATACGTTCGAAGCTAGATAGCATCAACAACGATGTTCATTCAAACTATTAAAAACAGGGCTTAACCAGTCGTCCCCTAACATGAGAGACAGTTAACCAGCAGCGAGTGAAGTGAACAGTAAACAGTGAGCAGTGAACCGTGAGTGAAGTATACCAATAAGTGCTAACAATAAACAGTAATAGTAATCGGTCAATAAAATGGTAGGTATTTCAATAGTGGTTTCAAAATTCAGGACCTAATATACATAAAAAGTTCACATACCAAAATTATCTTACAGCGTACACGCCTAAGGCAAGCGCGGAACCCGAACAGAAATTTGTAAACGTTCTGTTCAACCATAAAGATATGTAGGCCGACATGAAATTTTGAAAAGAAACAGAATTGATTGATAAAACATGAGGTGCCCTTAAAGCAATGCCGACATCAGAATGCAACACTGCACTAGAATTAATAATGAAATTAGGTGGCAGAGTTGAGCAGCAAGAACGTTAAGGACGTTTTGAGACATCTGAGGGAAAATGTGAGGCACAAACTGTCTGAGCTGTGAAAAAAGTGTGATTGGATGCTGCACCTTGATAATGCGCTGCACGTGCATCACTCGTTCAGAGCAACTTCCTGACATAAAATAACATGACGACTGTCCCTGCGCACTACCTACTCGCCTGACCTGGTTTCCTGTGACTTCTCTCCCCTAAAATGAAACTCAATTTGAAAAAGCGGCGTTATGATTCCAATGAATAAATTCAAACAAAGTCACAGAAGACGCTGAACAGGCTAACGTCGGCAGACTTTAGCGAGTACTTTCAAAAATGGGAAAATAGCTGCAAACGTTGTGTACAAGCCCAAACTGACTGGCTTGAAGAAGACTTTGGGAATTAGGACTTACAGCTGTCAATCTTTCGTGGCCTCGAAACCAGACGGAGGTAATATGAGTCGCAACAATTAAATTCTAAAATGTAAAAGGAAAAGAAGACTAAGTCATACCAAAGAGTAGAATAAGATCAGGAAGGTAGAGATCCCCTACTTTTTTTGGTTTCGGCACTAACAGGAAATGTGAGTCATTCATTCATTCATTCATTCATAGTGTTCTGTCCAAGGTCAGGTCTTTCACTGCAAACACTGCATTCTTCAGTCTTTCCTATTTTATGTCTTCCTCTTAGACTCCGCATACGATCCATATATCATCTGAAAGGTCTATTTTCTACTGCCCCGAATTGTTCTCCCGTTCACCATTCCTTCCAGTGCATCCTTCAGCCTAGTTTCTCCTCAGCCTATGACCCAGCAATTCCTTTTTCTCTTGCTGATCAGTTTCAGCATAGTTCTTTCTTCACACACTTTTTCCAACCAGCTTCGTTTCTTATTCTGTCTGTCCATTTCAACGCTCCATTCTTCTCCATATCCACATTTCAAACGCTTCTAGAGGCTTTTTTTCACTTCGTCGTAATGTCCATGTTTCTCCCAATGCCACACTTCACATAAAGCACTTCACTAGTCTCTTCTTTAGTTCTTTCTTGATAGATCCACAAAAGATGCTCCTTTTTTCTAGTAAAAGCTTCCTTTCCCATTGTGTATATCTTAAATTCTATAATTGATAAGATTAAGATATTTTGTACACTTCAGTAATGAACGAGGGAGGCGAGCAGGTAGAGGTTCCATTCCATGTTGTTGCCGTCAAAGCCTATAAGGCTGAGCAATCTGTTATAAGTTATTTATGATCAGGGCTAGTACGTACAAAACCTCCAACTACAACTAGACAACGTAATGGATAGATACGATAGATGCAAAAAGTCGACAAATCCTATCCTGTCCCCCCCCCCAACTCTGCGCAAAATTCCGCTATTAGTTAACCTGTATCTCCACGGCCGGGACATGAACTCTGAAGTCTACTGATAACTTGATAAATACTGGTAGACACAACGAATATGTGTATTGGATACTCACCGAATGACACCGTTTTACGTTATACGTCATGACATACAACTCGCTGCTACCCAAGGTTAAAGGATCGTTAAATGCAATAGATTTGTAAATCATGACAGTGGAGGATTGTTACAACTCACATTTTAATTTTCCAAACACAATATGTTTATTTTATAATTTTGTGATTACCAGCTACAATAAACAGTTTGTGGCTTGGTATAAAGGAATCGCTGCTTCACCTTCCGCTTTTTTCATATCACAATATTTTATGATATTACAATCAATACCCCTAGCCTGGCTACGTAAAACGGGTCGTTGGTTAGAAGACATTTTAGCTCACCTCATACAGAAGTATTCTCCTTCACCGCTGATTTCAGACGATTGATGGCAACGCGTGAAGTTTAGTAGTTCTTTACGTGACCGTCTAGCTATTGCGGCGAACTCCACGTAACCACAGTTTAGTATATACAGTCATGAAGCTCAATATGTAGTAAATATGCATCCATAGATAGTTGCTAACCACTGGGATCGCTAATATCGTCTCATTACAGACAATGCGAAATAGCACCGTCACAGTCAATTGTTCCTAGCACCCTCACAACACAGGCTTCGTGACTGTATATACTAGACTGCGATGTAATCAAGCAACAGCAGCGCCTCCAATCCGATAAGCATGTTCTCTTTGTCGCCCACTAAGGGAGATAGAATGGTAGAGCACCCATGCTTCCGTAACCTCGGTAATAGAAGATCGTAATATGAGACCCACTTATATTCTATAATATAAAAGGTTAAGGAGTCTGTTTACACCCCAATGAGGAACACAGTAGGCAGGGATGAGGAGCTCCCACGCTTTCTTGACCTCGACTACTTTCAATTTTATGGGGGACTGAATGAAGACTGGAGCCATTCTAGAAGTTATGACATGAAAATTTCCGCCTCAATTGGAACTTTGACTCCGTCTATTTCTGCCTATGTAGAGTCTGCAGCTCTACCAATGATGTCTTATTACTGCGCTAGATGGCTGACTCTGGAGTTCAATGTGAAGCCGTGAATGGATGGAGAGCTGCACGGCAAAAATGCACGTCGCAAGTAGCGTTATATGCTGTTAGAAGAAATTTGCGTATTTAACCAGTGTTATTATGAAATATTGATTACAATTTACTTTGCTGAAAATGATCTATCTTCACTTCATATAACTATACAAACAGACAAAAAATCAAGAAAACAAATCTTTCCCTAGGCAAGTAGGCCTAATTGTGGACTTTCTTTCTTTAAGCTAACATATATTTAAAAAAAAAACTTTTAAAATACCGTATATTAATAGCTAGTTCTATACACGATTTAATATCTATGATAGCCGCCACGGTGGTCTAGTGACCAGAGCGCTGTACTTATAATCCTGTGGACACGGGTTCGATCCCCGGCGTACATCTTATTTATAATTTGTGTTGGGCAAGGCCGTGATCCAGGTAACACAGGGGTTTCCTCCGGGAGCACCGGTTTCCCTGTGGCATCCCAACAAGTCTCCACACTCAACTCATCGCAGGTGTAGCGTAGATCTCTGGCGCACCCTGGGCAACGACTCTGTTGGTAATTTGGTTTACACAACTGGCTTCATATGGGTGAATGACGAACAGTCAAGTATCCGCCATTAGTTAAAAAAAGTATATGATCATATCGCGTGTGTAATCTTTAAATATATCAGTAGACCTTGACTATTATTGATTTGATAGTTTCCATGTCGCGTGTTAGATATTGTATTTACGTAGGCCTGATTAAATTTTGTTTTAATAGTTATGATTATTTATTGGTAATTGAGACGGTATGTAAATTTTCAATCGGCATTTGTCTTTGTGGCTGAGGAAAACCATGAAAAATTCCAATCAGAGGGTTTGAATCCAGGATCCTCCCGAATGAGGGTTTCAGACGTTACCATCTCAACACATCGCTCGGTAAAAAAAGAACACATTTTTATATTGATGTAATTCAGAAAAATGAAGTTTGTTATAGAAATTTCAGCAACAAACTCGTATGCATAATGTTTAAGGGATTGTAACAATTTTATTATATTTGTTATAGAACATCAAAAGAACAAAAATTATAATTCAATGTTAGTTACATCACATCTGTTGTCTCTAATGTTGTGCCAATAGTCCGGGACATCATAATCGGATGTATGGGAACACTTTCTGCCGTGCAACATGGCAGCCTTTGCGGCGTCACTGGGAACCAATACAAAACAAGTCAGTCATATATCTAGCAGAGCAATAAGATATCATTCAGTTCTACCTACAGGAACAAGTAGCTCTTTTATACTATTGACCGTAACCAGAATTTTCGGAGTTAATGACGATAAAGGAAGGTTCAATGACACTGATCTAGAAAAATGAAATTAATAAAAATTCGATACTCCACAAACTCCGCAGAAAGCAGCTGAGGTTGAAGCCCAATTCCTATATTGGGAAGTCGTCAACCGATAGACCTACAGGTGGGCTTCGGTTGTGGCTTCGGTGGTAATATAATATTAATGGTTGTTTTTATTGTATGTGGAAAACATGTTTGCCATTGTGGTACATGTGTACGTAATTCCCGTGTGGTGCTGCAGTGAGAAGCATTTCTGTGTCACGATCCCGACCGCGTGATCGATTTCCGTGACTCTGGACCATCAATATTACAGACGATCAAAGAAATCTCATTTCCCTGCTCATAAATACAATGTTACATAAACGATAACAATCACATTAAAATAATAATGAAGACATCGTATTTTAATATACCTTGACGTCTATTATACCGGCTAGTTAATACGTATTATGTGCTGTAGTCGTATTTAATATGTATGAATAACAAGGATTGCATGCACATTGTTGCGGAAAAGAACAGTATTTAATTTTATTTTGTTGACACTTCCCCTCTACAACATTTTATAACTATCCCTCCAGTCATCTGTCATGTAGAACGGTGCCCGGTAAAGAATTTAAAATTCCACCTAATGAATAAGATTGAGGGACCAGCATTTTAACAGGAATCTCTCGCTTTGCTCAACTTTAAAAATATACTGAACCGTTTCGAAACTTTTTTGACGTAAATACGTTTAATATGGAAAGGTCCTATAAAATCTAGATGGCAGAATCGGGGGCAATGATAACAAAGAAAGTGAAATGGGAGCAGAAACAAATGAAAGGTATGTGATTGCGTGCTAAGAGTAAGAGTTTGTGTGAGCTCCATGCCTATTGGCCACTTGTCTCACTCAGATTTCGCAGTTCTGGTTGAAGGAACATAAGGGAATTTTGAAGGGAAAGCCGAATACGGACGTAACTTAACAGCAATCACGTAAGAGGGAGAAATCAACCACGACTGAACAACAACAAGGTAGAATCGTCGAAGATGATGAAGTCCTAGGCAGAGCGAGTGGTAAGAGGGGGCCGTCGCTGTCCTCGCTAGACAAGGAATACAATCCCTTGCACTGGGTGAATGACGCTCGAGTAAGCTCGCCCTGAAGTAACCGAGATGACACGCGATATTTTCAAGGTTTTAATTTTGAATATTTTAGGATTAATTTCGACATTTGCCTTACCAGGATGAGTTGCCTCAATTCAGGAAACTAGTCAATAAGCTATAGCTATGAGCTGATTCTAATAAATTATGGCCCGCTTGACTCTGACGGCGAAAAGTGAGGAGGTTGGATATTCTTACCAAGGAGGAAAAGGAATATGTGTTTCTGGTTTAGAGGCTGTTGGAGATGGGGCATGTTGACCATTATCGTTCTGAACATAAGTGATCCATACGAAAAGTTTAAGTTTTACGTGTTAAAAGCCAAATATCTCGTGGTTTTGTATGAGGTTCGTCTCATTCCGTTCTATACAGGGTGTTAACTATATAAACTGCCAATATTACATACAGAGCATATCGATCTACTGAATAAAATAATTAGGGAAATTTAATTTTATCTCATAATTATATTTTTAATTTGTGAAATTCCGGGTTTTTAAGATTGGTAATAATTAAATTATTTGTTCATATTTCAATTGAGCGTACTAGGTGACCATTTTTATTGGAACGTAAACAGCGGCGCTGCGATCTTATGTTGTTACTCTGTGCTAGAGAGAAAGACATAGTCTATGACTAGAATAAGAGAGCGATCGTACTGCACAGGTGTGTAGTACAAGCACAGTCTAGTATATACAGTCACGAAGCTCAATACGTAGTAAATATGCACCCATAGATAGTTGCTAACCACTAGGATCGCTACTATCGCCTCATTACAGATAATGCGAAACAGTACCTGCACAATCTATTGTTCCTAGCACCCTCACAACTCAAGCTTCGTGACTGTATATACTGGTTGTTCAGTTCAAAGTGTGTCATGGATCGCTGTATGCCGTCATATGGCTAGTCGATGAGCCTAGAGAATTCAATCTTCCTACACTTCTGCAGAGGTGTATTACCTATGTGTCAGAGAAGTTGCATAGCAAGTACGGCGTTCATTCTGAAGAGTACTTACTGATATGTACGGTAACGCCGGTAGTGGCAGGAATGTGAACCGTTTGGAAAAATGTACTGAGGTGGGTTTTTCTTGCTGTCAGGATATGGGGAGAGGATTAAGACGATTT
This sequence comes from Periplaneta americana, assembly GCF_040183065.1. NCBI lineage: Eukaryota > Metazoa > Arthropoda > Insecta > Blattodea > Blattidae > Periplaneta > Periplaneta americana. Next base: position 94,319,866 of record NC_091128.1, read on the forward strand.
CTTACGTATTTGTTGACATTAACTTCGACGGTCAATATGGACACGGAGCATTTGATTTGTACTGTGGAATGTTGCCTATGCAACCGATGATAACAAATACCCTGCGTAAGTTACGACTTGGCCGCGTAAAACACAGTTCGAAAGAGGTTATGGTAGCACACAGACAGTACAGACCGCCATCTGTTGTTATGACGTTCAAGTTATACCGTACATGTTCTCAAGTTCAGATTGAACGCCTTGATTAATAGGCAACTTCTCTGACATAAAAGCTGAAACTCGCTTCAAATCCCTGACTCATAACAGTGACGTCATGACACACTTTGAAATGAACACCCACTACTAGACTGTGGTACAAGCGAATGCCGTTCCACACACAGAATGGTTGCGTAATAAATTTAATGTTATTGCCAATGACCTTGCACCCAACACCCAACACATACCAATAGGCCTACACAACGAAGTAACAAACGGCTGCTTCAGAGTTTATACCGGGAAAAGTAGCCTAAATAATGACTGTTTAGTCTCTTTTCCAAAAAAAATGTTAGATTCACAAAACCCATTTTTTTAGAAAACCATGACAATTACAGAAAAAAAAATAAAATTTTACTTTTTCCTTCAGTTATTTGTGCTCTGCCATCAGTATTTATTTTTTTATAGTTTATATTGTTTACACTCTACATAATAATGTGCCTAGTGGTTTTCCACAGAGAAGCAAGAATATTAGTGAACTGGTTAAAATTTTCAATATTGATGTGAACAAGAAGAGAGCTGAGAATGTAACCGTAGCTCAGTCGGGAAGAGAAGTATTTGAAGCACAAAAATACACTGAACAACAACAACTTTTGATCTCAGGTTACTTAAATGTTGTTGAAAGAGCAAGAGAAGAATAGGAAAAAAGCAGAAACAACAATAATACTGCGAGAAAATCTACTGTATCATACTTACACAACTTCAGTCCAATTTCTATAGCAGAGATATCGAAAATAGTTTTTTGCCTTCGGCTACTGATGTGCACAATTTTTTTATTATTAGATAATAATAGAATTACGTTTCTTGCTATACCGGTACGGAAGAAGTAACATTTCTGGTTGCATATTAAATCAATCCGAATTCGATTCCCGTTACAGAATCGAAGATTTGTCTTCTTTCTAAGTCAGTGGTCATCAGCACTCGCTGAAATGGGTAGGTAGAGTGCATGGAAGTAAGGGAATATGCTCCGTCGTGCACAAGAGATAGGGAGACAGCATACCCTCCAGCAGCCACGAATGCACACTAGGGCAGTGTCTTGTTCGCGGGTAAGAGACGCTAGCCCAAGGGTGTAGTGTTCTGATGACCGCTGTTCTAAGCGAATCGGTTTTTGTCCTTTTTCTTGTGTTTTTTCATCGTATTCTTGGCATTTTTATTAAATTCATAATATTCCATATTCTGTGTTAATTCCGTAAAGAACCTTCTTATTTTATATAAACCCAATGTAGTCTATGTTTCAAGGCTTCATTCTTTTCTCTTCTAGAAGTAAGGCCTATATTGTTAAGTCAACTGTCCGAAGACAGGTCTGAACCTCACAAGTGATACCAACAAGGCACCACTTATGAGGCAACTAGACCAGGAGATAATGGGTAGAGTGGCCAGTTCCTTTCCCCCTCCATTTCATACATTGCCGACTAGTTACATATTACACTAGTCAGAATTCAGATGCGTACAAACAATTGTTCTTCCTCTGACACATACATATCGTCAAGTAATATGTACTGTATATATCAGCAGGAACCTCAGTCAGAGGATAGCCTATGTTGCTTGTCTGATTATTGTTCAATATCTTGAAAAAATCGCCCCTTTCGAAATCCACTCTGCTCATTGAAGAGCAATGTGACAGAACGATTAATATTCTTCTTATGTAATTACTTCCTCAGTAATTTTCTCTCCCATTGCTTCCCTTTACCACTGACTCAGTATACGATGTGTAAAACAGAAGTATTGTGATTCTTGCAAAAGAACGGTTTTAAGATTTCGCAGATATAGGGGAGAGTCGGGTAGTATCGGACATCGGGTAATATCGGACAGTGAGTTTCTTTCATCTACCACACGATCATAGTACCTGATTGACATGGTTACGTTTGTGTGATGTCGCATAGAGGAACGTAACCATGTCATTCAGGTACCACCATATGGTGGTAGATGAAAGAAACGCACTGTCCGATACTACCCGATGTCCGATACTACCCGACTCTCCCCTACACCTTTTCATCCCTGATACAAAAAGAGTGAATTTCAGCAATTCATCTGTCTGTTAAGTTTGTCTGTCTGTATACAAACTTTCCTTAAAATATAGAAGAAATTTTGGTCATATTCAGTATCTATCGGTCAGTAACTCATATGAAATAAAATAATGTTTAGTAAAAATTGATGCATTTCTAAAAGAAATGAAAAACACCATTGGCAATCAATATCAGAATCTTTCGGATAATTTTCTTTCTGAATTTCTTCATTATGTATAATTAATTGATGTAAGAAAGAATAGAGTTAGTACCATATGAGAAACCTTTCTTGTAAGTTAAATTAATTATTACTGAAGCGGAACTTTATTATGTAGGGTACGAGTCGAAAACTGAGAAACAAAATTCAGTGCCGAACGTTTCAAGAAGGATTTTCGTATTGTCTCTACGGGAATGTATGCGTTGCTATGTTATCTCTTAAATAAAATGGCTGATGTTTGCGGTTTTCCATCAATTTACATGAATTAATTAGTGAGAGTGTTGCTGCTGCCGGTTAGTGCGTCTTCTGTCTAATGTTGTAAAATTAGAAACACGAATCTAGTGAGTGAAATTCCACTGTTGAGAAATTTTTGTTACAAAATGTGCCGAAATCAGAGGCCGAACGAACGAGACCGTGGCATGAGAGAAAGCGTGCAAATGAACCGGACAAGACTGAGCCAAAAACGAAAAGGAGTAGATTTGGACGAGTGCGAGAATTCAAAGTAATGGAAAAGGCATTTTATAACCTCTCTTCTGCAGTTCAGTTACAAAATATCAACGATTTAGTGAATGTTCCTACACCATCAGAAAACAACGAGTGCACTACCTCATCCAACTGATGTCAGTGATTTAGATTCAAATCTTAGTCCACAATTCAAGCACTAAAGTAGGCCTAACTGAAAAACAATTTAAAAGCAATAATTTCTTCTCTGTCCTTTATTTTTTCGTACCTTACTTCAGTTATCATACCAACTGTTACATTTTTAAAGCCTGTAGAATACTAAGTATATAACTGTTAAATTTAACCTTACTTTTTTATCGTCTGTCATTTCACGACCATTTAGAAAGATTGGGCCTGCTACACATAATTTAAGTTTCACTTCTACAGCTCGAAGATACTTCACATTCATTTTTCGTATACAGAATTATTTGTATTTAGTTGAAAATTCGTCACATATCAATGCAACCGATCAGGTAGAAAAAGATATCGCCCAGGCGTCACTGCTGTAGTAGAAGTATACATACAAAAAGGATTTTGCAGAAAAATTTGAAATGTTTATTCATGTGTGATTGTAATAATTACATTCGGTCTGAACTAAAATAATAATAATAATAATAATAATAATAATAATATAACAATGATAATAATAATAATATAATAATAATAATAATAATCATCATCATCATCTTCATCATCGTAATGGGCGCTAGGTAGAGTCGTGGTTAACTCGTTGCGCTAGAAGCCGGAGATCGTGAGTTTTGTATTATATTGCATTGTATCTATATTTCATGGTATTCGTACAACGCTTCACAGCTAGAATATGGAACATGTTAAAAACATCTTAATTGTAATAATAATAATAATAATAATAATAATAATAATAATAATAATAATAATAATAATAGCCTAATGTGTCCCTTGAAGGGCAAAGGCCTCCTGATAGAGGGTAGCTCTGTTTCACTAACGCGGTGAGCTACTCCGCGTTAGGTTGTGTCTAGTGTTTCTTTGTCTGGTTGGAGTTGATTTCGCTGTCACTTTGATTAATTTGATTTCACTAACACTTTTATTATATTGAATGCACTTTCACTGAGTCAACTTGGGATGTTGTTTGTGGCTGGCACTGTCTTCATTTGTAGTCGACTTCCAATTGTTCTCCATGTTCCCCTGCTTCTTGCTATTCTGGACCATTGCTGGCCTGCTTGTGTTGTGTAGAAGTCTGCCCACCTCTTCCTTGGTCTGCCCCTGTGCCGGTCTCCTGTGCGCGGGTCCCACATGGTGGCTCTGTATGTCCATCTTTCGTCTTTCATCCGCGCGATGTGGCCTCCCCACTTCCACTTCAATTTGTTTGCTCTTTGTGTGACGTTTGTTGTTGATGCCATTTGGGACAGCGAATCATTGGAAATTCTGTCTCTCATAGTTATTCCCAATATCTTTCGTTCCATTTTCCTTTGGCATATTTCTAGCGCATTCATCTGTCTGTTTGTTGTCGACCATGTTTGGCATCCATAAAGTAGTGTTGGGTAGACGCAGGTTTGTAGTACTTCGAATTTGAGTCTTCTGCTGATTGTCCTATCCAGAAGTATGAATTGGAGGGACCAGAAGGATTTCCAAGCTAAGGATATTCTTCTTCTTATTTCTTTTCCAGTCTTGTCTTTAAAGGAAATTAGTTGGCCTAGGTATGTGTATTCCGTTGCATATGGTAGCGTTGTTCCGTCAATTGAGATGGGGATTTCTTGTCTGTTTGTCATCAGCTGTGTTTTTGTCATGTTCATTGATAGACCTGCGGTTTTGCTTTGTGTACAGAGTTGTTGGAGCATTGACTGTAGTTCTTCTGGTGTTTTTGCAAACAGGACTACGTCGTCCGCGAATCTTAGGTCTGTTAGGTGTCTTCCGTTTATGTTTATTCCCTGTTGCTTGTTCCAGTTAATTTTTCTGAATACATTTTCCAAAACGCTTGTAAAGAGTTTGGGAGAGATTGGGTCACCTTGTCGTACTCCACGTTCTAGACGAAATGATTGACCTTCTTTTTCTGTTCTTACCTTATCAAAGTTTTGTCTATATATATTGCTCAATAGACGAATGTATTTGCCTTCCACTCCCTGTGTCGACAAGGCCTGCAGAATGCTTCTGTGTTCGATTGAGTCGAAAGCTTTGCTGTAGTCTACAAAGCCTACGTACAAAGGTAAGTTAAATTCCTCTGACTTCTCTATCAGCTGGTTTATGGTTTGCAGATGATCTGTCGTGCTGAAACTTGTGCGGAATCCTGCTTGCTCGGGAGGTTGACTTTCGTCCAGGGTTTTTGTTATCCGTTTTGTTATTATCTTTGAAAACAGTTTGTATAAGTTTGACATCAAGCTTATAGGTCTATAGTTGCCTATGTCTTCCCTCGAGCCTTTTTTGTGTAGGAGGATAATTGTGTTTGTCTTCCATTGTTCCGGGATTGTCTCCGTTTCTATGATTCTGTTGAATATGGTACATATGATGGGTGTTAGTTGTTCTGTTTCTAGTTTAATGAGCTCGTTATAAATTCCGTCTTCGCCTGGGGTTTTTCCGTTTTTCATCTCGTTTATTGCGGCTCTGACCTCGCTTTGCAGGATTGGTGGGGTGATCTGTGTGTTTGATGACTTGTGTGTAGTTTGATACGGGTCGTCATCTTGGAGGGAGGACTTGTATAAGTTTTTGTAGAAGTCGGTAGCTGTTTTATTTATGTCCCTCCTTGCTGTTATGCTTTTTCCTGTAGGACTCTTCGCTCCGAGTATCCATTGCTTCCCTCTTTGCATGCTTCTCCTTACTTTCTTAACTGAACCGGAAGTTTCCAGGATTTGTTTCGTTGTGAGTGAGCGGTAGGTTCTAATGTCTGTTCTGATTCTTCTCTTTGTCAGTTTGTCTAATTCCGCGTATTCGGTTCTTTTGCGTTCTGAGTGGTCTCTGGAAGCTTGTAGTTTTGCTCTTCTTTCGATTAGTTCGATGGTGTCTGCGCTTAATTTGTTCTTCGTTGTAGTTGTCGCTGTGTTTTTTATAGTCGTTTCGCTCGCCCGTTGTATGGCTTGTTCTAGTGCCCTGTATTGCTCTTGTACTGTTAGTTCCGATGTGACAATTGCTTTTGATATTTGTTCCTTTAGTTCAGTGTGTAGTTGGTCCTTGTTTAGGATTTCTAGGTTGGGTCTGTGCGATTTCGCATAATCCCTTCTTTTGCGGCTCAACCTTATTTTTGCCCGCACCATTCTGTGATCTGTGCTAAATTTCAAGTTTTGTATGACTTGAATATCTCTTACTTCATCCAGTGTGTCGCAGAGGACGTAGTCTATTTCGTTTTTGGTCTTGCCATCTGGAGATCGCCACGTCCACTTCATGTGTGTTGGTTTCTTGAAGAAGTAATTAATTGTAATATAAAGTCTTAATTATAGTCACAGTCTGTTCGTCCAGTATGCTGCAACATTTCTGTGGCTTAACCCACCAGGATGAAAAATTATTCTTCCCTCTCTCGGTAACGCCATTACGAAGATGAAGAAATTTGTTATAGGAAAGCTTCAAATAATCACAACAATGCATTGAAACTGTCACAGGTTAACCAAACAGTAAAGGAAGAAATGTGAATTACCAGAATTGCATAAAAATACCTTTTCCAAAGCCTCCTTAGTACCGTACCATGTTACAAAATATCTGTAGATACAGTAACTAATGTTTGTGTCATTATGACAGTTATCTTTAAATAACTCGAAAATGATTAGAGATATCTCAAAACGGATTGCAACCATTGATTTTTTCAGAAAATTTCACATGACTTTGAGTACCTACATGACCCCCTTTCCATTTAAAATTTCAAAGTTACACCCAAAATGCCGGCTTTTGAGATATCTGAGGGCTACAATCGAATGTGTCACTGGTAGAGCATTTGGTCTTACAAATACTGGTAACACTTATAGTAATCGAAAATCAAGCATATGGAAAATATTTATATGGTTCCAGACTTTTGATTCACTCTGTAGTAACAATAACAGCAACTAATTTTATTTCAAAAGTACAACAACAATTCTTCAATAGCAAGAAACCTCACTTATTACAACTGTGGTCTCTTCACGACTTGTCACACTATCAAACCTTGCTAGAGGCTATGCACGCAAAAGTGATCTAGAACGACTACTCGTCGGCGCCAAGCTCTGTGACGCATCGTGTGATAAAATTAGAACAAACTTGTTTGCTGAAGAACGTCGCATCATATGAAACAAAAATGGTTCGTGAGGACAACAGATGCCATAATTACAGAAACTAAGATTACGTCGACGACAGTCAGAAAAATAACAGCGTGTTTAAAAAAAATTATAGTCCCTCAAATATGCACTGCTAAAGCGTCTCTTTCTCATGCTGAAGATACGGTTTCGGAAAAATAAAGTGGAATATTTTTTGAAAGCAGGTGATGTTTCTAATGATGAAGAAACATTACAAGCTTGACGGGTACTCGAACCCAACCGTCACGTCCCCGAGACTATAAACTCAAGATACATGAACTGCGGCTGCTATATCTGTGATAAGTAGAGCTCGGAAGTTGAATACCTAAAAGTTAGTATTGCAACTTAGTATAGTTCAAGCTAATCAAACATTCCCTCTATCTCAGGTAGAATCCTCGTTATCACTAGGTACTAGCTGAAAACCCGGGTTCAAATCCCGGCGCCGGAGAGAATTTTTCTCCGTTCCATCACTCTTTCATCATATGATGACGCAGAATATCTGCATGGAAATATCATATGTACTTCGGCACATCAAAATATATACTAGGTACTTTGTTACGCCTGGTGAACATGGACTCCGAAATCTATTCACAATTTTTCGACAATAAACGTAAACAAAAGGAAGATTACAGTATACTCCCCACAGGTAACAAAATCTGTGGCGCGGTTTACACAAGAAATAATTCTTTTCATTTGAAATACCATGTGTTGAGCAAAGACTCTTTGAATTCCAAAGAAGTGTAAACCAGACGCTTACCGTACATATTCTAACACACAACTAATTATACAGGATGTTTCCGGACTAATGTTACAAATTTTCAGGGATGTTGGGGAAGGGCACATGTATCAATTTGAGATTAGGAACCCTGGTCCGGAAATGACTGAGTCCAAAGTTACAAGCAAAAATAGTTGTGTGGAAATGAAATAATTTTATTCCTCTGTACACCTTATTTATGTGTATTTATCTGTAAATGTTACACATACTGTATTCATCTGACGTTGTTTGCGTTGTCTACTTACAATATTCCATTCAGTGCGCTGTCTGAGGGGTGGGGACAGGAAACTACACTAAAGCAATGCAGATAGCGTAATGTGTAACGGACATGGTCGGTCCTGATATGCACGTCTGTAGATAGCAGTGTATGTGTACAAATTGCAGTGTCCAGTCGATCAGTCCTAGTGAAATGGAGAACACGAGAGCGGAATATGCAGACATGATTTTCGAATACGGATTAGCCAATGGGAACAGTAGACAAGCTCACAGATTGTATCGGGACAAGTACCCACGTAGGAGACATCCGGCCCATACCATTTTTCCACGACTGTTCCAAAAGTTAAGGGAAGAAGGGCACGTGATGCCAAATTACAATTCCATTTCCACACAACTATTTTTGCTTATAACTTTCGACTCAGTCATTTCCGGACCAGGGTTCCTTATCTCAAATTGATACATGTGCCCTTCCCCATTATCCCTGAAAGTTTGTAACACTAGCCCGGAAACACTCTGTATATACTCACTGTCATTTTTAACTTGTAGGTCTTCAAAATCCAAGCCCTAGATAAGATATCTCCATGGACATCAATGAGGCTCTCAGAACAATGGGAATTATTGTCACCATGCTTTCTTGATCTCGACACTGTAAGAGTTAACGTTATTAACTTATAAATAAAATATTCGTTGTTGTGTTAATTGAAACTATACTGATAGCTGTTCTCATTCCAATAATTTCTTGAACAAAATTGTAATTGAAATTACAGAAGCATGACGGATAGAAAAACCGACGTTGTTTACTAAACAAGCGTACAAAAGCGGGATATTAGAACTGCATTCCTTGTAACACTATATGTTTTATACTTGCCCAGCAATCAAAACAATGCATACTCTATATTTCGAAAAATGAATTTTATTTAGTCAAATTATGTACCGTTGGCCCCTGTAGTTTAGGTAGGGTTAAAGTGCTCTCCTCTAGATCCAAGAGTTGCGAATTCAAACCCGGATGTGGTCGATGGATATTTCAAGAGCGTAGGTCCTCCTATGGAGTTTTCCGGAACGTTAAAGACCTCCACGCCTAAATTAGAGCTTCTGCACTAACTTTCTCCTCATCCTCGTTCTAGTGATAGCTTAGTTGTATACTACATGGCTGTTGAGGTGATGAACGTGGGTGGGTATCCACGGACTCTGTAAGCTTACCACTTGTGCTTGTTCCCCCTGTCGGAAAATAAGTGTAACTAATTCCTTGTAGGTATTGAAATCTCTGCTAGGGGGATGCCTATGTTTCGACTCCGGAACTATAGGTTCAATGAATGAATGAACGAACGAACGAACGAACGAACGAACGAACGAACGAACGAACGAACGAACGAACGAATGAATGAATGAATTCATTAAGTCATTAAATTATGTAGCGTTATATTATACAATGTTTACAAAATCAACAAATATTTTCAAAAGTTATGACATGTCTACCGCTGTGGTCTCATAGTAGCGTCTTCGCTCCCGAACCCAGCGGGCCGGGGTTCGATTCCCCGCTTGGGACGAGTTATCTGGATGAGGTTTTTTCGGGGTTTTTCCCCAGTCCTATGGGTGAATATCAGGTAACTTTATCAGGCGTATGGAACCCCACTCATTCTCGACACTTTCTCTCCTCCCTCATCATTCTTTCCTCATCATTCTGGTTGTCTTACTTTGTTTTCAGATCGCGCCTGCGGTGGCCCTCCGAAGCTGCTGACACTCTCGGCCGCCCTCCATGGATGCGTCAAGCGTGGTAGCTGGTGACCCAGCAGTGGAAACCACTATCCTCCCGACGGGAGAAAGGGTCTACACCTCAGACCGTTGAGGAGACGGGAGGGATGGTTTACACCTCAGACCGTTTGAGTAGGGAATGTGGGGGGCTGTTGAGGTGGAATTGTATGCGGACTTGGATGGCGGGACTAGTCGTCAGGGTGTTAGCGGTTAGGTCGGTGGGATTGCAACTCATCCCAGGGGCGCACAATAGACCTCAGGTCGCGGTGCACAGGGATGTTTCCCTCCCGGCCTCACAGAGAGAGAAAAAAAGTTATGACATAAATATTTAATGAAATTAACATTCTGTGATTCAACTTTTATGAAGCATTACTACGATCAGACATCCAAGTAACAAAATATCAGTAAACTACTATATTTATACAATAATATGCTCTTATTTCCCGGTGAGGCATGTATAGATGAACATCTTTGTGCATCAGAAATAAATGTTTCTCAAATTGTCTGCATATATGTTTAAAACTAGCGTATTACTTTATCCGCAAGATGCCAGAAGATAAGATGACGTGTCATCCATAACAGCAAGCATGTCTATGCTAACAGTTGCGTTTTAATATGAAATGTCAGAATCACGGAAGCTGGTTGATTCCTACCACAGATTACACAACAATATTCTATCATTAACTGTACTACGGTATGCGCCAAAACAAACAGAAATGATAATCTCGCACTGATACTGCACATGTACGTATCGTATCCATGGTGAAGTTTGTTTATCAGAACTCTTTGTTGTACTGTTGATACATAATATTAGTGTTTGCTAAAATGGTTCTCACAATATTGAAAAAAAAAAAAAATGTTTATTGTAGAGTACGAGGGGGATCCAGGAAATAACGACCGTTTTGTTGTAATAATTAAAAATATATATTTATTTGAAAAAAACAAAGTCTGTTACATAACTGAAGCTTCCTTTACTTCTCTACATAATCATCACCTACATTTAAACATTTGTCGTATCTGTTCACTAGCTTTAGAATTCCCGTGTTATACTCCTCTGCCGCCAGTTCATTAAGCCAGGTGTTCACTGTCTTCTTCAACTCTTCATCACTTCCAAAACGCGTACCACCCAGAAAGTCTTTCAGCTTAGTGAAAAGGTGAAAATCGCTAGGAGCAAGGTCTGGACTATAGGGCGGATGATCAAAGATTTCCCAACCGAATTGATCCCGCAATTCTCGAGTTGAAGCAGCAGTGTGCTGGCGGGCACAGATTTTGTGATAGCCAAGATGTTGCGACACAATTTCACCAAGCAAAGAACGAGAAATGTCAGGAAAGGCAATATGCAATTCGTCGAGTGATGTGCGCCTGTCTTGCAAGATTCTGTCGTTCACTTTAGTCTTCAGGTCTTCTGTGATGAGTGATGGGCGTCCGGGTCGAGTTTCATCGTGGACATTTGTTCGCCCATTGTTGAACATTTCGCACCATTTTCTCACATTTCTTTCATTCATTACAGTATCACCATACACTTCTTTCAATTGCCGGTAAGTTTCTGCAGGTTTCAAATGTCGGGCATTAAAAAATATAATCACACACCTCACCTCACAGTCGGCGGGATTATCAATCACGTCGTTCATTTTGAAGTAACACAAAATGCACAATGGCGACTTGTTGCAACCAGTACTCACAACATTATGAGAACACATGTTAAGGAAGCCAGTTTACCTTCAAACAAGGAAGGGGAGTCAGCTGCGCGGCGGGTATGCGCGAACGGTCGTTATTTCCTGGATCCCCCTCGTATTATTTCCGTCCATACGAGTTAGGACTCGCAAATGGCTCTAGTTTGAAACAAGTTTCAGAAGGGTTTCGTGATAAGTTTCACAAAGCTCCGCTGAGTAACGCGGTTTTGTTACAAGTTGTTGATAAGTTTCGCCACACTGCACTGCCAGAAACTCACTCAATTTTCTACGGGAACATTTTGGTGCACTCATAATTTTCCCATGAAACAGATTTTCTGTATCCATCGCATTCACCTGACCTTACACCACTCAATGCGTATGTATGGGATAAGTTGAAAGAATCAATTTTTGACAGAACCCGCCGACAACAATTGTGGAATTGCGAGGAAAATCGTTGAGCTTTTTCGCCACTTGCAGCAACCTACATTTGCAAACATGTTTCGAAATATACACGAACGTTATTATTTATTTTATTAGTGTTGTTTGAAACATAATGGAAAGTATTTGAACATGTCTTTTATAGAGAATGTTAGAGAAAAATGAGCTATCTTCATGTTTATTACATATAAATTGTATTAATTTTCAGTTCGATAAACGTTTTCAGTACTGCTTGTTTTGGCGCGTAATGTATATCGTTTTGCTCAATTAATTTTGTCTCGTGCATTACTTTATATCATAAATCTCCTATGTCCTTGTTTTACAATTCATGCACTTTCCGACAAAATTATTATTTCATGCTACACGTGAGGTTTCACGCTAAATATTGACATAGATCTGTCTGGTTTACAAAATGAATTAACTTTCGAGTTCATTCTGAATGTTTCTTTAATGGTTTCTACATTTAAGTTAGTTTACGATAATGCTTTATCTCAATACAATTTGTCGATTTAATTCCAATAAATAGGCCTATCATATCGAAATATAATAATTAATGAAGAGACTAATACGGTTTGGATATTTGCACCATGTTCTAGGTGTAGAGACATCCAACATTTCAGAACGTCATTTCGACTTCATCATCAGGAAAGGCAGGAACAGGACTTCTTCAAAAGTAATGCATCACTTCAATTAAAATTGAATAATGGGATTTAAGACGAAAAGCTCAAGAAGCCGAACTTAGTGTTTAGAAAAGTATATTGTAATAGAAACAATGATTTTGTAACTATTGCTGTGCGAGTTCTTTGTCGAGAACATTTTTAAACAACACCCTTTAGTCTTCTAATCTGTATATAATATAAATGACAATTATTTGTTTTTCCGTTTGTCCCATCCTGTTCTTCGAAAACTGTGAGTCATAGAGAAAGACTCTAAAGAGTCCACCGTTGTGGCTGAGGGGTTAGCGAGTCTAACTCCTAACCCAGCGGGCCCGGGTTCGATCCTCGGTCGGACGAGTTGCCTGGGTGAGGTTTTTTCGGGGTTTTCGCCACTCCTATGGATGAATATCAGGTAACTTTATCAGGCGATTGGAACCCCACTCATCTTCACCACTTCCTTTCCTACCCTATCATTTTTTATTCATAATCCCGTTACTTCTTCTGGCTTTCATCGCTCTACAGGCGGACCTCCGAAGCTGCTGGCTCTCTCGACCCGCCTCCGTGGATTGTATTCATGCGATGATGAATAGCTTCTGGAACGGAACCCGGGGCAGACCTTCTCAGGAGAGTACTTCCGCCTCGGACCGTTAAGGGACCCTTTTGGGGGGAGGGTGCCGAAGCAAGAGTGGTACATGGACTCTGTTGGCTGTAGGGACCGGTCGCTAAGGGGGTCAAGTGTTTAGGTTGGTGCGCGTAGAGGATCGGTGAGCACGCAACTCATTCCATATAGGGGGTGTACAATAGACCTCAGGTCGTAGTGCCTGGGATGTTTCCTCTCTCCCAACTAAAATAAAAGACTCTAAAGACCAAAAAAAAAAAGTTCCATTTGAGAGACTACATCAGGAAAATCATTGGTTTCATTCTTGGCCCATTGCGAGCCACGAACCATCACCATCGAATGATTAAATGGAAAAAATATATTACTGAAATTTATTTCTTTTCTTGGTAAGAATTGAACTCTTACTATACGACGTTAACAATAATACAATGAGGTAATTCTGTATTGTAGCGGGCCATGGATACACATACGACTTTTCTTTCGTATATTTTTCGCATATTGCAGTCATTTCAGTGGCGGCTCGTGGAATAAAAGTTAGGTGAAGGAGCAAATAATAGATTCATTCTGGTAATTTGTATAACCAAATATAAATATTAAGTATGTCCACAGGTCCTACAAATAAAAACATGCGATATGACAACAGATGTTAAAAGCATGTACAAATAAACTAAACAGAAAAAGAACATAGTGCTTATGGAGAGGAATATGTTGAATAAAAGGTTGTAGGACAACGTAGTGTGTATCTTCTCACTTAGTTCTCTACAGTATGCGCAGGGACCTAAAGCCAAATAATTAACCAAATCGATTAACATCAGCCTTTATTACTACCGTTGTAGTCTAATATTACTGATTAGTAAGAATCTATCAACCGATCCACTAATTTATCCTCCTCTGTGCGGATATAGCCTACTACATAAGTGATTACCGCGGCATTATACGGGTTTCATTTTCAGTCGATAAGCTGGATACACATCCTGCACCGAACTCTTTACGGCCTAACGTGCGACGATAACAGTGCTAATTCTCCATCACAACACATTTCCAACTGTTTACGCAAACTCATCCTAACCGCTTAATCCCCACCATTAAAGATAAGGCAAGCGATCATTAGTGTACTCTATCAGTGAAGTACCAGATTGAAAGTCAACCGAGAGGCAGAATATTTCAGTAAAATTTTCCTTTGTTTTTTTTTTACTTGGTTATTTAACGACGCTGTATCAACTACGAGGTTATTTAGCGTCGATGGAATTGGTGATAGCGAGATGATATTTGGCGAGATGAGGCCGAGGATTCGCCATAGATTACCTGATATTTGCCTTATAGTAGGGGAAAATCTCAGAAAACACCCAACCAGGTAATCAGCCCAAGCGGGAATCGAACCCGCGCCCGAACGCCAATTCGGATCGGCAGGCAAGCGCCTTAGCCGACTGAGCTACGCCAGTGGCCAGTTTTCCTTTGATAAACATAACAAAATCAGTAGGAAAACTTTCAAGTCATTCAATTAAAATAGTTTTACGATAGGCTGAAATTATAGTGAAGGATATTTGTTAGCCACCAGTGTAGCTCAGTCGGCTGAGGCGATTGCCTGCCGATCCGGAGTTGCGTTCGGACGTGAGTTCGAGTCCTGCTTGCGCTGATTATCTGTTTGGGTTTTTCCGAGGTTTTCCCCAACCGTGGGAATAATTTCAGGTATTCTATCGCGAGTCCTCAGTCTCATCTCGCCAAATACCATCTCGCTATCATCAATCCCGTCGACGCTAAATAAGCTAGTAATTGATACAGCGTCGTTAAATAACCAAGTGAAAAAACAGTATTTGTTAACCTTAAAATATTATATGCTTAATACTCAACTACAATTAAAGCTTTGAATATTTCACTCTTTCCCATTATGGTCTGCACTACCTTATGCATCCATTCCACCCTCCATTCTGAATTCGGAAACACATTCACGTAAGTTGTTTGAGCTGTGAATATACTCACGAAAGTGACAAGTACAATTTCATAATGAATGTTGTTTATCCCGAAAGAATTTCCTTTCATTTGTTGTCAGCTACGTACTTGTTTAACTTAAATAACCATATTCTGATATTTTTAGTTGGTTATTTAGCGACGATGCATCGAGTATTATTTTGCGTCAGTGTCAGTTTATTGATCTCAGCTAGATGGCATTTGACGAGATGAGGCAAAGGATTCGACATAATTTACTTCATGGTCTGTGTGGAAACTTCAGAGCTTATATCATGCTCTGAGGATGATCACAACACAGCGGTCGAAACGTCAGCCAGCAACACCAAGGCAACGCGGTATAAGCCCCGAAGTTTCTACACAGATCATGTACTGTACACCAGCCGCGGAAGCCTACGCGAACATGACTTACTTCACATTTGCCTTACAATTGGAGAAAACTTGGTAAAAACGAAACCAGGTAGTCAACTCAAGCGGGAACCAAACTCACGTCCAAGTGCAACTCCGAAACAGCAGGGGAAAGTAGCCTATTACCTTCTGAGCTACGCCAATGGCTATTCTGATATTATAGTAATCCTGAGACGATCAACCAATAGCTTCACAGCCACATGACTCCTGTCATCCAACTAGTACGAGAGTATCGTATGGTTAGCATGATGATCCTCCCTACCGTTGTAAATGATTCCTACGAAAAGTATGTATTTATTAACACTACAATTGGGTATACACCCGGTGGCAGTGACATATAATATACAATAATACCATTACAGTTATACAATAATTACAGCAATAAAATAAAAATAAAAAAATAAAATAAACCTAAACTAATTTCTAACTTTAATAAATAGCTGCAACAAACCTAGGACTATAAATGAAAACTATGCTATAATAACGCCTACAATAAGCAAAAGTAAACCTAACTTATAAGTACTTCTATTTCACCCAACTATTACCAATTTAAGTAATTACATATCACCTTAATTAATTACAAATCAACTTAATTATATATCATCTTAATTAATTAAATATCAACATAATTAATTACATGACACAACTTAGATAATTACACTGCACCAAAAAATACATTTTCAGTCTAATCTTCTCAACCTTTCCTTAAATGTATTGATTTTGAGAGGACCACCCTGAAAGATTGCCTCAGGTAAGCTGTTCCAGTCTACTATTGTGCGGTTAACAAAGGAAAATTTTGCCACGTCCTTTCTTTGTTTTCTACATTTAAACTTCCTAATATGATCTGCCCTGCCTAAGTATGATGGTGTTGCTAATCTAGCATTGATGTCGGTCCATGCCTTGTGTTCTATTTGTGCCTTATATAATGCGGTGAGTCTGGTTTTTCGTCGCCTTGATTTAAGAGATTGCCACCCTAAGTCTTTTACTCTCTCTTCACCATGTCCATTTCCGATGTTGATATATTTTGCTGCCTTGCGTTGGACCTTTTCTATTGAATCGATTTGGTTTTGTCTGTACGGATCCCAACCTACTGCTCCATATTCCATAATTGGGCGAACAAGGATTTTGTACGCTAATTCTTTTCACCTTCGGTTAGATTTGTTGAGAATACGCATAGAGAAATGTAGTGCTTTCCAGGCTTTCCTTGTGGTATTAGTGACTTGTTCCTCCCAACCCAGTTTGTTATTTAAATATATACCTAGATATTTGCAAGTGTTCACTTGTGGCACAGATGTACCATTCAGCCGATATCTGAGACAAATTTCTTTATGAGTTCTACAGAAGAAAGGGGAATAGGATTTCACTATCTAACGTAAATCCCCAAATTCATCACGATCCTGTGTGGACACCGTTTCCATACACTGGCCGAAATTTCATGACATCTTGGTGCCTTTTTCAATAACTATTGTAATTCAATTATTTATTTTTGATTAGCATTTGTCTATGGGTATTTAATTCATGACAGCCTTAGACTTCACAGTGATGAAATGATTACTAAAAAATTTCTCTTTGTTTTGTGCACCCTACACATACATTGGGATTATTAATTTAAGACAATATTTACAAAATTATAAAAAAGTATGATTTTGCATTACACCCCAAGTAAAATTTTCGTCCCGTGAATGCAAGAGACGAGCGTTAGTGGCTCTAATTGCTTTAGTTGTTAGTATACAAACTAGAGTTTCGTCTATGAGTGAGGTCATGTTACAAGAGATAATGCAATGAGTGAGGTTATATATATATATATATATATTTATTTATTTATTTATGTGTGTATCTAAGAAATATGGTGCATAATATTAACACTTTCAAAGTGTTTATACGAGTACAACACTTACAGCACCTCCTACAGACGTGTTTCACCACTATCTCATACAGCTCTCTGGCACGAACAGTAAACATCACTCAGAAGCTTAGTATTTATTCATAGGTCACAAAGACAAGAGGGAGAGAAAATGGTGATTAACATTCTTTTCGGGCGCAGATTTAACTTGGGAGCGTAGTACGTATTGAGACCTGAAGAATACAAAATTGGAAAAATAAGTACAGAGAGTTCTTAAAAAACATGTCTTGACACATTCCTTATAAATGAAAAATACAGTTTTTGAAAACACGTTCACAATATTTCTTTTTTACCCCCTAAAACTTATACAATTTAGGATTTCATATTAATATATTTTTATTATTTTCTAGATAATAAAATTTTTTTATTGCTCATAGAGTTTCTCTATAACGTTTATAGTTACATCATATATGCAGTATAGCATACGGATTGTGTTATTTTATCATTAATGGAGAGGAAAATCAAACTCTTTTTTTTTAAACGATGTTTTCTAAGCCGGTTATTTTTGTAATAGGCCTACTTCATAATTATGTTGTATAATTAGTTGTATATATAATTACCTTTTCATATAGGTCAAAACCAAATATTTTTATTTGAATTTATTAATCTGAACTGTTTGATTAATCCAAACCATTTGCTCTGGATTAGTTTGGATAATTAACGATTTACTCTACTTATTAATTTTCAGAGTTTTTATAATTTTCATGTCTGTGCTTTGAATTTAATTGAAATATAGCCTAATTGATGTCATAAGAAATAATCAACACATCTTCTAATTGTGTAAGGTAGCAAATATCGAATACTAAAACAAAAGATAAAATCATAGCTGATTAAAATTTGAAGTGTCACAAGAGGATAGGTTAACTAGCTCAGAAATCTGATAGAGATTAGTCATCAACCGTATAATTGATACCTTCGAATTACACAGAACTAAATTGTTTACTCAGGCAGGCTGGAGAATTAGTTTATCATTCCGTTGACCAGGTTCGATTCTCGGCATCGACATGAATGATACATACTTGTAATGGACAACACAGGAAAATTAAATTTGTATGATTTCCATCAACTTACAGATTGTCACTCCAAAATCACTTTCCATTTAACTTTTAAATTTGTAATAATTTCAGATAATTTCCTCTTAAAAGATATATGGCACATGATGGAATCCGATTTATCGGATGAAGATGACCAACTGATCAATTCTGTCCTTATGAAACGCTTATTTGTTAGCCACTAACTGGAGCACAGAAAATAATTATGGTTTACTTAACGACGCTCGCAACTCCCGAGATTATATCAGCGTCGCCCGTGTGGTTGAATTTTGTCCCGTAATAGTTCTTTTACATGCCAGTAAATCTACTGACATGAGCCTGTCGCATTTAAGCACCTGACCCGGAATCGAACCCGCAACCTCGAGCACAGAAGGCAAGCGCTATACTGACTATGCTACCCAGGCCGACTGGATCACAGATGGTGAGATCCGCATATAAAAGGTGTTTCAAAAATAAAGGTAATAATTTCAAGTATGTATTCCCCATACATAGACAATACAAGAAGTTCATTACGACATGTGTCCGGAAATGCTTGGTTTCCGAGTTATGGCCTTCAAAACAGTGTTATTCACCGGAACGTTTTTCTTTCCGCAGGAAGGTACCGTGACAGAAGATATTAACAGAGGACACTCTGACAGCTAATTTCGAGGCGAAGGGTACAATGAGTGTTGTGTTTAGCGTTTTACTGTGCGACATGTACTCAAATCAGGATCTGGCAGAAGTGCACTTCATGTACGGTAAGGCGGACGGCAATGCTGCGCTGGCTCGTCGTTTGTACCTGATCGATGGATAGGTAGAGGTGGCCCAATTGCTTGGCCTCCACGTTCACCTGATTTGAACCCTGTCGATTTCTACATGTGGGGCCATTTAAAATCATTGGTGTATTCGTCTCCGGTGCCTGACATGGTATCCCTTCGGAATCGAATTGTGGCAGGTTGTGAGGGAATACGAATTTGGGATCGTGTTCGCAGGGCCATAAGACATCGATGTGTGGTCTATATTCAAGCAGGAGGTGGACATTTTGAACATCTGCTGTAAATGCAACTACCTGCGGGAAGAAAACCGTTCCTGTGAATATCACTGTTTTGAAGGCTATAACTCGGAAACCAAGCATTTTCGGACACATGTTGTAATGAACTTTTTGTGTTGTCTACATATGGGGAATATATACCTGAAATTATGCCCTCTATTTTAAACACCCTGTATATGTGTATTCATGTGTGAGTAGAGAACACTCTGAACAAAATTATTATACGGGGATCTGTATTGGCAGAAAATGGTTTATAGTTGCGTCAGCCCTTCTATATGGTATCTCCGAGCTTGCAAAATACACCTGTAGGCAGTTCATCCATTTCAGTGTTCTCCCTGCAACAGCTGTACTCTTAAATATACTGTAACTGCCAACTATGGTTTAAATCTATAAAAACTTTTGTCTGCCCTTCCGTGTAAACATATTAAACGGACATTTTTTTCTTTTCTGAAAACGGTCCGAAAGCTTGCATCGCAACCTCACGCTTATTGTACCGAACTTATTGTGGGGTGATTGTTGAAATATTTAGGACAGCATTCCTGTATGTATGTGATTCACTGCTTGGTGGCATTTTATAAATTCAGCTACGGCATCCAAGTCTGACGGAGTCTCCCTGTTGATTTTCCGCAGCCTCCTCAGATCGATAGCATTTGTTCGCAAACCACGTCCTACTGATCATATATTAACTTGAAAATTACAGCACCGCAGATACTGCGATTCCCACTGGCGCCATCTGTCTGAGAGAACTACACAGAGCCACTAAATTCCTGATGTGTCGTAGTCCTCCGTGAAAGCCCCTTCTCCTACCTGTGATCTTAAACAGCTTCCCCAGACAGATGTCACCTATACGCGAATCAGAGCACCACGTATGTTGAACTTCCCGATCGAAAATACTGAAGATAACAGATTAAGCTAAAATTAATGAAGGCGAAAAGAATCTGAGTTCCAACATCGAAAGTTATCCTGCAATTCTGCTTCAATTAATTGAGAGGAAAACCTTGGGAAAACTCCAACCAGGTAACTTTTCCCAACCAGAATTTAAACCAGGGTCCTGTCGTTTCATGACCAGACATGCAAACCCTTACTTCACAGTGGGTTTCGGGCTTGCTTCGATGTAAAGTCGGCTGCGAGACGCCGCTGAACTTGAACCCCGTGGATATGTGGTCATTCGTTGTTGATGTAATGCTATGCACCGTTGGCTCTTTATTGGGCTTGTGGTAACTAGTGGGAACGGGGATGAGGGACCGCGCGGAATGGTAAACAGATCATGTAGGCGTTAAGGGAGTTCGGAGGCGGCGCGCAGGAGAAACCTTGAGGTGTGCACATCATTCCATCCCGAAAACTACAATGGCCCCACTCGACTTGCCTGCGTGCGAGAACAGTTCCAGTCCGTGCTCTAGCCTGAAAAGGGACTAATAGACAGATATTCCTCTTTAGCTAACGCAAAAGGGGAATGAGACAAAAACAAACGAAGCGACTAAAGAAATGGGTTTCTAAATGTTATATTTATTTTAACGAAATAACTTGTAATAATGAGTTCTGTGTCGTAAACCTTTTACTTTTTCTCCAATGGGCATACTTGACTTTACGTCTTTCAGCAAAATGTCCCCGTCTATATGTAGCGCGTCGGAAATGTTATTACTGTTATTACTTCTTTTCCCCCCGTAGGCGTTGCCCTCGATGTATCGTGCGGTGCGAACTGTATAGCACCACATGATAATATTAATGATGATGATGATGATGATGATTATGATTATTATTATTATTATTAGGTATGACTATCATTATTATCATTATTATTATTATTATTATTATTATTATTATTATTATTATTATTATTATTATTACATAATTATTTTATTGGTGTAGTGAAGATGCAAAGAATTGTCATTGTATTATATTAATTATGTATTATATTGTCTTGTATTGTAGTATTGTATTGCTTTGAATTGTATTGTATTATATTATGTTATATTCACAGCATTGTAGTAATTTTCTATCATACTGGTTGAGTGGAAGAGAAGGCCGAATGGCCTTAACACTGCCAGTTAAAATAAACTATTATTATTATTATTATTATTATTATTATTATTATTATTATTATTATTATTAGAGAAATCGTGGAATGCCTGTAAGAGAAAGGGTTGTATCCTGTGAAAACCTAGAGCACCATAATTGACTACCATCTTTTCCCATAACTATGGTCCTGGAACACAACTATGGTTCATTCAAATTTTGTACTCCATAACCTAGTACTTCGCTTATCTATATTTTTGTTGTACTGTAGTTTGAAGTCAAGTCACTGCAGCTATCTACGAATGGTCTATTTTACTTTCACAATATTCTTTGAATAGTTATATCGTGGACCATAGTTGTGTTCCAGGACCATAGTTATGGGAAATGACGGTACCACAATTTCCGATAGGACCAGTCGATATTCGACCCCGCGTTATCTGCGCAGAAAGCAGAATCTGTGTTCTATTAGTATCCCTTGAGGGGAAGAGTACGGGGTGGAACTGACTTCGCACGTAGGCCGCTTGACTGGGCCAATTGCACTACTCGGAATGGAATGATGTGCATACCTTAAGGCTCCTAGCACTACAGATTCCCTTACGGGCAGCCACTGAACTCCCTACAGCCTGACGAACACTTTATCTTTCCACGTAGACATCACCGCACCTCCTCAACCCCGGGTCTCATCAGCTACCATGAGCCTCAAGGGAGAGTCCACGATACGGCACAGTACAGCAACTAATGACCACATACCACGAGGTCCATGTTCGGACGCAACTCCGAAATATAGGAGATGATGATGAAAGAGGGGAAGTGAAGGTACAACGCTCAAAGTTACCCGGTAATTCTGCTTCAAGTGGGTGAGACAAAATCTCGGAAAAAATATAAACCAAGTAACGTATTCCAATCATGATTTACTTTTAACCCGGTCCCGTTCGTTTCACGGCAGACATTCTAACCGTTACTTTACAGCGGTAGACAGGCCAACTGTCTAACTGTTCAACTAACCATCGCCGGTGATGAACTAACGGTCCTCTGTGCCGTACATCTACAAAGGAGCCATAGCTTTACTTCCCTTCCGAATTAAACCATCTCATGTTAAAATCCACCAACATCGATACTGGCTTCGAATTCATGATCCTCGGATCCATCGATTATCGCAATAACATGTAGATCACAGATGAAGATACCTCAGAAAAATAAGAAAAGGGAGAAATGGAGCTGATGTATCACTAAGTACCGGATATTTTGCTGTCTGCAGAACTATAAACAATGAGACATCACAAAATAAGTACAGCTCCTTCATTTGCTGAGACAAAACATGCACTGCACTGGGAAACTTGTATCGCGCATCTGGCTTGTATCTGGAGAACTTGTATCAACACATTTCTTCTTCTACTGAAACATAACATCTCGCATGGCCGTAACTACGTTACATACACAATATTCCGAGGAGTTGGAAACGAACCTGCAAGAATTATGACTTAAGCATAACTGAAATGAAGCCAAAGCCAAAAAAATTAACGATTGTCTCAATCAAAATGAAACTTCTAGAAGATAAAGAATTAAAGAGATTTGTATGTCAAAGTAAGGAAAAAAAAATATTATAAATTGCTATTAGGCCTATTTGAACTACAAATGCAGAAAAACGTTGTAGTCATAATTTAACGTAACTTTAACAGAGTTATAAATATTGATCATGTAGGAATATTTTAAGGTATGAGTCATAGCTTGCAGGGTGCATAGATTTTTGGTTTACTCACTATTACGTAGGCCTACTAGCCTATGTAAAAAAATAATATTCTTAAATTTATTTACAGTATTTATAGACCTACACCTAAAAACAAATTATATTAAGATAGCTAAAATTTTGTGTAGACCTTCAGGAAGAATTGAACTACGTCAAGGTGACATGCTTATGAGTTTTTGTAATTCCTATAACTTTCATGTTATTTTCTTGAAAATTTTACGTCAGTACGTATTACTAAATTACATGTACACAATTTTATTTTCAAATGTTTATATTAAAAATGAGCCCTGAAAAAATTGTAAATTCTTATTTAAAAAATATCTAAATTTAGTAAACATATGTTTGGGTCTCAGATAAAGGTAATCAATTTTCTAAATATTAAAATGAAGCTAAGGCTGCCTATAATGAAACGATATATTGGTTTCTTCCTGGTCAATATATTCAGTTTAGATTAAAAAAAATAACTTTGAATGTTTGATTTTTTTTTATTTTTGGAAGTGGTTTCAATATTGCCTGACACAAAAAACACTGTTATTTTAATAACATACAAATGGATGTAGCCTTTTATGCACAGACGTTTTGTAAATTTGTTTGCAATGTTTTATTTTTCTAGGTTTACCCATTTTGATGATACCTTTTTTTCTAGTAAGTTAAATGTAAAAAACTCTGATTTACAGTAAAATCACTTTAAAGTTTATAACATGCATTACATTCTCTGATTGATGTTCTGGCTGATATTTACACCTATTATCAAGTAGTACATCTCACTTGACGATGTGCGTCAGAGGAAAAACATTATTGTTTGTATACATCCTAGTCTGATTAGGGTAAAATGTTACTAATCAGCGATGTATGCAATGGAGGGCGAAAGGAACTGATACCAATAAGGCATCACTCATGAGGAACTAAGCCAGGAGTTAATGCAGTAGGGTTCGTTCTGAAAAGAAATTTTAAAATGTTACATTTGTTGGGATCAATTTTCTACATATTTAAGGAACACGACTAAATTTTTTTCAATCAATTCTGTAGTGCTCGGGAAAAGTGGCACAAGTCAAAAATGTTAATTTTACAAGAGAAGGGGAAAAAACTGTCTCCACACTGGTTTATGTCGATTTGATTTTCTTCTTTATGAATTATTGTAATGGGAGAAATACTTATGTCTCTTTTTCCAAGCGAGCAGATGTCCCATAAGTTGCCAATAAATTAATAAAAACATTTGTGGAAACTGACTTATGCCACTTTTCCCAAGAACTGCAGAATTAGTATCATTATACACGCTCTCTTAAATTGACCGAACATATTGGGAATTAAATCAATGGCTTTCGCAAACACGCTATGAAATGTTGCAAGTAAAACAATTTTATCTTGGAAAAGAAGCAAAAACGAGCAAAATTATATTAAATTTTTTTGTTTAAAATATCTCTAAGAACAACACCTTGAATTAATAACATTACGGTTCATCCTGTATAGTCTATAATATTGAAGATATAATATTGAATAAGTTAAATTATAAAATTTCATCATCAACACTGTATTATTTATCACTTTGTTATAATTATATTTTGTCGCCAGTATTGAAATATTCTTTGAAAAATTTTTAAAACTTCAATTAGTAAAGTGATCGGAATCATTCCTCCAACTGAGGTGACACCAATCAACAATAAAAGTAAAAAAAAAAATAATAAAATAAATTAAAAAAATGAAGGATACTTACATATTTTGGTAGACAAGATGTTGAAAAATAGTAGCTTATAAAATTAAATCGGCATTTTGCTAGGACATAAACTTATATGGTTTATAGTTAGAAAACTGAAAATTTTGATCTGATTCACCCCGTGTTACAGTACATATTTAAATGAAACTCAGCATGGTGTATAAATGGTGGAATATTGTCGGAGAAAACTCTTGAATTAGACTTTGATTTGCTGGGTTTTAAAACTAGACTTACCCGCTAATTATTACAAGCAATGCAGTTAACAGACGTGGTTTTCATACAGGAAGTAAAGGCCCGCTCCCACATCTGGGAGATCGGAAGGGAGTTGCAGAATTTCTTTAAGGATACTTCGGATCTTCTTATCTGAGTCTTCAAGGAATTTGAGCTGAATCCGTTCTGAAGGGATCGTTTGGAAAGGGTGAATGAGTGTTGGACAGATTGAAGCATTATTGATACTAACAAAAGAGCACTTTATACTACGTAGTTTCATTAATTCTAAAAATAGCATCGACAGTTTAGCTATTCTTTTCCTACATAAATCTCTTCTTAGCTTCTTTTAATTTCTAACATAAGCCTCAGTAAATTAACATTTGAGTTTTGGCGTTTCTACTGTAAAATTCATTTACTTATTTTCTCTCTTCCTCTAGGATATACTTAATTGTGTTAGTGAATTAGCTGGGGAGGATACGGTTTTATAATTCGTTTTGTGCATTAGAGTTGCTAAGTTACTCTGTGCGAACAGGTTCAAACCACAGCAGCAGTGAAGCTGTCTTCCTGTGGACCAACCCAGCCCCTCAAGCCTCCTGGGAGCAGAGCAATATTTACGACGATCCACGTAGAGGCCCTCTGATTTCTACTTCAGATCATGCCTTTACACTTCTTTACGACTTGGAGAATTGTAAACCAGTGCTACTGGTGGCGGACGTATTTAACTTCTTAAAATGTGGAGCGATGTCCAGTTATTTTACTTCAGTTCGGCAATAATGATAGAAAAGTTACGACTTTTTGCCGATAATCTTGCTTGGAATAAGGATAGCTTAGCTTTCGGTGTAATAAAATAAGTGGTATGGGATTTGTGGAAATCCCTATGATAGCGTGTAGCATCTATACAGAAATTAGGACAATGGAATTAGAAAAAATAAAGACAATTTCCTACAAGATTTATGTGTATCTATTAAACGAAGTGAAATAACCTATAAATAATAGTAAATATTATAAATTTAATAATAATAATAATAATAATAATAATAATAATAATAATAATAATAATAATAATGGTTTAAAACAGAGAGTAACATTAGGAGGACAAGTAAAGAACTGAATTTAAGTCTCAGGAAATTGCTAATTAACTGGTATATCGAATACAGGATGTAAGTGGTATAAGTGCCATTATTTTAACTGATGGTTATTTATGTCATAACGAAGAAAATATGTCGTTACAATTTTTTTTTTCTACTTTCAATATTTGACTAATTATTAAAGTTAACAATATTATACGTTTGACAACGTTGTTGAATGGGGAGAAGGGGGTATACAATTACACAATACAGCTCAAGAGGAGTACAGACATACCGGTACAAAATAAATGCTCTGTTCTAATGCAGGAGCGGACCATAACAACTGTTGTTTACATAAAACGTGCAGCAAAAAGAAACTTTCAATCTCATTAATAAAAACAGTATGGTAAATTTACTGCTACAAAAGTTGGCCGATTAGGTAACCTTCTTTGAAGGAAACGTTGACGGTACATCCTTCTTCCCTCACTTGAATTACGACGACTTTCTCCATAAATTAATAATATGTGATATTCCTAAACTGTGAATGACATTGTAAATTGTTTATCGAATACCTGTATTGAACTGTCATCCGCTCGGCAGTAGACCTATGGACAGAAGCTTGAACTCAGCTGACATGTACGTACAGTACGTCGGTGCTGAACATGTTGCCACGTGTCTCACTCCAGAATATTAACAAACTGAAGAATACATTTTTATTTAATTTCACGAAAACATAATAGAACACACAAATATTTATTTAAACTAATATTAACTATTTGCTAGATATATCTACTGATGTTATTTTTTTCGTAATTTTACTAACGATATAAGCAGAATAACACAAATAAAATAAGAAAAGAAATATTTTTTTCTGGCACAACTATCAAGTTTAGACCCTATGTTGTATGAACATTTTTTATCCTGTAGACCGTTCCCGACAACTGAGAAAAGGACGGAATTTTTACCCCTTAGGCCTACACCCTATATAAGCACATGAGAATATTGCAATACCATAGCACACGGAGTATAATGAGAGTTCAGCGTGCTTTCAGACGAAATTTTCAATAGGCCTATGTGGCACCTACCGACAAGACGATTCTCAGGTGATACAATACACACGAACTACGTTCCTGTGGTTTAAGATGAAATAATTGTCTTATCTTAATAACTGTTCAAAAAATTGCTCCATTAATATTAATGCGGAATTCACACTCAGTTGAAATGTAAACATTCACACTATTTAACACAATGTGCTCCTATACAACAATGTCACAATGAGAAACGAAAAAGCGGGAACGGCGACTTTTTTTTCTTGTGGCGCCATTTATTGTTTTCCGCCAAAAATTACAATTACACATCCCCTGAAATTTCTTGAGCCGTTCTTCCTAATGCCACCGGTATGAATTTCGTAATACCCATAGTTACAAAATTATAGTAGTTTATAATCACAGTGTATATTTGCATACCAATATTGTATTTCATACTGGAAAGAAAAACCCTCCCTTTAGCACTATTTTATCATTTCAAAATTTTTTTCGAATTAATTTTTACATAAAAATTATAATTTTACACTTCATGAAAAAAAATACAAAAAATACGAGTATGTCTTACTTATATACACTTGTACAGACTCTTATTTTGCCACATTTCGATTATTGTGACGCGTTATTCAGTGATCTCAGGGTGGATTTATCCCATAAACTGCAACGTGTTCATAATATATGTGTTCGCTTCATTACTGTAATGTCCGCTACTACGATCAAATTTCGCCTTCTATCGATAAATTATTGTGGCTCAGGTTAAATGAGAGGAGAAAGTTACATTCCCTTTCTCTCTTATACCGTACCGAATTTTGCACACTTCTTCTCCCTCTTACTTATTTGTCCGATTCCACAATCTTTATCGCTATCATAACTTAAATACTCGGTCACAATATGATAACACGCTAGAAATACCACTCCACACATCATCTCTTTATTCATCTTTCACTGTTGCTACTTCTCGTCCCTGGAATCCTCTGCCGCCTGAAGTCAAGGGCTGTCGAACTTTAATTTCTTTTAAACGTAAATTAGAAAAATATCTTATAATGAGTTTCCAGACCTAACGCGTAGCAAATATTTAATGCAATGTATTCCACTGTATTTATTTTTATTTTTTGTTTCTTATTTTTATTGTGTAATCATGTAAATCGCGTTTATTTATCACTTAACACCAATATGTATCGTACTGTGTTGTTTTATTATTATTATTATTATTATTATTATTATTATTATTATTATTAGTCTATTTTTTATTGTGTGCATTTTATTGAATTGGCGGTTTCTGGTTTAATTATGTGAATCCTATGTATTCCAATGTGTTTATTTTTATTTTCACTGTGTTTATTTTTTATTCAATTATCGGCTTCTGTTCTTGTGTGATTCGTATTTGATTCTAACAACATTAATATGTATTCCACTATGTTTATTTTTTTATGAGGCAAATTTTTATGTAACTATCTCTTTTGATCTCATTATGTACCTTAATCATATCAGTATGTAATTATTTAATTCCGATCCAGTTAATGTTCAACTATGTAAGCAAATTTTAATCCTGGTTGGGTGTAAGAGAAGGCCATACGGCCTTAATTCTGTCAGGTTAAATAAAGCCATTTATTATTGTTGTTATTATTATTATTATTATTATTATTATTATTATTATTATTATTATTATATATACTCTATTGATAAGACCAGGATTAATAAAGCAGAGAAGAAGTCATTTAAAATATTCATAACTGTGCAAGATATCAGAGAACGAACTTTCCTTACAAAAACTGCAATTCTCAATTTAAAAATATAATTACCGCTAACAATAGAAGTCTCTTGGTTCTAAAATTGTTAATAATTAAAATTATTGTCTTAAGCATTCCAAATTCGAACATAAAATTCATTCAGGATATGTAGAAATTAAATGTTTAATTAAAAAAGAAAAGTTATACTAACGAAAGGTGTACATACTTCTTTAAATAAGG